>NW_016107721.1:2109385-2168425 GCF_001604975.1 Cebus imitator | reverse complement strand
TACATATAGCCTACTCAACTTACGACCAAATCGTGTTACGACCGGTCTGTCAGAACCAATCGTGGTCGTAAGTCGAGCACTAGCTGTACTGACATATAATACTAAGTGTGTCTTAAATGAATAAATACAGGTATTGATCAACTTACCACCTATGCAACTTATGACCGTTCGACTTTACGACCACAATTGCTAGCCATGACTGCTAGCACAAACGTTGCCCAGCTGGGTGTATGACAGTGTGGATCAGCTTCCAGCAGCACTACCATCTCCGCGTGCACCATTTCAACTGTACATATAGCCTACTCAACTTACAACCAAATCGTGTTACGACCGGTCCGCGGTCCTGACCATGGTCGTAAGTCGAGCACTAGCTGTAACTGAATACATTTCTTCTCATTTTGCTGAGTCTAGACAACCAAATTCCTCTGGTTCAAACTTTCCTCCTTCTAATTCATTCATCTACCTATTCTCTACCCCCGCCAACCACAGCAACCAAATGTACGTCTCATGTAAATGTCTCCCATCCCTGTTGGCTGCACCAGAAGGGGCCCGTTGGTTGTGGGTGAGTTCATGTCCTAAGTATGCTGCTGCTGTCAGCTGCCATTCTTTGTGCTGGGTGAGGCCTCCATAATCCTACACCTCACTGACCTCTCAGAAGGTGGGGACTTTAACCCTCTTGCAGATGTGTGGCTTGCCCAGGCCTTCTTTTCTCTCAATATCAGATGACCCACTCAACATCTTGGGGGCCATTGTGTTAATAATGGATTAGCAGATCTTCAGGCCTTGGCTTTGCTGTTAACCATGGGTTTGGTCTTGGGCAAGTTGCATAACTTCTTTGCCTGTAAGCTTCCTAATGTGCAAGATAAGGATAATAGTATATGCTTCACAGAGTTGTAAAATCAAATAAGATAATGCATGAGAAGTACTTTACATGGTGCTGGGCACATAGGAGAAAATGGCGGTTCTATCTCAGTATATGTGAGGATCTGCACAGACTATGAAACTGACACCTGTCACACCAGGACTCACACCCTGGTAGGCATCATGAGGTTGGTCCACCCTTGTCTATAGGGTGTCAATTACTCCACGAGCCAGGTATCTGGTGGGTACAGCTGTGCCCAGAGTCCTTTCCTGTTAAGGGGCCCTGAGCAACATATATCATATTCTTCTTATCCAGATAAAATTGCACTTAGAGCACCAAAGCCAACCTGAAAGAACACAAATATGAAAGGGGCAACCGAAAGCAGTGTTTCTCTAGCTGTACAGGCACTGTATTAGAGGTGGAGGTGGTGATAACAGCAACAATAAAGTAATGATAATAGTAATAATTATACTTAGCTGCAGTTGACCATGTCTTATTGCTGAATTGTCACAACAGCCCTGACCAAGCAGTTATTATGGCCCTCACTTGTAGAAAAACCCAAAAAAGTTACCCAAGATCAGACTAGTGACTAGAACCAGTATAGAAACCTAGTTATCTGTGTAGTCCTTCCTCTAGGTTGCACACCACTGCCGTCTCCTTTATCGTAAATATGTGTGGGAGTGAGAAGGCTAACGTTATGTGTGGCTTTAAGTTTCTGAGTCCCAGTCCATGGAACCAACTTGTCTTTCCTTGAATTTTTTCCTAGACAGGCCCCCTGAGCCAGACAGGAAATCCACTGGTATTTAAAAAGATAGGCTATGTGCATGGTGCATGACAGGTTACCAGTAACTCTCTTCATCCTGGTTGCCCACCCTCTCATTGGGTACTTCAATGTTCTCCTATTGTCAGAGTCACTAGGTATCTTTAAAATTTGAATGCAATGTATATCTGAATAAAGATGCTTATTCACTCCTACCAGGTATTTTTCATTTTTATGTGTCAGAAAGTGTTCTTTGCATAAACAGGTGTTATTTCCGTGTACTTACACCCAGGTTCTTTGAATACCATGATTTTAGCTATCTGCAAAGCTGACCAGGGCTAGAACTCCATTTTACCACCTCTGACAACCATTCGTTGCCCATGGAGAAACTTGCTTCAGGACAAGATCTAGCTTGGGGCAGGTCATAGCAGAGGACAGAGATTACCCAAACTGGATCACTGTAAAGATCCTGGACCCTACGTTTTAAAATGTTCAGCGATTATTCTTATGTCCACAGGGTGTTATTATTTTTGGCACTAGGAAACATGAGGACTAGTGATGAAATATTTGGGGAAGAGGTTTCAGTCAACTGTCTCTGCCTTCAGTATCTACCCAAGAGGGATCTAACCTTTGTAAAGCTTTCACTGATTTGGGAACCTCAAATGCATTTTCATGGTTAGGTTGCACCATTAATTCTCTGTTGCATTACCTTTCTTGTTTAAAAAATAAATTAAAACAATCTAAGAAGGCAGATAATGTTTAATGGAAAAGGGCAGCGATGGGCTAATGGTTGCCTAGCAACCACTAGACATTGTTTTGCTGCTTCACTCTAGAGAAGCCAAAATGGCGGCTGTAATCCTTCTCCAGCCCCCTGGACAGTGTACGTGTGAATGGCAGTTTCCTCTGGGTCCACATCATTTTCTTGTCTTGGGCAACTGATCATTCCTTTTTCAGCTTCCAAATGGGGAAAACTCTCTGCCTGATTCTTGAGTATGCTAATGCCTACACTTTCATCTTCTCAGGAAATCTATGTCTGAAATTTTCAGGTTCTTCCTTTGGGCAGTACTGCTTAAGTATTTTCATACCATTCTCCATTTCCCACTTTGAGTTGTCCTTCCTGTCAATCAATTACCAATCCTGCTTCTGTATTTTTTTAGATCAAGCTAGGTAGTTGATATGATTTGGTTTTGGAAAACCTCCTCCTTTCTGCTTTCAGAAGGGTCTTTGAGACAGGGTCAGGCTGCACTGAAGTGGTGCAATCATAGCTCACTGCAGCCTCAATCTCTCGGGCTTAAGTGAGCCTCCCACCTTAGTCTCCTGAGTAGCTGGGGACTACAGGAGTGTACCATCACATCTGGCTAATTTTTTATTTTTTGTAGAGATGGAGTCCTGCTATGTTGCACAGGCTGGTCTTAATCTCCTAGCTCAACAGAACCTCCCTCCTCGGCCTCCCAAAGTGCTAGGATTACAGGAGTCAGCGACCACACTTGGCCCAGAATGGTCTTGAGTACTCATTCCCTAAGGCCAAGGAAATTGGGTTTTCTTGGATGACTGGGTTTTCTCACAACTAGAGAATGGAAGAGAAGAGAAATACGGTTACATAAAGTACATGTGGAATCTTCAGAATTACAAGCATGATCAATAAGATTGAATGAACCTACTTTTACTATCAATTTTTCCATTAGCTTGTCTTGAAAACCACAAGTCTGCTATGAATAGGAATTTAAAATACTAGATTTGCTGTAATCCTTTGCTATCCCTAAATCACAAGTAGATTGAAAGCGGGTCTTGTGTGGACTTGACGAGAGGAACAAAGTAGCTACTGTGTTGAGGATTGTCCATAGCGGCCTGCTGATTTGGGGAGCTAAGTGGGATGTGATTGCTTGGCCATCTTAATGGGCTGGACACCCTAGAATGGAAGTATTTAAGCAGGGTCCTCTAGAGGGAAAAGTTCAGTGGCCTCTGAACCATGGAAATTGTGTGCAAAATGCAGTGCTTATGTTCACATGTCCATCTTTCTAGAGAGAGGGTCCTGTAGCCCCCAGCAGCTGAAAAAACAGTGGCAGAGAGGGAGCTGAGGAAATGGGTAGCTCTGGGAAAAATTGGGCTTTCAAAAAAGTATACTGAGGATGATTTAGTGTATAAATATCTTGAAAGAAAAGATGAAAGGACTTATTCTTTTGTTCATTCAAACCAATTAAATCAACAAATATTTACTGAACACCTACCATGTATGAGTCATTGAGAAATAGCCTATGAATACAGTCATGAAAATGGAACGGCCTATTAAATCATGGTGTTGTAGCCTATGGCAGTGATTAACATTGGCTGAACACATATTGTGTGCTAGGACTATTATGCGCATTAATAAAATCATCAAAAACAACCACATAAACTTCAAAGCATTAATTATCGTATTAAATCTCGACATATATAGGCACTGAAAGTTGTCTGACTCCAAAGCCAGTCCTTTAGCCACCCACCTATAGGAGCTTATCCTTGGGGAATTCTTTGGGCAGAATCCAGGAACATACTGAGTTGGGGTTTGGTGGTTCCAAGGAAAGCAGCTTCCACCTGGAAGAAAGTACAGTACGGGGGCCTCACTTCCCTAAAGACCCAGGGAGGGGAGAGAAAGTGCTCTGCTTGTTTCCTAAGCACAAAAGGAATACAGGAGCACTAGTAATGCAACTGAGTGCTTACTGCATGCCAGGCCTGTGCTAAACTCTGTGCACTAGCTTCATGTTCACAACCTCACAAAGTAAGCATTATTAGCAATAGCACTTTACAAATAGAAATTGAGGCTTAGAGAGTTGCCATAGCTGGCAAACATCCACAACCTACATTCAAACCAAGTTTTATTCCAAAGCCTGTGCTTCCCTGCTACTGTATGTCTTTTGTGTCATCTTTGCATAGATATTTAACCTCCTTGGCTCACTTGGGAATTCTTTGAAGGCTGGGACCATCAGTTACGTTTTTGTTTATTCTGGAAGATTGGCATGTAGTGTGGAGGAATAATGACAGTAATACTAACAAACACTTACACACTTTCACAGCATTGTCAACAACTATGAAGGGTCTGAGATTTCACTCTACTTGCAAGTTAGCAAGTCAGTCTGCCAGTTTTACGAATGTTAGTAGAAGACACTAGACTCCTGGTTCAGACATTTACTCACAACAATAGAAATAGCCATCAGCATTTTTGCATTGATTCCTATGACAGTAAGAGGGCCAGAAGACCCTTGTAAACTATATGGCTTCCATTCAAGAACAGGGACTCCGAGCTTAAGAAACCGAATATTTTGTAATGGGAATAAGCATGTCTGTTCTTTGCTCTAGAGTGAGACATTATCTCGATCTTTCAAGGATGTTATATACAAACATCCTTGCAAAGATGGTTTGGAACAAAAGGGTACTTGGTGCCTTGCTTGTAAGATGTGCAGAAACGCAAGAATTGTCCAGAGAATTGTCTTCCAACAAGTATATTGTTTGCTATGTGTGAGAATCTATTCTAAGCACCTTCATATTCATTAGTTCCTTTAATCCTCACATCCTGATCAGATAGCTACTATTATTATCTCCATTTCTCAGAAGGAGAACCCAAGGTACAGAAAGATTAAGCAGCCTGCCTGCAGTTACACATCCTGTAAGTGGCAGAGCTGGGATTAAAATCTGGCTTGCTTCATATTCCAGGGTGTAATAGCTTCACTATTTTAACATTTGCTGGCATCAGCAACACACCTGTCTGGGCCCTCTCTTTTTCTCCATAGTTTATCACCATGTAGCCCAGTGGTTCTCACACTTGAATGTCCATCAGAAGACACAAGGTCTTGCTACCACAGTTTAGTTCACATCTGGCCTGGTGCCCCAGCACTTGCATTTCTACATTTCCCAGGTGATGTTGCTGGCCAGGACCTCCCTTGAAAGGTCATGTGGTATTGCAGAGTCTGCTTATTACATCTTTCCCTCTAGCATGTGAGCTTCATGAAGATCCAGGTGCTCTGTTCAGCTTGTCATCCTCAGAGCCTGCTAGAGTGCCAGGCACATCCCAAGCCTTCGATGCCTATGATTGAAATAATGAGAAAAGGAAATGTAGGAAGACGGATCCATTTCTTCCAGATTCTGTTATCTGACCTTAACCTTGGAAAATCCTCTAGTGCCATCTTGGCAGTTGAAGGCCTTTGAGCCGCCCTCATTGCCACAGGCTACAGAGGTAAAGGAAGCAGGACACCAAATCTTGAAAAAGGCAGCTTGCTCCTAACAAAGCTGCATGAGTTACAAGGTTTTTAACTGCAGGAATTGTTGGAGCCAATTCTAGTAATACATGAATTTCATAAAAATGCTTTCCAAGGTGCATAGAAACATCTGAGGACTTTAATTAAGCCCTCCACCGTTGGGAATGGAACTTTTATGTACATGTACTTTGGATTTTCTTTTTTTCTTTTTGAGCACTGTTGGCAAGGAAGCAAGTACCAAGCAAGGATTCCAACTGAGTTCTTTGACACGGAATCTTTGCCTTTTTTTGGAAAATGGAGGTGCTGTACTAGTACAGGCAGCCTGTTTGGGAATATGAGCATTTATGTTAATGGCATTAGACTCAGTATTTATACCCATTGGCACACCCTATGGTTTGTGATAAGACATGTGCAAGTTGTACTGGCTTGCGTATTTCCTCTTCCCCATCCCAGACTCCCCGTGTAAGAAGCCGGTGTTGCTCCAAGACAATGAGTCTTCTTTGTACGCACTACTTACAGAGGAGCATTTTAAAGTGTGGAATCCCAGGCTCTGGCCCCAGAGAGGAACCCTGGAGTTTACATTTTCAACAAGTGATTCTGCTTGCAGGTGGGCATGGATTACACTTCAAGAACTACTGGAATTGGGGGAAGAGGCAAAGGACTAGCCTGGGTTCTAATGTTAGCCCTTTTATGCTAGATGAATGGCTGGAGAGTTCTCTTAAACTTCCCAGAACCTTGATTTCCTCATCTATAAAACAAGTATAATGTGTGTTTGGCTTTCTTAGAGGAAAGTGCAAGAGCACTGTGTGGAAACAGTAATGAAAGAATTTTAGATTTTCAATCTGGTAGACATTTATATGTATGTAGAGCCAAGATGTCCCTTCAAGGCAAGGAGCATATATAACAGTGAATCCTCAAAGTGTTATAAACAATTTACACAACAGTAACAGTAGTTCCAAGGCTTATGTTCTCAGTCATGACTATTTATTAAATAGTTTAACTGGAAGGACCAGGTATGTATCCTCCATCCCATCCATCCATCCATCCATCCATCCATCCTTCCTTCCTTCCTTCCTTCCTTTCATCCCATGTAAAATGCTGGTCTACACTGCAGTGCAGGCACTGACTGACTGACTAATACAGGGTTTAAAAGCCAGCTCTGGCCGGGCACGGTGGTTTACACCTGTAATTCCAGCACTTTGGGAGGCTGAGGCAGGAGGATCACAAGGTCAAGAGATGGAGACCATCCTGGCCAACATGGTGAAGCCCTGTCTCTAGTAAACATACGCAAATTAGCTGTGTGTGGTGGCATGCACCTGTAGTCCCAGCTACTCGAGAGGCTGAGGCAGATGAATCGCTTGAACCCAGTAAGTGGAGGTTGCAGTGAGCTGAGATCGCACCACTGCACTCCAGCCTGGTGACAGAGCGAGATTCCATCTCCAAAAAAAGAAAAAAAAAAGACATCTAGCTCCTTTGCCAGAGTTCACAGAGCCCTCCCCCCAGCACAAGGCCAAGGCTTTACCCCATTCAGCTATTCCCCTTCCTCATTGTCTTTGCTCCCTCCCTTACAAATGTTTCCTGTAGTGCATACTTTTATAAATCACCTCCACAAGCGATCTGAGGCACCATTTCTAGGAAATTTGACCTAAGATTGCAATTGTACCATCTACTGCAATTCTGGTCTGGATGTCTGATTTGGCCAAGATCACCGGTGCCATCTGACACTAATTCCAACAGCCACCTTTCCACCATTATCTTGCCTGATAGCTCAGTGGCATTTGCTCTATTGACATGCCACCTTTTAAGACCTCTTTCCTCAACCTGTCTCTGCAACCTCCCTCTCTTCTGATCTTCAGATTGCTACATACAATTGCCCATTTGACATTTCCATGACATTCCACAGGTATGGTGACACACAAGTATAAATATGACTTACTTTACTAAATACTAAATGTATAACTCAATATTACCAAATTACTAAGATAATATTACTCTTAAAAGCCTGCCAACTACCTTCCTCATCCCACATCACCATCCATAAACACCCAACTCTCCCCACACAAGTCCAATCTCCCTGGCATCACTCCAAGTTATGAGTTGTTCTGGACAGCCCTTTTCAGCACCACCTCTTTCTGCTGCTCCACTTCCCTGCTGTCCTTCTCTCCCCCAGCCCCTGCTAAGTCCCTGCTGTGCCTCAAATACGTCACGTTGTTCCTTCTACCTAGGATGCACTTGCTTCTATTTGCCTACCTGGTAAAGGCCCAGCAGTGCTTTATGACATCCTTAGCACTGCCTTTGCCTCACTGACTGAACATGCAATGCTCTTCCAGCAGGTATCACACAGTGACACCGCACCCACTACAGGGTAGTATGAGTGGCTACTTTGACTCAGCTCTGTCAACACACCCAAGTAAAAATGACTCCATCAAATCACAAATAGGAGTTTGTGTTACTCAATGTCGGCAAAATGTAAAGTTACTACTTTATCATATGTGACAGTTACTGTGAGCTATTTACTAAAATTTATTTTCTTTTCTCTCAGTGTACATTCTCCAGCCTCCCTTGTGGTTAGGTGTGATGAAGGAAGGAAGTCTGAGCCAGTGCAAAGTGAGAACTAATGTATTCCACTTTCAGGCCAGGCCCATAACTTCCCACCAGTGCTCTTCCATGCTCTTTTCCCTTCCAGCTGACTGGCATGGGGACACCTAGGATTACTAGGGAAAGAAGGTGGTGAGTCGCTGTCAGACTGAGTCTCTTAATGACAGCCCAGGGCAGAGCCCCTGTTGATAGCAAGCAGCACCCTCTTTGTCCCACGAACAAGAAATGTACTGTGCTTGAGTCATTTTATTTGGAGGGGCACATCTATAGTAGTAGCAAGCATTACATTAACATGGGCAGGCACTGTGACCCCGCCAAGCTAAAATCAAGGACATGTTGATGCAGTCTAAGAAAACTCTAAGCTTAAAATCACTGAGTACAGTGTGCAGAACAAGTAAGTGCATTCATTCGTGAGTCAAACCCCACCAATGCTCATCACCTCCAGGAGAGACAGGCAGGGGGACAATCCCACTCAATCTGATGTGGGCACGTACGGATCAGTTGCTAAGCTGGTGAGCAACTGTAGCTGACTGCCTAGCTAGGAAATTCAGCAACCTGTACAATAAGTATATACTCAGGTAACTAAAATTTTTAAGTCTAGGTTACTTCTTATATGTAGATATTTCTTTGTATTTGGCAAAGAAAAACTCACTGATTTTCTAATAGCCCACCTGAAAATCGAGTTGTTTAAAACATGGTTTACATATATTTTCTATCAGATTGAGCTTATTCATCTTTGCATCTGTAAGAGTTAGTTTATCTGACATATAGTAGGCATTCAGCAAATGTTCCTCCGGCATTATGTAAAGAGAAATTCAAAGAAACGCAAAGCTTCATTGTTTCACTATTCCTTGTGACATTCATAATTGCTTCTAGTATCACCCATCTTACAAATGAAAACACTTTTTATTGTCGGCAGTCATAATTGTATGCTATCCATCGAACAATAAAACCTTTATAGCTGAGACACATTCAGCCTGAAGATGAAGTGATATATTAACTTCTTGATCAAATGCCAGAACTTACAGATGAATATGAAACAGATATCAATAATTACAGCTTGTACTGTAGCTGTTGGTTTCTAAGGCTTTAAGTTCAATGAACAAGTAAAAACTGGACAGACACACCCTTCAGAAATTAGAGGTGGAAAAAGATGACCTCATTCCATTCCCGTCACATAGCAGGCCCCCTGCAGCTGTTCAGCAAGAGGCAGCCCAGGGCCCAGGAGGAGGTGTGGGCTGGAGCTGCCAGGACGGTGCCAGTGGGTAGGCATGGGGGAAACCTGGCAGGGGAGCACTTAGGAGCCGAGGCAGCTCTTGGGCACTACCCTCCCTTCCCCTTTCACTCCCTTGTATTCTGTTTCCTTGAGAAACCTGGTCTAGATATAAAAGCACATACTTAAATTCAATTTCTTAAAAATGTCATCTTGCTTGGAAAACAAACTTTACTTGAATCTAAAAATGTTACTACTAATAATAATAATAATAAAAAGATAATTATTCCTTAGCTAATTCTTAATTTTACATGCACATCTAAAAACATAATACACTGCATGGCATTTAATAACCTATCCCCCAGAAGCCTATAGCTGTGTTCCAGGGATTCAGATTAAGAAAGCTAATGTGGCAAGAAGCTACTCTGAAGCATCGCTGTATTTGAAGAAATTCTGGGAAAGTGAACAGACACCTCCAGAATACTCACAATGGAGGAGGTGGAGATACTGAAGAGACAACACACTTCACTTTAACACTAGCACAAAATGGTTCGATGCCTTTCCAAGTTTCCTCATGGCAATCTCCATCGGCCACATGCTGCCGTGCCCTTTACTGAAGGCAAGAATCACTTCCCAGGAAGTCTATGCTGATTACAGCAGTAACACTAGGAAATGTGTGTAGGTTTTTTTTTCTTTTAAGGCAAGCAGTGTGGAGGGAGGATAAAATAATAAAGAATGCAGTTCCGCACATGTTATCAAAATCTACAGTGCCCCAACCTCAAAAATGAAAAATGGATCTTATTGTCTCAGTATCCTCCTAGAAAGGCCAAGAACAAATATATATTGGTAAACTTATTCTAACACATATTCTACTTTCTAGCATAAAGTCACCCACTAACTTAAATCTGAAAACCCAGATCTCTGATTACCTCATAATAAAAATCACTTGAGATGTACTGCAGTGGGTTTGGCCTTTCACTTTTCAGTGTATTTTCAGATCTGTCACCATGCTAGAAGCCATTGATGTCACAAATACCAATCTACATTTGGTTCTGGAAAAAGATTTTCATGTACATATTTTGTCCAAATATTACTATTTGTTTCATGAAAGTCAGAGCTAAGACTTTAGTAGAGTGTAAATTTTAAGCCAATGAATAAACAGTTGGCAGGAAAAATATTAAATTGACATGCAAAGCATTTGTTGCTCTGCCAGATACTAAAAATAAAAACAACTTCTGCCAAAATGGAAAACTTGGATTCAGTTGGTTCTGGATTAGACTAGGTTTCACTAACTTCAAAATGAGATCTGACATAACATCGCCTTGCCTCCTCACTTTGTCATCTCTTAAAAAACAATGTACAACTCTCACTTTGTATAAACAACAACCTCATACAATATGTTTTATATTTACCAAGACATACATTGCTTAAAAAGTAATGTCTTACCAAAAATGTGGACATTTTATAAATTGTATCTTCATTTTCTGAGAATTCAAACTTGCCTTATTTAAGTTATTAATAAGCTAATAGTTAAAAGATAATACTTTAGACAAAAGGTATAAAGAAAATCAGAAAACTTTAATGTGAGTTCTACATTGTGACTTATTCAGATAACATTTTATTCCTATTGTTAGCCTGCTGCTCCCTTATCTGTCAGCCTAAAAAAATAAGTGTGTTTAAAATATGGAGTTTGAGATTTATGATCAGTTGCAGAAACCTGTTTACGTACTGATTTACAGTCTTGGCTGAGGTATTCAATTCTGTCATCAGAACTAATTATAGCAAACCTAAGATTACATATTCAAACTCTCCTTTTGGTGAAAGACAGAGAACGCTCTGCTGAAAATCAGAAACATCCTCAGGGCACCCAAACAAGAATGCACTGCCAACTTCACTTCTCAGAACTGGTACTGTAAGCTCAAAATTGCCATTCTTTAGTAAGTTGTTTTAGCCTAAAGTACTTAAACAGTAAATCATAGTTACATTAATGCCATACCAATGGCCTGAAACATGTTAATTTCAGTTAACAATAACTGACATTTACATTACTGATCTAACTCAGGTATTCTGGTGGTAGAAAATGCACATGCTGAAGCTTTAGGAACCAAAGTTATTACTGGGGATCCAAAAAGAATTCTTATTTTTCTGTGACTAGAATGGAGTGGACAAGTAACTACATCCTTTGAGCAGCACGTGTACTCTAGGAATAATGTTCCTATGAGTAAAATGCCTAATTCCTACTAGAAAGGATCAAATAAAACTGCTCTCAAATGACATGTCGGCAGGTCCAACCGACAACAACCTGTCCTCACACATCCTTCCCTCCAACCCCTTCTCCAGCTATACATCATGTTTTAGAGCTTTCCACAACCCATGCCCCGAAAAGAGTGACAACTTGGGAGACGTGGCTTCCCTTATTAAATAAGCCCCCACTACACTTAATTTTGCAGCAATACCTGCCTTCCACTGAGTTAAAATGTTCCCATCTACATGAGAACCCCGAGGGGGCGCTGAGGGGCCAACTGTGGGCACTGCAGGAAGCTGAAGAAGGGCTTCCATGGCTGGAGAGTCAGCCTACAGGAGGCCACTCTGGCAAGGCCTCAGTATGGGAAGTGCAATATGCCTGCAGGGGTCACTAAATGCTCTATGGCATAGAAACAGAGAGAGGAAAAAGAGACACAAGTCAAAGGGAAATGCCCGTATTGGGGCCCCATGTGTGAGAATATCTATACTACTCACCTGCTCAAAAATAATATTTTTAGGATTTCAGACAAAACCACTGGATTGTATAGTGAATATTTCCCCCTTAATAGATTTTTAGAGGAAAGGTTTCTACACTAAAAGTCTATATTTACCTATTAGCAGTTTGAAATGAATATTGTAGGTGAGTTTTATCTGATCGTATCTGTAAAATGGAACAAGGGATATTAAATCATAAAACAAGATTTTCCAACATTTGGTCTGGATACCGAATTAATATGACACATAGTCTTCTAAAATGTTGCTTTCTCTATGCTGGCTTTTCTCAACTAAATGAAAGTAAGATATGATTTCTTGACGCTTAAATATGAGCTAGGCATTCTTTTATTCCAGAACATAGGAAAAAAAACTTCAAATGTGCCACCATAAATTAAAAAAAAAAAATGTGTTACTATTTTAAGTCTAAAAATAACAATTATATAATTATAATCATGATTCATTTTATATGTTTCTGAATTTATATTATCAACCGAGAGAAAGTTTATAGCAGACAGCCAGGAAACCTCTGACAAAGACCAAAGAGAAAAAAACCAAGTTGAGTGGTTCTTTACCTCTGCCGGGCACTGAGCAGGGAGGTGCCAACACACCCAATTCTGGTCTTGTTCGCCCACTTGTTTTATGATTTCCCTGAGCCCCTTTCCTGTTAGAATCAGGAAATGCACATCTAATGAAAACAACTTCCCATGTTACCAATCCTTTCTTTCTGCTCATTAATTCATTCAATCTTTTAAGGAGGAATGGGGAATGGGAGGAAAACCAAAACAAACCAGTTCTTAGAACGTTCAGAGTTATATTATCTGGAGTTATAATTGTCTAATACACTTACACCATTAAGAACCATTTCATAATTTAAAGAATGACATGGCTAAGAAAGATACTTAGGAAGAAATTTTTAGGCATTGTTGAATTTAAGTCATCTTCCAAATACTACATTTGGCCCTTTCTTTATTGTAAGTTTATCTGAAAGTACACCAAAATTAATAAATTGCTTTTACTATACAATTCTGAAATATCAAGTCTGCCTCCAATAAAAAATCAGTAACTACTTTTATAACATTAAGGTCAAGTCATTTGTAAAGATAGTATCAACTGAGACTTTTTGGCATTTAGACTAATCCATTATAAACAATTGTCAATCTTAAAAACACAGTTCCAGTAAACATGTAGTTACACTGCGTACAGATAAGAAAATACAAGGCCGGCATGGTCGCTCATGCCTGTAATCCCAACACTTTGGGAGGCCGAGGCAGGTGGATCATATGAGGTCAGCCAGGAGACGAAGACCAGCCTAACCAACATGGCAAAACCCCATCTCTACTAAAAATACAAAAAGAAATCAGTTGGGCGTAGTGGCGTTCACTCGTAATCCCAGCTACTCAGGAGGCTGAGACATGAGACTCACTTGAACCCGTAGGCAGTAGTTGCAGTGAGCCAAGATCAAGCTACCGTACTCTAGCCTAGATGACAGAGCGAGTGAGACTGTCTCAAAATAAGAAGAAAGTATGAGAAGCTCACTGGCTATACTAAACCAAATGAATGAAAAGCAGCAAAACTGATTTTATACTGTGGGTCCATACAAATAAATAAACAAAATCCTATCCTTTCCTTTCTATATTTTTTCTTACATTTCTTATATAAATAACAGAATGCTTCATTTTATTCACTGCAATATGACAAAGTCCTTAGAGAAAGATTGAAAAGAGCTGATAATCAAAATCCCAAATTTTATGCTTATTTGTGTTCTAGTTCTATCAATTTTCTGACATATTTAACATAAGCAGGAAAATGTTCTCAGTAAATTGAGCATTTGAGTACAAATGTCTTGAAGCACTCTGGCAAGTTACATATATCCCATGTTGCTTTTGGTTTCCCATCTCTTCTTTGCTTCAAATCTAAAATGAAGAACATAAAAATCTCAATTTATTTCTTAAAAAAAAAAAAAAAACTTTGCTGAACATGTTTACTTAGAGACCAAAGCAAAACAAAAATTTTTCACATACTCCAATGATTACAAAATAAACATTAAACAGCATGAAGAAATGCCTCCATATTTATAATCTGATAAATATTCAACAAAGACAAAAAAAAGTAAAATGAGTAACAGTTATACACAAACTAGATCACAAAATATATTAGCAGGATTTCCACAATTTCTATGAAGTCAGAAGAACTACTACTAAAAATATTAAGTAAACTCACCCCCATGCGAGTTTCTTCTTTTTTCGGGCAGCCTGTGAATTTTCAACCTCCTTTTTGGCTTTTACAAAGTTGTGGCAGGCAACTGCTTTGGCAATTTTGACACCAAGCTAAGAATTACAAAGGAGAAAAAAAGAAAAAAAAAAGTGAAAATAAATATTCCAGCTAATACAATAATTATATTTATATAAACAATTGAGAACTTGTGGATAAGAAAGCCATGTCTAGAAATCAGAAATTCTACATTCATCCCCCTCAAACAAAGTATAATGAATACATAGATATGACCCGTATCTCCCTTGACTACCAATAGACCCTTTACCCTAGTTATACCAGTCTCCTGGATGGAAATCCTTCTCAAACTGAGGCCCCTCGAGGGTCCACAAAGGTAGTAATGAGGATCTTCAAGCTATTTCAGCATTGCAGCAGGCCGAACAGGAATTTACCCCTGATAAGGCTGCAGACACTGACAGAGACATCAAGTTTCTTTGCTCTGGGCTAGAATTACAGCAACTCAGTATGGTCACACCAGTTATCTCATCCTGATCAGAAGCTCTGATTGGCAGTCACAGATGTGATTAATAAAACATGGGAAAGCTAATTACTACTTCATAAATGCATTGGTATGATGGGCAACAGCTTTCAATTCACTGATAGAAGAAAGAATATCAGGGGTGCTAAGTTGAAAAGGCTGGGCACCAGGACCACAGTACTTAAGTGTCCACTGTGCAGGGCCCTCTATGTGTGCCCCCTTACACACATCTGCCAGTCCTGTAAGGTCCATTCACAGTGAAATCCCCTCATCCCAGAAGTCTTCTTCAACTCAACCTAAAACAGGCCTTGTTTCTGTATTTCTCCAGCCATTCAGTGTACAGTTATACACTCTGCTCTACAAAGCTCTCTGGCTGCAGAGCTGTTCCCCAGCAAGTATCTCTAAGATAAGCATGATGACATCTTCTACTTTTAGTGTGCTCTTATTTTTAAAATGTCCACCAATGAGGATGCCTGAAGAGTATCCATTAAGAACCCAGGTTAAACAACAAAAACTAAGTACCTCTTTCGGTGTTTCTTGCATTTTCTATCCCTTGTACTCAATCTGATGCATATTAGTGGACATGTGAAAAAGAAGAAATGACCTAGAAGCCACTCTAAAGTCAACAGATTAAAGCCTAAGTCCTAGGGACCTGCTTGCCAATAGTAAGGCATGGCAGGAGGTTAAGAGCACATGTGTCAGGAAAGAGGAAAACTTAGAAGAGCAAAGTGTGGCATGCTTGACATGTCTTTCAGCTTCCTTTAGGATGAAATCGACAAGTAGTAATCAAGGACTGTGTGGAGTTTATAAATGAGAGCAAAAATAGATTTGATTTTTCAGTAAAGAATATATATAAAGAACATAAACAAATGGATGAAAGCTAATAATTGAACTACAGTGCCAAATTGGTCAACATCAACAGGAAAGGTGATGAAGAAAGGATGATTCATTTTAAAGCAGACCAGCCTCAGTGTCTTCTCAAAACTCAAACCCATATTTAGCAGCAATACTGTTGTGCTCCTCTTTCAAAAGGGAAACATGCATTCAACAAATTTTGTGAAGGCATACATGCATAATTTTCCAGGCACTGTTCTAGGTGCTGGAGATACAGCATTGAACAAAAAAGGCTGTTTTCAAACCGTGAGTCTGGGGAAAAGGAGTTGGCAGTTACATCTGACTGTTCAGTGCTGGCTTTGTTCTTTTGGTTCTTTTCAGCTCTTTATTGTAGAAAAGTTCACATAAGTCAACCAAATAAAAAAGGTTAAGAATCAAAAGGCTGTATCGTCATCATCCCAGGAGAAAATGAAACTCTGGAAGGAAGCTGTGGCATAATTTATCATTAAGATGAAATTTCTATCCACTGAAAAACTATCCACTTGTTATACATGTAAAAAAAAATCAAGTTAACACCTGTCAACTAGTAAGGCTAGTCAATCTTACAGTATCCAACAAATCCCCAAATCTCACTAACTAACTTTTATTTCTTGTTTCACCTTAAGTCCCTGTGGATGGGCAGGGCTTTCCTCTAACTTATGATGCCAGTATCTCAACATGTAGCTTTCAGGATTATTATGGTGGAACAAGAGCTGGAGGGCCTCACAATGGCTCTTTGATGCTTTAGTTCAGTGGTGACACAAATCATTTCTGCTCACAGCCCACTGGTCAGAACTACTCACATGGCTCCAACTAAATACAAGGGGGCTGGGAAATGTGGAGGTACAGCAGGCTATGAAGGGAGCAGTAAATATACCTAATAAACTATCATCTGCTGTAAGTCATAGCTGGCTACTTGTGTTTAAGATACATATAGGTCTCTCCACATTCAAGTGCACAATTTAGTCTCTTTCCTGTTCCCCACTGCCAAAAGGTAAAACAGAAAAATCCACATTTCTCCATTAACTCCATTCCTATGTGTTCCATCAAATGCAAATTCAGTTTTGCCAAAACCACCCACCAAAAATGGCCCACTCAGCTAGGTTACCTTAATTTAAACTGAGACTATACTGTGAGAGTAAGAAACAAAAATGATCTGAACCATATTTACCATGTACTAGTAACAATGTGAGAAAATTATTTTCTAAAACTGTTGTCAATTAAGACATAGCTTACATTTTTCTCACTGGAATTTCCCAACATGGCTGTCCTAAAGAAGCCAAAGAGCAGCTCCCTATGACTGGGCACGCCGTCATTTGACTTCAATAGACTCTTCACCTTGACATGGTCATGTACTCTTAAGAATGTAAAAGCTTTTAGCGCTCTAGCAATGCTAAGGCCAAATCCAGCACAACCAGCATCACAGTAAAGATTTAGAGTACATGTTCCTTAATACAGCATATGCTTGTTAAAAAGAATTCATTAGAACATATTAAACAGCTATTTACATGAGAGGGCTCCATCATTTTGTGAACTTAATAACTATAATAAACGACTAGGTACATAGGCCAACACTTTCAAACAGACCTGATCCTATAAAAGGTATATTTTCTAACTGTATTTTACCTTGGCTTAGGTTAAATAAAATGTTCTTCAGCTGATAAAACACTAAACAAACCTGGTCTGTGTATTTTCTACAGAAAGAAATCTTTTAGCTTGTAATGACGATGAAAACTCATAGTCTTTTTGTGCCCTTTGTATAATTAAAATGAATGTGTCTCACTTATTTCTGTGGAGAAAAAAAATACCTGAAAATATCAAAGGATAATAAGACCTTCTAAGAAAGCGGCAATTGAGAGGAAACACAGTTTCCCAGTCAAGATGACTAACCTTGACTGGTTCCAGAATAAAAAAGAATATCGTGCTGAGTTGCAGTATTACAAACAAATAAAAAGGCCGACAAGAATCTCCCTTTCCCTTCTATAAAAAGAAAAATGCATCTTCATGCCCAACGTAAACATCACAAAAGCTTGGTCAATGGTTTCATATTTAAAAAATTGTTTTGGGTCATCAGATAACTATAGCAACACAATGTGGAAATAAATTTTTTTAAATGAATAAAAATATATACAAAATTTCTTGTATGTATAGCCAAAGTATCAGCATTTTCCATATAGAACATCCAATATTTTGCTGCATTTTAATTAAGGTGTCTAAACATTATCACAAAGAACTGCAAATTGGTCAGAGCATGCAGTAAGGAAAATTAAGCTCTAAAGGCTTTTTATCACCATATTTCAGGAACCAAGGGTGTAAAATGTTCTAATTTGGGATATATTAAAAGCCATAAAAGGTCTTTCAAAAAGATTAATGGTACTTTGCTTGGATTTAAGATAAGGGCTTTAGCTGGTTGGAAAAGCAGGGCCCTGGCTGGACCCTTGAGGCATTCATCTTTACAGCCACTTGGAAGATTTGTAAAAGCGTCTGCATAACCTCAAGCAAATGCACGGCGACATTTTTTTAACTCCTTTCAATTTTACAGGTTTAGCGTGCGTAAATCATATTGGGTTGTAAAATAGATATAATGGCACATCCTTGTAACAGTACAGATTTTTAAAAAACAAAAACTTCAAAATAAAGTTAGTTTTTCTTGCAAAAGCTTGTCATTATAAAGTTTGCTGATAATCATTTGAAGCATCTGATTCAAACAGCTTACTCTAGCATAACTGTAAATTTCTTATCCATCTCAGAATATATTTTACTCTCTCAAAATTACTAGCTTGTTACAGATTTATAAAGTTTTCCTCCCTTTTGGACACTTTCAAGGCACTCATTTAAAAATACCAATTATCATACTTTAACTTTTTATGGAATAATAGGTCTCTATGAAAAATATTTATGCCATTCTCTTTTGTTCTTTAATTAAATGAAAACAGATGTTTTCTGAAGTAAAGCGGAACCATTACTGGAGTACTTAAAGTGTTAAGGTCTTTAATTTTTATATCAGTTTGGTCGACAATTCTTGATTGTCTTTACTCAAGCTCAACATTAATGTCAAGCAAGTTACCTAGGAGACGAAAGAGATCAAAGAGACAAAAACCCCTCCAATGTCTGATTAATCAAGCCTGCAAACAGCTTATTTCTTTTAGCCTGCATGCAAGTATGAAAATGAGATTCTGGGAGCCGAACATTGTGCAGATTTGTTCATTCTTATCAGAACAAAGCCAGCGGCAGCTTATTTCATGGATCATTGGCACTGTCATCAGTGCTACACAGAACGGGTGACAGCTCCTCATTTTGAGGCTTGAACAAAATTAGCAAAAAGTCGGCACAAATTAGCCTCTCATCTTTTTAGTAATATGACATTATTCATTTACTTTTTATCCAATTTTTAATTTTTTCCTTGTCAGCTATCCCTTTCTAGTGTCTCTTGCAAGGCATCATAAAATGCCTTCCAAAAAACAAGCAAGGAAATAGCCAAAGTTGAAATAACATACAAAGTTCAAGAAGCAAATAAGAAAAAGCACTTCCAATGACTGATAATACTGTGTTTTTAAAAAATAACTTTTGAAACTCTGTACTAATATTGATTTTAAAGAAACAGTTCAGAATGCCATGCAGTGAAGGAGTTTTAAGAAACTGGTGGTATATTTCAACAAACAATATAATGTGACTAATGTGTTTCACTCAAACCACAATTTAATATGGTATATGCTATAGTAAATTCAAGATATCCACTTCTGAACTGGTACCTTTCCCTCCAAGATCACACCTGAGATGCCAAAGCTCTGGTGACAGCAAATAAGCTAGGCCACATCCAGTCACTGAACTCCTACTTGAAATCAAATCATTTTCTCTGTTCTAAGAAATAACCTAATTTCACTGTCATCTTAAAATGTGCATGCACAGTTTGTATATGTTTGCATGTTTGTGTACTACATATAGCTATACATATGTACAACTGTATACACATCCATCATTTATTTTTACACCTACAACTTCCTGTCACTTTATTTCAAAGCATAACTCAATAAATTGTTTTTAAAACACAAATATATATCTTTTATCACATATGTATGTATGCACATATCTCATTCATGTGCCTGTGTATATGTGCATATATGATTCATATACTCAACTTTGATTTCACAGTGAAATTATTTACATAACACCTGTTTTAATGATAACTATTAAGGCTTCAAATTATATGTAGATTACATTATTCCAAAGGAGGGAGAAAAAGATCTTCTACTGTTGAAATTACTCCTGGATACAGACATGTATATTCAAGCAACTTATGCCATTCATAAAGGAAAAAAGCATTAAAAAAATTAACCATAAGCTGTTAGATGCTTTACACAGCCCCCATAAGACAGTTTTTTTTTTAAGAACTGTAGTACTGTTTTCAGCAATTTCTTTATCTCTGTTCTTCTAAGTAAGAAAGCCTATTAACAAGCTTTGAACTTAAAATCACATTTACAATAATGTGCCATCAACAGTTTTATAAGCTAATTAGAAAAAGATTAATTAATGACTGGCTGCTAATAAAATGGCAATCATGAAGAAAGAAACCAAGGGTGCTAAGCTTCAACTACCACCAATTAAGAGCTAATTACAAACAAATTATATATGTGTTTTGCTGTGGGCTTTAATTTACTAAAATGGTTTTAATTAAAAGAGAAAACATGCTGATTAATTGAACTGCAGAAAAAATCTACAGTGTAAACTGTGCTTTGTCTGTCTCTTTAATTAGACTTGTAACATCTGAAATCTTTTTTAAGGTTAGTTAAAAGCACAGATAAACATAATTAAAAGAGAGCATAAGGAATGGCATTCGAGGTGATCACCCAATCATACCCCAAAGGTTAAAAGAAAACATCTTCAATGTAATGAGATCTGAATAAGCACACCTAAAAACCTGAGAGAAAAAAACAATCACTGAACACCAGTCTTATTTTTCTGATGTTAAAATGCTGCAACGTCACAGCTGTGCACAATTTTGTATGGGAACAAACATATCTTTAAACTAGGTGTGAAGAAATTCATTCAGGCCCTCCCTAACTTGGGAAGACATAGCTTCTTTTCCATACATTGTGCTAATTGTTGATCCACATGTAATAACTGAATTGCTTGTAAGAACTAAGGAGAACCAGGCTTCGAAGAATTAAAATAGCTCTTTAAAAGCCCCCCAGATAATGCGCATAATACAAAATAATACATGGAGGAACTTTTAAATTAAAAAGCACTGAAAGATGACCAAAGTTAATGAAACAGTCAGTTCAAGATGATCCTCAACAGACACACATACCTTTTCCAAAGGCAGAGTTCCCACCTTCCCTAGGTGGTGAATTAGCTGCTGACCAACATAAGCCTTTTTGGTGAGAGGCTTTTTCCCTCCCCAGTCTCCTATATTCTTTCTCATTGCTAATTAGTGAAATATACCAAAAAGGAAACGGTCTCTTAAACTCTACCACTTTACTGGAAAGAGTAATAATAAACAAACAAGCAAACAAAAGAAAAAGGGGCAGAAGGCACAGTAGTAAAATCTGAGAGAGAGACATAAAATATATTTTGCCAGAGTGCAGACATTAGATGACTCTATGAAACAATCATTTAAACAAAAAACCACCATTTGCTTTTACGGCAAAACCTAGATTATATTCGTCACACACATCCCTAATAGCAATGAAATAACCTCCTTTCCATAAAAATAATGGAGATACTAAATTTAAACCCTTAAAATACATATAAATAATACTTAATGCATTTTTTACTATGTTTACTCAGACTTCAGTGGCGAGAAATCACAATTAAGACAATAGAAAAGACCTGCAACCTTTCAGCAGGGTCACAGGTTCCAGTGATACATTTTTATAACAGCTAATTGGAATATACTGCTCAGCTGTCTATCTGAACAAACGGTTTTACCTTAGAAAGACGGTTGTCAAGACATTTCTACGCAAAGAAAAATATTCACAAAAATAGAAAACAATTTTGTTTTCTGGATTGCAGAATACAGATCTGCTTCACTATATAATACTGTCTTTCAATTCAGATATTTTTTTGATGCAAACATAATAGCACTGACTAGAAGTAAATTTAAACCACAGTTTGAGAGCATCTCTAGCGCAAAATTTAAACAAATGTTTTGAACTTCAGCTATGATAACACTCCAGGTACTCTGATCAAAACTGCATTATTTGGGAAAGGTGTTTTTTTTTTTTTTTTTTTCCATTTTTTTTTCCCCCAGGGGGAGGGGACTTCAAGTTCCATTTCCATCAAGACAATAGCACTTACATCTACATAAAACCAATAACTGAAATGAAAAAAAAGAATTGATGTGGAACCCTCTTAAGGAAACCAAAAGCTAACAATAAACTGACTGGAAAAGTCCTGAATACTTGAGCAAGTGCTACAGCATCCACAGCATTTTTCAGAAAGGACTACTTCTCAGATGTTAACATAAAATGAAAAATCTGTCTCCTCAAATGTACATATAGAGTCCTCTTCAAGGAGATGCCCTCAGATGTTCTAGGCAACTGCTCTACAGAGCTTAGGCTATAAATTAACAGCCTACCCAAATTTAGAAAGCATTTAATTCACTTAGTTATAAAATACAATTCAATTCAAACTTTTTTAAATAGCCATTCCTACTTCTTGAAGTACTGACAAACTATTACTACTTCAACATTATTAGCTTTACCTGTATTTTGAAATTCAAAAATGTAAGCAGTCTGCTTCATTTAAGCACTCTATTTCACTTATAATAACTTTTATTAAAATAAAATTTAGTGAATTTTATTAGTAAAATTTTTGGTTAAATCTGCTTCCTTGGTTAAATCTAGGATTTAGCATTTAATATTAAAATATTTGTTTCTACTGTTTTCTATAAATTGGTATGATTTAGATTTTAACAATGTATAAAAAAAGAAAGTACAAAAGCGTAGCATTTTCAAGGATCACTATCAATGAATGGAATGTACATCCAACCAAGTCTGAGTTTAACAAGCCACAAATATGCTCAAATACTTGAATATGTATTTTATTCACATACATACACATACACACACTTCGAATTAGAACAATTTCATCAGTATGACACAAACCCAAGTATATGTTTCTACTTCATCTCTCCTCCACGACTATTAACAAAGTATTTAACCATCAGGAGGGACAGTCTCCAAAAAACCACATTACATGGCAAAACCAAAGATGACGGCAAAATCTAGGCTTCAAACATGTGAACGTGACTGAGTCATTCCCCCTAAACTAGAATCTATACATCTTAATGTCATCATTAATTTAAGGGGACATGATTCTGGAAAATTATGTTCTTGCTGTATCACAATGGGAACACACTAACAGTCTTATTTTGGCACATCTTTTTTTTTTTTTTTTTTTAAAGAACTGTTTTCAAGGCCTATTCTCAGACATGGTTCTACTTTTGGCTGCATTTTTCTCAATACTGATGCTGCCCCATTGGTTTCATAGGCTTATAAATGTTAAACATCAAAAATTAGTTTCACTTATTATGGTTGAAAAAGGCTTTAAGAACTCTGGGATCTGTGCCTCTGAGCAAAGGCTTTATCAGCAGGTCCCAGTCACTGCCGCTTGAAAAAAGAAAACAGTACTGATGAAAAACCAATATACCTGATTTCCAAAAGGACACCTACCACGCACGTATACATTTAATTCATAAAGGGCTTCTGCCCCCAAACTCACACTTAGTTCTCAAAATCCCATCTCTCATATCCACGGTGATTGGTACCAAGGAGATAAATATGTAAAATTAAATCTTAAACTAAACTATTTATTCAAAAATTCCATCTTGATTATTCTTCACGGGGGCTTAATAAAAGTAACATCAGTATCTTTCCAATGCCTGTGTCTGAACGGCAAACATTTTCCAGATGTTTTTCCACTTATACAGGGCAAGGAACAGGGCCCAAATTATTTTTCTTTTAATCAGAATGCTATAATCCCACATCAAATAAATTTATTTTACCAGAACAAAGCATTGTGTTTGTATGAACATAAAAAGAACACTGAGAAAAACATTTACTATCCTCACAAGTGCTGAAAATCTCATGTATTTCTGAACCAATCTCATTTGTCATAAAGTGTGACAGGAAATAGCCCTTAAGAAATGGAAAACATCTAGTCAGTATCATACAATTCCCATTTCTGAAACTGCAGTATGACAAAGCAAAAGAAAAAAACCCAGAATCTTAATATCCTCAAAGGAAACTCACATTTCTGAAACCTCTAATGCACTAGTTCTATATGTTTTGACAAACAGCTTCAAACTACACACAGAAAGGAAAGCTTGTAGTGAATATTAGCAAAGTAGACAAGGACAGAGTTCATATGCAACCATTGGTGGGCAGAATGTCACATAGTGACCCCACACCAGCCTAGTGCATCATTTAGGAAAACTTTATCCAAGTCAGATTGACTGAGAGATTTAACAAAAACACATAAAAAGATTCTATAATCCAATAGCTCACATAAGCCAAGTTTTAGATTTAGTTTGCCAGGTGAAGACTAAAAGTACAATGAGATCACATTTTAAAGATCAAAAGTCATTTCACAGTCACCATAATAAAAATTGTCACAGGCAAAACAATCAGCAGTGGATGCTAAAACAAGTGGGAGAAAACATTATGAGAAAGAGAACATTTACACAGTCTCAGATTATCTCCTAACTCCCCAAAAGGCACTTATTTATTCCAAAGGAAGAAACAATCATGTCACAGTGGAGAAATCTGGAGACACTACCTGAAGTAGTTAATCAAAGTAACACCATCAGTAAAGGTACAAATAGACAGCATGAGTCTCTGAATAACTTACATTGAGAAACACACATTACTCCTGTGATTTTCCTGTCAAAAATGCATAACCTAAAATTAATCATTAGGAAACAGCAGACAAATCAAAATTCTAAGGGACATGCTACAAGGCAACCAGCCTCTTCCGAAATATTAAGGTCCTGAGAAACAAAGAAAGACTGAAGAACCATCTCAAATTAAAGAAAAGTAAAGAAACATGATGACAAAATGCAAAGTCATTGACCAGGAAAAAGAAGTTTCTTTTGCTATAAAGGGAATTAGTGACACAACTGGCAAATTTAAATAAAGTATGTCAAATTAGAAAACATGAAGGCAAATGTTATAAAATATTAGCATTTCCGGTATCTGAGTAAAACGTAAATAGGAACTCTTTTAACAATTTCCCAACTTTTTGAAAGTCTGAAATAATTTCAAAGTACAAAGGGTATTGTTTTTCTAAGTAAAATGTGTTCAACACAAAACTTCAGTTAGTAAAAACTTTTACTAACTCTACTAAAAGTAACATAGAACCTGTAGTAAAACAAACGCTTCTCTGTGAATTCCTCTTGTTTCAGATGGGGGTACTAATAAGCAGAAAAAGAAAAAGATGGACAGTTGTGCATGGATCACATGGAGTTCACATTTTAACCCTGAAGACTAGGCTTTGCCTTCCCTTTTATTCCTTTACTAAGGCAAAATCTGAGGAAACTGACTGACCTGGGGGATTCTGCTGGTCAGTCACTTGCTACTTGGAAGAGATCATATAATACACAACTCTGGGATCTTCCAAAAGGAAGACTGGACAAGCAATGGCAATAGGACACCAGCTTGTTGAGTCCTATGATCCTGAAGAGACCAGTGAAGAGACAAAAATCCATACCGTTTCTAAGAATAGTGCAGCCATACTCTACGACCCTGCTGGTTTTTCTTGTGTGCCTGTCTTAAGCTTTATTCAGAACTATCTCAGCCACCAGAGTAGCCAGCATCTGACAGCAACTGGTAACATATTTCCAGAATTGTTAAAGGGATCTAGAGACACTTGTTCAACATATGGCAGGACATGGACTACTTTATCACCACCAGTAATGCCTAAGTATCAGTTCTCTAGAAGGTTTTGTTCCTGATCCAAATGAAGTAGATATTCGGACCAGACTGCCACCAGCTTCTGCATCCCAAGGGACTGGTTACTGCTGCCTTGTGTGCCTTTCAGTTCCTGAAAGCTCCCTTAAATCTTGAGCCACTCCTCACTATACTCCAGCCTTAGAGTCTTGAAAGGTATCTAAGCATTGGAGTCTCTTCCGACCCCACAGGCACTGTCTGTCCCTCCCCACCATTCCCTGACGTTTTCATGGTCAACTCTCCAAAATTTGGAGATTAGATATACTACTGGTAGAATTTTGCTATGCTTTCAAGTATAATTACTTGAAAGTATACACTATACTTGAAAATAACTATACTTCCAAGCTGGCCAAGAAATGAAGCCACTATTTCTAAAAGCCTTCCTATGGAAATAAAAATTCCAAGTGCCAAAAGAGTCTACTTACTAACAAACAAAAGACATTATGTTTGTTGAATAGAATTTTAAAGATGATTTTCAGCACAGAGCTCATCAGAGGGAGGACTCCTACTTTATTCATATTGAAGAAGCCACTGTAATAACAATACTGAAACCCTACTGAGATTGTGGCACTATTCAACACACTTTATTAAAATGAGATATCTGAACATTTCTATTCTAAAATAGATTAATAAAATGCTGTGATACACAATGAAAGCTATACTCAATGAATCAAAATATGGCTGCCTTAGAGATGAAACAGAGCAATGGTCAAACTCCAAGCACAAGAACTTACAAGATGGGAAGGGGAGAATTCTATCTTATAAGAAAAAAATCAACATTAAAAATACTTTATTATCTAGCAATTTCACTTCTGGGTGCATACCCAAAAGAACCGAAAGCAGGCATTCAAACAGATATTTGTACACCAATATTCGTAACAGCATTACTCATAATGGTCAAAGGTAGAAGTAACTCAAGTGTCCACTAAAAGATGAATACATAAACAAAATGCAATACAAACCCAGAATGTAACAAGGACATACAAAAGATTATTATTCAGCCTTGCAAAGGAAAGCAATTCTGACATGCTGCAATGTGGAGTAAATTTGAGGACACTGTAAGTGAAATATGCACAAATGCACAAATATTAAATAATTCCACTTACAGGAGATACCCTTAGCATTCAAATTCATGGAGACAGAATAGTAGCTGTCAAAGGCTGGGTGGAGGTGAGAATGGGTACAGAGTTTAATGGGTACAGAGTTTCAGGTCTGCAAGACAAAAAGTTTTGGAGAAGGAGGGTGGTGATGGTCGCACAATGTGAATGTACTTAAATGCAACTGAACTGCAAAGTTAAAAACAATTAAGATGGTAAATTTTATGTTATGTAAATTTTACAATTAAAAAATACCTTATATAAAATGTCAGCTTATTTTCTGAAAGGCCATATAAGTCCCATTTATGTTAATTCTTGCCTATTTCCCTAACTGAAGTCCATGGCTTTATAATTTCCTTTATATTAGTCATTAATATATATTTTCTCTCTCTCTTTCTCTCTCTCTCTCTCTCTCTCTCTCACACACACACACACACACTACACAGAAGTATTTAATGTAACAAATGCTTTAAAAGGTTTAAAGAAAAAGAAATAATCTCTGAATCCCCTTTCTGAACTTGTTTTTTCCCTAGGCCAAAATAAAAAATTCGCAACATACCTAAGGCCTGCAGCCAAAAAGAAAACGACAAAACGAAAAATGCAAAAATCACAACAAACATCCATCCACAGTAGATATTTTTACATAAGATCTAATATTAAAAGAGTACAACAGTATTTCCATAGAATAATTTGCTGAAATCACAAATTTATCTCTGGTCTCAGTTTAGGATAAAAAGTCCACATACAAGTCAGAATAGTGAGTGTGGCCAGTAATTTACCTAGATAACCCATGATGCTCTCTATGTAACTAAACACTATGTAGTAGTTAAAGTCTGAGGTGAAGGAGGGAAGGACCAAGGCACTAAAAAAGGCTATGGTAGAGATTTTTTCCTAGGAAGGAAAAAAAGGAATTATAAAACACCACCACCAACAAAACACATGCCAATTTAAACTCTTTAATCTATACTGACATTAATTCTCAACTAGGGGAATTTGCCCACACCCACCTCCAGGAGTGTAAGTCAGAATCTTCTTGTGGCCTTCTGTACTTGGAAAAAGAATATCCAATGTATCTATTAGTTTTATACTATAGAAAACAAAATGACCAAAATTCTTTAGGGCTGAGGGGAATGTGCTGAGCGAACAGTAAGAAAGTGTTGGCCGGGCGCGGTGGCTGAAGCCTGTAATCCCAGCACTTTGGGAGGCCGAGGCGGGTGGATCACGAGGTCAAGAGATCGAGACCATCCTGGTCAGCACGGTGAAACCCCGTCTCTACTAAAAATACAAAAAATTAGCTGGGCATGGTGGCGCGTGCCTGTAATCCCAGCTACTCAGGAGGCTGAGGCAGGAGAATTGCCTGAACCCAGGAGGCGGAGGTTGCGGTGAGCCGAGATCGCGCCATTGCACTCCAGCCTGGGTAACATGAGTGAAACTCCGTCTCAAAAAAAAAAAGAAAGTGTTTTACCAAGGGTTAAGAAAATGTTGAGGGGTGTGACCTTCGAATATACAGTTGCCCTCAGAGTTCAAATGAGTTAAAGATGCAAATGGAAAAGCAAGCTAGCCTTTTAATCATACCTGTGATCTAGGTAAAATCTAAGGTTCAATATCAATCATGGATTATTTCTAGCAAGAGTTTTAGACTAGAATAATTTTAAAACATTAAAGACAAAATAAAACCTAGCATTTCAAAATAAATGACAGAATGAGAGAGAAAAAAATGGACAAAAAGGAAAACCATAGATGAAATATTTTAATCCTCATTAATGATCATAAAAAGAATATACATTCATTTTAGACAATTTGAAAATACAGAAAATGTGTACCCAATTTGACTCACCTCTCGAGTAGCTAGGTGGTTGCTAAGTTCCTCAGCCTTCTCAATATTCCACTCATCCACAGCCTGGTCTATCCTCTTTTCAAGGCCTGACTAAAAAGAAAAGAAACCTAAAAATTAAGGGCAGGAAGGAAAGGCAAACATTTGCTAGCCAATACTATACCACAGGACTACACTGAATGTGTTACATATGTAAACCATTTAATTCTCACAATAACACCAGAAGGTAGCTGTTACCATTCCCATTGGTACCAGAAGGCTGAGACAATAAATGGCTTACCTGAGGTCATATAACTTCTTGGACTAATAAAAATAAGTGGCAAATACAGATTTTTGTGAATCTAAAGCCTACATTTTCCCTTAATAACAACAATAATGTTAATAATAACAATAGGTAAAAATTACAGAGTGTTTATTACGTGGCAGATTCTGGGCTTAGTACTGTAAGAAAGCTCATTTAGGCCAGGTGCGGTGGCTCATGCTTGCAATCCCAGCCCTTTGGGAGGCCAAGGCAGGCGGATCATGAGGTCAGGAGATCGAGACCATCCTGGCCAACACGGTGAAACCCCATATCTACTAAAAATACAAAAATTAGCTGGGTGTGGTGGTATGCAGCTGTAATCCCAGCTACTTGGGAGGCTGAGGCAGAAGAATTGTTTGAACCCAGAAGGCAGACATCAGTGAGCCAAGATCACGCCACTGCACTCCAGCCTGGCAATAGAACAAAACTCCATCTCAAAAAGCAAAAAAGAAAAGAAAAGAAAAGAAAAAAAGCTTATTTAATTCTTATAACAATTCCATGAATAATAATGCTATCCTGTTTTAAAGATGAGGAAATAGAGCCTGAGACTCCTGAACTTGGCCAAAGCCAGAGTCCGTAAGTGGTAAAGCCATCACATGAATTCAGGTTTGCTCAGAGCCTACATTCTCAACCAAAAGTTTCTTCTGTCTCTTTCCTTATTGCCCATTCCTATAGCTCAAGATTTTCAATCAATAGCCCTCCATAGTGTTTGACTATGACCATTAGGCTGAATATTAAACAGCAGAGGAAAATTACACATAAGAATGATTTTATTTTCTTACGAATATGTTTTTATTTACTAAAGATACTTCAGGAAATCTTAATTTTCCTAAGATTACTAAACAGACTAGGATAGAATGCATCACACATTTATAAAAAGATGCTTGGACTTAAATAACCGGAGCTCTGGTTTGTGAAAATAAGTTACTTTAGATAATAAAAAACTTAAAATATGGTCTAATATATGCTTCTTAGAAGCAAATTTTATCCCAACAATGGCTTATCTAGTAGATACTTTAACCTCCACATTCACAGTTAATACTCTACCTCTTACAGACTTCTTCCTTATTTAATAACGGAATGTCTCCTCCATCAGCATATTGCTTGATTATGCCAGTCAACTGAGAGAAATTTTGTTCCTGTATAGACTTTGCTGAGATATAAAAAATAAGCACAACATAATTTGCCTAAAAAGATTACAGAAACAAAGACCAGTGAGGTTGTCACTGATGTCTGTTGCTAAGAGAAGACTATTCCTTCTCACAGTCCCCACCTAAGCAGTCCATACCTGCAAGGCCAACAGGCTTTTCTGCTTGCTTTCCTGTGTAGCTGGAGCCCATTCAACAGCACTTCATGGTCTTTGACCTGAGACCATATGGATTTAATGCCCACCTCCCATTCTTGTCTTGTGATCATCTACCAGTCTCCAGAAACATCCCTTTCTTCCATTTCTGCAGAACTCTTCTCCTGATGGTCCAAATAACACCCTGAGACTTCTAACTTCACACACTTCACAAATCTATACTCTAGGCCAGTGCTGCTTCAGCCATGGCCTGTGTACCAGGTCGGGTCTGTGCGCAGTGCCAATCAATGAATTGTTTATTTTGGTCCATGTAAATATAAGCAGCTTGTGCCAGAATATAAATCAGCTTCACGACTAAACACAGTTTTGTAGTTGCTAGGCTTGCTGACACACACCTATAGTCCCAGAGCTACTAGGGAGGCTGAGACAAGAGGACCATTTGAGCCTAAGAGTCTGAGGCTGCAGTAGGCTCTAATCAATAAATGCAGTTTAACCTGGGTGACAGAGCAAGACCCCATCTATTAAAAACAACAACAAAACAGTTTTGTCTAGATGAGTTTTGCTGGGGGTAGTGGGGGACAAGAATTTCTCCATGAGGAAAGTAGTACACTGAGTTACATTCAGGCACACACTCCTTATCTCTCTGTACATCAGTATACTTTGGTAAGATTGCTGTATGTCATGTTACAGACATCACCTGCAAGTTCAACCAAAACTTTGTAATCTTGCATTCTACTCCCTGAATACAATCCTTCCACTCATCCTGTCTTTCTACCCAATCAATCTGCTTTGTCTTCACTGGAACCTCATTCCCTGGCACAGTGCTTCAGTCCCTTCCCGGATCCTCTTCTCCCTCCCTAACTTGCAACCCACGATTACCCTAAACTCTAAGCCAGTGGTTCTCAAAGCTTAAGTACTAGACTAGCAGTATCAACATTACCTGAAAACTTGTTAGAAATGCAAATTCTGTGAAAAATGCAGGGCTGGGGACCCAGCAATCCATATGATTCTAATGTATGCTAAAATATATGTCAACTGTGTCCTCATTCTTAAAACTACCCACTATCTCCTCTAGTTGTCCCTTAATCACAGTGTTCCTGAAGTTTCTGATTAGCATATTTTTCTTCTTACTTTTCACCCTCTCCAGTAATCTACTCTGTCCTGGAGCTTCAATTACTTTTTATGAGCTGATTTAGCTCTCTAAATAATTCAAAACATCTGACTTCTCCCCACACCAGTACCCACATCTCCGGCTACTTGCTAATCATCTTCATAGTGAAGGCCTCCAAAGGCAAGGTGTTCAATTTCATGATGTCTGTAACAAGCCCTTGCTGCCCTGCTTCTCCTCCTCCTTAGTCACCCTTGACAGAATCCTCAGTTATCTTCAATGCTTCTAACCCCTTGCTCCTATCTGAACTCTATTTTGGCAAAAAGTCTCTCATTTCTTCCTTCTGTGTTTCCTCAGGGGCATGTGATCCCTTATTTGGAATATTATAACCATCTCCAAACATGCCTTCTCTTTCTGAAACAGGTATCATGTCATCACCCAGCTTAAAGCACTTACTTCATATCTCCCTTTGAATAACATCCCACTCCCTTCATAGTGGGGTCCCTAAATGCTTTCTCAGCCCCATCTTCAGCAACACTATGCTTTTTCATCTGTGATCACATTTACCATTTTCTTTATTTTCCCTGTGCATCTGACATGCTTCTCTTTGAAAATTATTAATCATCCCTTTAGGCTCACATCAAATGTTACCTTCTGTATCTATGCAGAGTCCCTCAGCCCTACATACCTATGACCCTATCACCCTCCCCAAACCCCACACCAGGCTATCCACTCTGTGCTGTTGCTGTATCTGTCCCTTCATCACTTACTTGTCTGACACACTACAGTGAGTTGTGTATTCTCCTCTCTTGGGTCCTATACTCAGTGGGAGCAGACTGTGCGTCACTGGCTTGGTGTGTCCCAGGATCCAGTCCAGTTCCTTCTACATAGAAGACACTCTTTCATTCTTTGCTACTGAGTTGATATTCACATTGCAGTCATCCATGTTTGCATTCACACTGAAAGGACCCCTCAAACTGGGAACATTTACTATATACCAACTACTCTGAGAAGCTTCCAAGAGTATTCACAACAGCAATATTGAAGTAATAATGTCCCTATGGTTAAAACAGAGTTACATGTATTGTATTCATTTATATAAAAATCAATCCTGGTACTAGAGTATATATTCCTCAAGGGCATGGAGAGTATCTTCTCCATCTTGGGCTCCCAGAGCTTAATCTAGTACCTGCGACTACAGCTTTATTATTTAATTTATATTGAAAATAGTTATTTTCTTTAAAAAATGTAAATACAATAGCCTGACTTTCCTGTGCAGAATATTAGGCATTGCCTCAAATGCCACTGACACATATTTGTATGTGCCAAAATGTATTTATACAAAACATTAATATCAAACTACAATTTTCCTTGCACTACAAATTCTTGCACAGCCTGATACCTCAACTCAGACCTTAGCCAATCTCATGCAAGGAAGCAGTCAACCTAGACCTGCTCCAACCTTTCATCTCAGCAACCTGGTCAGTAACAGCATCCACTCCTGTCCATTCCCCCAGCCATTCAGAACAGCATCTAAAGGTGATAGCATATCACAGTAGAAAGAGCACAGGACTAGAAGACAGGAAATGTAATCAAAGCTCTGGGTAAATGACATACTTGACTCATAGCCTCATTTTCCTCAAAGCTAATAGAAGACTGGCTTGAATGAGTAACCCCTCTAGAAACAAAAATCCTAGGTTTCTATCACATTTTCAACTTTGTCTTTAGCCCTTTTCTCTCTTCCTGGCAATTTATTGAAATAGAATGCAACAGCTTCTTTTAGCTCTAAAACACTCCTGGTTCCATGTACACTCAAGCTTTGTGTCCATAAAAACATATTAATACTCCAAATATACTCAAAACACTCAGTAAAACATTCCCATCTCCTTTAAGACTATAAGTTCCCAGCAGCTAACAAAGAGCACAGCTGGCAGGGTCAGACCCAGGATCAAAGACCAGCTCCTCTACTTATGAACTAAGCAACCCTGAGTGAATTTCTAAACTTCAGTGGGTTGCTGTTATCTCACATGTAATAAAATGGGAATAAAACCACATTCTCTGCAAGATTATGATGAGTCAAAGAAAATGTATATAAAATACCTAGCCACATTTTTAGAATATGGTAGTCACTCAATAAATAATAAGCTGCTCCTATTATTAAACCTAAATATCAGGATACCATTAGTGCAAAAGAGAAGGCTTATCTCTAGAAGGCTACAGACTTTATCATAGTTCTTCAAGAGCTCAGACCCAAGCACAAGAGCCAAGCATTCAACTTTGTCAGTAAGCAGTCTCATGAAATAGAGTCTGAGTATTAAGGCTTTTTGAAAAGTTTTAAGCTGGACTCAAGAGTAGCCTTTATTTGACTTTATCTAGGATGTCTTCCATACCATAGGAGTGGCAGGAGGCACAAAGGAGCTATTGACAGCCTGCAGTGCCTTGGTGTGCTTCTAAGTTGCCTTTTGGCTAGAATCAAAACATAATTTAAGATATATCTCAACACAGACGAACCTAGGAATGACAATTTGGCCACAGGTAAAAAATTCATCTAAAGGAAGTATCTAACCCATAAGGCAGCAATTGCCAATTATTAAAGTTTTACTATAGATGCCAAGAAGATAGGACTACAAATATCTAAGAAATGTATGGGTACTTGGTTTAACGTTATGGGCTAATGTCTATATGTGCATATGTAGAATAACTTTTATATGTGATTAAAGCTTTTAAAGTCAAACTATACCACAATATATTTCTATGAAAATTCTGCTACTAAATATTTATTTGAATAATATATTCATTTTTTAAAGCTTAATACAAATGAATTATCCACTAAAGTTTGTTTTACTGAACTTACATATCTAGAAAAAAATGAGGCAATCTCTTCATAAAGAAGGGCAGTATGTGCGGGGGAGAAGAGGTACCTTCATATATAAATGTAAATCATGTACTTATTTATTTATGATTTTGTTAACTTTATATATAAAAATCATACCCACTTAAAATCACTTGAGTCAGCTGGGCATCGTGGCTCATGCCTGTAATCCGAGCACTTTGGTAGGCCGAGGTGGGTGGATCATGAGGTCAGGAGCTTGAGACCAGCCTGGCCAATACCATAAAACCCCATCTCTACTAACAATACAAAAATTAGCCAGGCCTGGTAGCATGTACCTGTAGTCCCAGCTACTTGGGAGGCTGAGGCAGGAGAATCGTTTGAAGCCGGGAGCCAGGGGTAGCAGAGCTAAGACTGTACCAGTGCACTCCAGCCTGGGTGACAGAGCAAGACTGTCTCAAAAAAAAAAAAAAAAAAAAAAAAAAAAAAAAAAAAAAAAAAAAAAAAAAAAAAAAAAAAAAAAAAAAACCCGAAATCAAATGAGTCAGGTAAAAAAAATAAAACCAGGTTCAGAAAAATCTACATTTGGGACCAAATGACTTGGGTTTAAAGTCTCACTTCACTTCTCACCTGGTTTATTTTCTTAGGCAAATTATGCTGAGCATCAGTTTCTTTATCTGTATTATGAGAATAACACTGGACCTATCAATCCACCCCACAGGAATCACACAGGAAAGGAGAGGGAATGCTTTGTAACTGATACCAGGTGACAACACTCCCCATACCTCTCCCGCCACACCCCTAAACCTCCCTCTCCTATACCTCCTCCCTCCACATCCATATACCCTCCCTCCATCCAATCAAGGAAGCCAGCCTTTTAACTGGTCTATGTAGTGGAGAACCATGGAAGAGTCTGTTTGGAGAAAGCACTCTGCTAAAAAAAAAAAAAAAATTTTTTTCAAAAAAGCTACACTACACAAATACCAGTTTCCTCTCATAAACAACTTGAAAAATTCATCAAAGACACTGTACAATTACTCTAACATTTAATAACCACTGGTTTTTCATGCCAAAAAGTATCCATTAGGTATACATAAAATTACTTCAATAATGACTGCTGACTAATCAAACTGACCCAACTAAAGAATACTTGAGACATTTATAGTGAAATTAACGAGTGAAATTTATTCTAAAGAAATTCCCACAGATTCAGAATAATTATGTTATGATTACAGAATTACGAGTAAGTCCCAGGACTGCTGCCAGAAACACAATTATAGCTGTATTTAATACAAAGAACACTTTAAAACAGCTTTGGATATTAGGAAGATTATGTTTAAAAAATACAAGCCTCTGCATTGTCTGAGAGGCAGGTGACAGCAGTGCAGTAAACAGACATTCTTGGTTGAGCAACAGTTTCAGCTTGGCAGTGTTCCAAAAAACAAAAAAGAAAAGGGGAAAAAAAAGACTGCACGATAGACACAAGATTAAGAAGTTTGTTTTACCATTTTAGAGGGCTGAGTGAATACAAAATAAGAAAGTTCTCTCAGCTATTTTAACAGATCAGCTTCTGCTGCAGAGAAACAAAACAGTGGATGGAAATTCACGCTAGTTTTGTTCTAACTGCATCACAGATTTTCATGACCATCTCTAAATTTCATGAGCAGTTGCCACTATGTGCTGGACTTAAATTTAGTCCTAGTTTTTATCTCAGCATCTCCAATGTGGATATTTTTTCAAGTTTATTTACTCTGTTGGATTCACAGTAGAAACTTCAGCAGACAGCCAAAGGAGTGCCATGTAAACCAATGATCCCAAACCAAAGAATGAGAGGGAACCTGGGGGCATGCAATGATACCAAACTACCAAGAGAACATGAAAGAATCTGGCTGCACTAAGTCCTTCATTTCCTCTTGTGCTTGTGTTTATCTGTGAAATATTAAATGCGAGAAAAATCCTGGTCAGATAGAAGCCTAGCCAGCTAAGTCTCTTTGTTTAGAAAACTGCCATAACTTCCTTAGCCAGATGTCATTTATATGGATGAATAACCACCATTAGGAAAAACCAAACTTATAAAACAGATCAATGGGCAATTACAAAAGGACTTATAGCAGACTCCCTTAAACAGAGACCTCATTTTCAAAAGTGTTTGGGTTATGATATTCTTCTAGAACACATTTAATGCATAATGTGAAATAGAACACTGGTTCCTAAAATTGAGTTGTTTAATTTTGTGCAAAGAATCCTGGTAACCTTTATGAAAGTAACTTCATACAAATTCCAAATCCTAGACAATGAATAAGAGTAAGCCTGGTGTCTAGCAGGCATCAAGAAGGTACAATTTATATGTAGGATAATAAACTTTTAATAAAGATAGACTGTAAAAACAAATCTCTAAGTCTGTACTTTTTAGAGTAGCTAGGAAGTTCATTTCGTGGCTTTAATTTCACTAAGAAATAATTTAAACATTGTAATGCCAATATAGTTATGAGAAAACATAACAAATACTGTAAACAGGTGAAAATCAAAGACCATCTAATTCACAAGTAAAATTAAAAAAAAATATTTCCTAATAGAATCAATCTTTGACCATTCTTTCCATCAAAAGAACAATCCACCCAGCAGCTGGAACTCTATGACAGGTCTGCCAGAGATAACATACAAACCCGAGCTGCCAGCATGGTCCTCTTCCATAATGCCTTAGAACACATTTGGTACAGTCAAGAGCATCCCCCACCACATAGCCACTGCTCTCAGCTCATCGGCATCACAAGAGAATGGCAATTACACTTGCAAACGGTTAACACCCCTTCTGCATTGAGCCTAGGAAACTGAGACTGGTGTCATGAAACTTGCTTTCTAGTTTCAACTGTACCAGTGATTTTTCTTTGCAAGAAATTTAGCATTTCCGCACCTGCTTGAACACTTGTAAAAAGGAGATTGCTCAGCAGCAATAATTAGTTGAGGCAGAAAGAGTTTCCGGTTCCAATTCCCCAGCGTTCCAGGGACTGTTTTTGGATGATAAGAAACTTTGGCAAAGTTGGAATCAAAAAATTCACATGCAATATTCTGTTTTGCCCGTTCCTAAACGTGTGCACCCTCAATGACACAGTACCGTGCAATGATGGATTTAAAATCAGAGGTACTTTGGAAGAAACACTGATGGATCAGAAAATGACAAAGGTCTCTAGGTACACACAACAGTCTACAGCAATGATCCATGAAAGAGGCATCTGTCTACTACACACAGGATACAATATACTTGGGTTTCAACCAGCCCCTGTACCTCCAGCTCTACAACTGAGCACTTGATTTTTATGCTCCAACATTTCCCTGTGTGAATGTCAACATTTCCCTGAGTGAATATGTGAGTTACTCATTCATACCAGCCTTTACAACGTATTAGTATGTCTAGAAACTGACAACCCCAAATGTGCATCTCAAGGTCAGACTCTCCCCTGAATTCCTACCTCTTTATACTAACCATCTACTCTGCTCCTGCTTCCCAGTAACACTCAAGTCCCAAACTGAACTTTGGCTAGGACCCACTCTCAATCCTTTCCCCTCCCCAAATTTCTCTTTGTAACATCACTATTCACACCACTGCTTAAGCCAAAGCTTTGAACGGGTCTCTCTCCTTCCATATGACCCAAACCCTCCCTAGCACCTCTCAAGCAATCCAGAGGCAAATATCATCAATTTTACTTCTACAATATGCCTCAAATCCATCCATTTTCCTTCTTCAGCAGAATCGTTCTGGTTCAGTCCATCATCATCTTATGCCTAGAAGTCTCTTATCTATTCTGTTCCAATCTATTTTTGCTGTCTCACAATCAATTCACCAAGTAACAGCCACACGAATCTTTTTAACATAGATCATGTCATTCTCTTGACTTAAAAGCCTTTTTGACTCCCAATTGCATTGTGAATAAAACCCATTTCCTTACCATGCCCTTTGAGGTCCTACACAATTTGATCACTGCCTGCCTGCCTCTCTAATCGTATCATGGGCTACCCTCCTCCTTGCTGACCCCATTCCAGCCAAGCTGGCCTTCCTACACTTAGTGGAATGTCCTAGGACGACTCTTCCCTAGGATCTTTACTGATGCCTCTGTGCTAGCATTCTTTATGTAGACAGTTTTTTCCATCCTTCAGGTCTCGGTGATGGGGCACCTTCTGTGAAAGGCTTTCCTTGACCATCCATGCTAAAGTGCAGCCCCATTTTAATGTTTTCACAATGACCTGTTCTGTTAACAGTTTTTTAATAACTATATATTTACTTATTTAGCAGTGTTTTGGGTACATAGTAGGCATCCTAACTTTTTAGCTGAATGAATTAATGAGGACAAGTGCTCTAGGCAAGGCTAATCACAGACGTACCCTTCTAGCTGGTATAAGATGCAATAACAAAAATCTTACCTTCTCAACTTTTTTCCTTTTAACAGGAGGGTCAAATCTATCATTGACTCCAAAATACTGTGTAAGCTCCTTCCACTGGGTTTCATTTGAGGACTGTTCACTAAAAGAAGACAGTAAGTTTTGTTTTATACAATATAGACTATCTTTTATTTTTACTGTTTTTAATTGGTTACTACAATTACTAGTTCATATATTCAATTACTATCAGAGACAATTAGTTCAACAATTTCTACAATGGCCTAAAATAATAACTACTTTAAATTCTACCTACCTATGAGATTCTTTCTCATTCTTCAATTTATCTGAAAAGAATTCACAGTGTCAATACCTAACTCCAGCAATTTCAAAATCATATTTTTAAAAAATTGTGGAACTCAGTCACAAGTTAGCATTAGCATGACTAACAACCTGAATTAAAACAAAACACCTTTTCTGGAGCGTTTTCTTTTTTTCCCTCTGAATCTTGAGGTTGTGTTTTTCTGTTCAGAATGTTTTTTATGCAATTCTTGAAATTTCTATGTAAAAGAAAAAAAATATTGAGAAGCAAATAAACGTTCCAGGAAAACATGCATTTAAAAAGTAACACATTAAGTAATAAAACAATTATATTCTGGCATGTATAAAGACACCAATTTAATGATGGTAGTCAGTTCTTGAGATGCTCTGTTCTCTGAGATTCACAACCTGAGTTTTGATACTCACTTGTTTTAAGTCATTTGATAATTTGAGAGTGAAACTCACGCACATAACAAAAAAGATAAATAAAACATAAAATAAAGACAGAAACTCCTCATGCTCCGCACTAGGCAAACAGCTAATCCCATATAGTGGTTTGAGTTTTTTTTTTTCCCTTTTGTCTTTCTATGAAAAACAAAATAAAGTATCTAAGTGGCCAATGCCTCAGAGAATAGCAAAAGCATCCTGAGTCCATCTCCCACCCTGTTAAGTCCCAAGAAAACACACACATTCTGACCAGGGCAGAGATCCACAAAGGGCTGTGTACACACACATACAGGCTTTAGCAAGAGCATTTCAGAGAAAACCTACATTCCACATATCTATGGGAATTCCAGAAGGACACTCTTCATAGGCATTTACATTTGACTCCATTTCAGTTTTTGGTTCATCTGTTGAGAAACCTGTGATTTCTGTTTTACTGATGCTCCCATCCTCTTTATCTTCCTGTAAGTTAAGTCCAGAGTTCTCCAATGTAGCTTCGTCTTCAGAGTTGGACTCAACATCACTTTCATTTAGGCCAGGAGGTAGCAGCCCACTCCACATCTTTTCTTCTATGAGGAAAAAGATTAATTTTTATTAATTATTAGGCTCCTGGAATGTCTTGTAATGGTCTTAAAAGATTAATAATTTTAAGACCATTACAAGACATTCCAGGAGCCTAATAATTACAACAATGGCTTGGGAACAGTCCATCTAAACTTTTCTTTTTTAATCTAAAATGTCATAGGATGGACCTGTTATATTAAAATGATTAAAATCTTCACTTGTGTAAGTAAAAAACAGTTTAGAAGTTTAAAAGCTGTTTAAACAAGTTTGTTACAACATACACCTACAGGTAAAGAAAATAGGACCCTAATTCTCTAATATGAGTAGTTCTGTCTACAAAAAACCATAAAATTCAGTAAAGCATTGCTCAAGAATGTTAAAAGCCTAACAACATACTTTGCAAGCAATTTAAGATTAAAATACCATATTTCAAGCTATTCCAATTAGAGAATAAAGTTGCATGTTTCACCTATATTTAATGCACAAAGCTTTCAGAGGGTGTATTGTCTAAGAAGCAGGAAAATAACTAAAGGAAAAATGTTAAGCTATGTAAGTAGTTTGAGGCAGGTATGGTAATAAAAAGGATATCCTAATTTTCAGTTTAGTAGTGTTTGCTAAAATAATATTAAATGAAATATAATCCTAACAATTTAACAAAAATGTACAGCTTTTTAAAGTCGCAATACTATATTTGGGAAGCTAACGGTAAAGTTCAAGGTAAAATTTAGCAATAGCTATACAGTCCATTGGTAGAGAGAACCATTAAGTTTTAAAAAAATGACTTAAAATAGCAGAACTGTAATCATTTCCTAAAATTATAATACTTGAGTACATATTCACTATTGATCTCCATGGTACAGTCTATTTTAGCACATATACTGAGCCTAAACCAGTTCCTTCAAAAGATGCCTAAATAGAGAAGTCAGCTGTACTGCTCATGATTTACTATCAATCTGAAGTAATGAAATGGAAGGATAGAAATTTGTTTTGCAGTTTTCTGTCCCATATTGTTTAAAAAAAAATTACCATTCTCTCTGAGACAAACGCATTGGGGATTTTGCAGTAACAGATTTCTGTTACCTTTTAAAGACCTCCTCCCAGGTCCAAAGAATCAGATCTTACTTTTTGTGGTTTTGGTCCAGCTCATCAGTTGGGGGGTCTCTGAAATATCCTCACCAAATATTCTGTTGGCTTTTTATGAGGAAGAACTCTGGCATCTAACTGCTCCAACTAGAATCTTGACTCTGCCACTACTAGTGGTATGAGGAAATCATTTAACATCGCTGAACCTCAATTTCTTTATCTGTAACACAAGGATAATTATACTGCTTATAGGGTTACTCTGAGGATTAAATGAGATAAGCCCCTCAACACAGTGTTTAGGAGGTCCTAGGGGCTCAATAAATGTTAAGTTCTCTTTGGTATTATTATTTCCGTGCCCATGTATTACATTTTTATCACTTCTATTATGGGTGACAGGGTTCATAAGATAGTTTTGAAGTTTCTAAAACTTGTGGTGCACTCACTTAGCAACTGATGCAATCATTTGCTTCCTTGATATTCACAGTATGATGTGAAGTATCTATAACAAATGTTAGTGTTTCATTTTCTGAATGGAGCAATAAAATGAGAGGCAAATTACCAGGAAGATAATGGTAACCTTAAGCTCCAAGGTTCTTTATTTGCACAGGTCCTTCCAAAGCACTGTACCTAGTTTCTATTCAGAAATTGCATTTCTTTTTTAAAAGAAGAGACCCGAAGTTACATAAGCTCCAGGCCCCATAAAACCCAGATCTAGCCCTAAACCTGTCTGTGGATTTTTAAAGTTGGAGCAGAAGTACTCTTGAGATATTCTGATACCACAAAAGACATCATGTAAAATATGCCAATATTGAAAAACAGATGTCATGCTATTAATAAAAAAAGATTTCTCCTGTTCTGACAGTAAGGGGAAGAAAGCAGTAATAAGTTACAGTATGACTTGGTCATGGGCATACAGTATACCTTTACGCTCATTATCATTTAAGGACTTAATAAGAAATTTCTTAGCATCACTGGGATCTATATTAGAAATAACTGTTTCCCTTTCTGTCCATAAAATCTTTTACATGCCCACCTGTGTCCCAGACACTCTTCAAGACCATGGGGAAAGAAGTATATAAAACAGGCAAAAATCTCTAGCCTCATGAAATGACATCTGCACACATGGCAAGATTCTGTTGAATTTTTGAGTCAAGTATTCCTTGGCCTGGACTTCAGATGTGACTGCTCATGAAAAGCATATGCCTCTCCAATGGGCAGTGCACAGGTCTTCCACTAAACCACTGTTTTAGCATCTCTGCAGGGTGACAGTCTATGCTCTGGACACCCAAACATGCTTCCCTCTGGGGAGCAGTCTCAGTTGCCCTGAAGAAGGCATGCTTTTTGCTGTTGTTGTTGCTCATCAGCCTTCAAGTGGTTATGCATTTTTATAGCTTTTAAAATTTTCTCAAAATTACATATTTTTAGCTCCTGCTGATGTGGCATTAAAATCTGTCCTCAATATGGCATCTGCCTGGTATCATGATTTCTTGAGTATACCCAAAGGAAAAAGATTAAAATAACTCAAAAAAAAAAAAAAAAATGGAATCCACCAGTAAATCCAGGCAAAATTCAAATCAGGTATGTTTCTGAACTCCACTCTTGAAAATCTTTAAAGTCATGTGCCATTTTCCCACAACTCTCAAAAACAAACAAAAAAAAAAACAAGGAAGACTCAGCAGTCACTGATAAACACGGGTAACTGCTGCCACTCACTGCGGAGCCTGCAAAATGGAGTTGCCTGTGTAAGCAACAGCCCAATTACAGATCAGCCAATATGGAGTGGCTGCTTAGTGACTTTTGCTTTGGACTCATGTTTGAAAACAGTCTTTCTATTCATAGCATATACTTGTCACTCACAAAGTTTCCAACTGGCACCATGTTAGGTATCCTGTAATTCCTGTTTTGGCTGCTGTGGAAGATGATTCTCTATTTCTTTGAAGTGTCTCTTACTCATGCCTTTCAGATTACAGTTCTTTATTTTAAAGCAGATAATCCCAAATTACCCTTTAACTGTGAAAATTCACTCAGCCAGTCTCAGGAGACGTGGAATACCAGAGAAACAGAAACTTAATTTTTTACTATAGATTATAGCCAAGTCCATATAACAGCCAATGTATTAATTCATAAGTTTTCTTTTCTTTTTTTTACCTTGCAACCAAATAATTTTCAATATAATTATTTTAGCCCTAAGGAAAATGTAAGTGACTCAGGATCCTTTGTCTTTCTATGGTTTTGTATATCACCTTCTTCATTTTATACACCCTCTACCTCTAGAGTTAAGATTTATTCGATCCCACAATTATTTTCAAAGACATTCTATGTGTACCATGCAGAACATATCTTTAGTCCTGGGCTGACACAATTTGACATGAACTGAAAATATTTATATACTGTCCTAGTCTGAATAACTAGGTTTTTTTCTTTTTTTTTTTTGCCCTTGAAAATCACCCATTGTCATTATTTAGCATAGTTGGTCAGGTAACAATGAATCGAAAACAGGATACAGTTCAGTAGGTCCTAATCTAAGTAAGAATATAGTAACAGGGGTCTCTAAGCTAATTTCAAAAAGCTCAAACTATTTTATTTTTTCCCTCAGTGAGACAGTACCATTTGCCTTTATGGGAAAAGACAAATTCAGTGAAGCATTATTCTTCACCACATGTTAATCAGAGGTTCACTGGTAGTTATAGGCCTGGTTTTTATCAGAAAAACCATTCATAAATATGGTTTAGTAGACACAATCTTTCAAAATACAGCATCCAGGGAGAAATCAAATTATAATAAAAACTGTTCTAGATTGTGCACTGGTTATAGGGGAAAACGGTCTTCAATGTCGGAAGATGGTTTCTAGTCCTGAACAACATTATTAGGAGAAAGCCACTGCATTTGTCTGGGCCTCCATTCTTAAGCTGCAAAATGAAGGTTTGCTCAAATGATTTCTGAGATGTCTTACAACTGTAAAAATGTCTCTTTATGATTTTGATGTTATAAGTGCCCTAAATGCCCAGCGTCACCTCATTCCTGGATGCCACATTCCATTCTCTCCAGGACTGCAATCCTGATTGGAGCCCAGTATCCCAGTAGGTAAGATTTCTCTCCTTTACCTAGGAACTCAGGCAAGAGGATGTTTTCAGAGAGACGCTACACTTCAGGACACTGAGAAGGGGAAGAAACCCTAGTTACAAATGGAAACACAAGAACCAGAAAGGGGAAACAAAGCAGGTCACTGTTACACATGACATACAAACACTGTGGCAGGCCTTGGTTTACCACTAGTCTTCACAACAACCCTTCCACTGGGAATTCCTATCTATATCCACCCCTCCCCTACTCACCCCGCCCCCAACTTACAGATGGAATAATTCACCTGCCTAATACATTCTGATCCACTTGTTTTACAAAAATAGAGCCCCATGGCTTTAGATTATGAACTTTTAAAGGGCAGAGTTGTAAGTGGGGGCAAGAATTTGAGACTGGGTCTGAGAACGATTTAGCCTACATTTAAAGACTTGTTAAATTTGGTTAAGAAGAATTTTTTTCTATACTTTTTGAGTACAGAAAGCTATGTAAGATGCTATACTAAATTGCATTGCATACATCAAAGTCACAGTCAGAGGTTTGAGCAATAATGTCTATTTTCTGGACAACCAGGCAGTTGCTTTTAACCAAAACCCACAAGATATATTTGAGCAGCTCAATGAGTAAATGTTTTCTGGCTCCTTTCCAGAATTTAAATTCCATTTTCATTGTATAAGGCTGTCTTATTTACCATATTTTGTATTTGATTAGAAATAATCCCAGAAACCTGAACTTGGTCTGATCTAAAATTAATTTCACTTGTATACTAATCATAAGCCATCACAATTATTTAGATTGTTAAATAATTTACATCATAATCAAGTTTCTGTGACTTAAAAATAGTTACTATTTTCAAGTATGCTAACATCAACATTAATGTAAATATCCTATTTACTTTTATGAAATCAATGTTCTCCTTTTCTCAAAAAGGGTACAGAAAGGACAACTGAATCACAGGCCTGAGAGCGAATTTAAGTTGACAATCGGCCTATCCAGAAAAACTACTTATTTAGCAAGATTCTGCATGTATGCAACTGTTTTAATTAAAGAGAGCGGTCGCTTACCTGAGGCCTGGAGAAAATTTCCCCAGACCCAAGATCCTGCATGGAAAGACAATAAACCAAGTTAACAGTTCAAAGCTCATTTTAAGTCGATTCCACCGTTAAAATACTTACAAGGCCCAAGACTGCAAGAGGATGGGTCTAGAAGGTACACCTGTTCCTGCAGGGCTGCACAACCCGGAACTCTGCGGGCTTTCTGGCGGCAATGCCACACTCCAATCCCAGAACAGGCAGAATCCCCTCCCGGGCACAGAACTAAGCGCTGCAGATTCCGAATGATGTCTAGCCTGCTGGCATTCTCATTAACTGGAGCTGTTTTCCGGGATACAGCAACTGTAAACACGAGCCTGTTTCCCCAGTCGAAAGCCTCCTCACTGTCCTCTCACTTTGACCAGGGTGGGATTGAGAAACTCCCTCCCACTAACAGGCTGGGGAGGACGCTGCGACTCCCCTTCCGAGGAAAGCGGAGGGCGGCCCCGCCGTCAATTCCGCAGGCCCGGACCGGGGGCTTTTCTAGCCTACTCCAGGAGGCTTGGCCAAGGAACTATGAGGCCGCCCATGCCTGCTCTCTCGGCTGCCCGCAAGAGGCCCTCCCGAACTCATCACGCCCGAGCCCAAGCAGCCGGGTAACCAGCCCTCCGTAAGCCGTACTCACCTGTCAGGAAGCGGCAGCCCAGGAGCCATCTTAAGACCCCAGTCAACATCGCGCCTTCTCATTGGCTCCTGTGTCTCAGCCAATGGGCTGGGGCCGTTCTGGCCTTAAGGTCGCTAGGGCAACCGGCCTCGCGGGGTTTCCCTTTTTAGTACGCCCGAAGGAGGTAATTCCTTTTTTTCTTCTTTTTTCTCTTTTCTCTTTCTTCGAGCGTTATTTTAAAGACTTTGTTCTTTCTTCATTCCTTGCTGTAGGCGACTGCGTCTAGGCGAGGAAAGGGCTGACACAGACCCCGAACTGAGAGTTGATGCCACCGGGAGGGAGACTCTTGGAGAGTGCTTTCTTTTTAGGCCCTTCTGTAAACGTTTTCATTCATTCATCCTTTCCCCTCCCTCTCTTCCGTTTTATATATATATATATATATATATATATATATATATATATATATATATATATATGTATGTATATATAATTTTTTTTTCTTTCTTTCTTTCTTTCTTCGCCTACTTATTGGGCGCCCACTTTGTGCCAGACACCCTGCCAATCCCTGGTTAGCGGAAAACGGGCAGACTCCTGCTCTCGTGGCGCTTACCATCTGGTGAAGGAGTCCAGGGTGCTTGATCCAACTTTTTTCTTTTTTGTGGCAGACAGTGTGTTATGCCCTGAAGTGGGTGCTTGGGGAGCATAGAAAATAAGGAAAAAAAAAAACAAAACGAGAAAAGTACTGTGAAGAAAATAAAATATCCCGTGTGATAGGGATGGGAATAGGGCTGTTTTAGAAATATTTTCATTTTCTGAAATAGTGTTTTATAATAAGAATAAGATTAAGTGTGCCTATTTGCTAATTTTGTGATGATTGTATAATAAAAGACTGGGCAACAGAGCCAGGCCCTGTTTCAAAAGCAAAAAAAAAAAAAAGAAAAAAAGAAAGAAAATACACTAGGCTTCCCTCATCTGTGGCTTCTCTTAGCATAATTTCAATTACCTGGGGTCAACCCAGGTCCAAACACATTAAGTGGAAAATTCCAGAAATGAACAATTCAGATGTTTAATTGCAAGCCCATTCTGGCTGTCCTGATGGAACCTCCTGCAGTGTGAATCATCGCTTTGTCCTGCATATGTATGTTGTTATGCCACCAGGTTCTTAGTCTCTTAGTAGCCAACTTGGTTATCAGATTGAAAAATTATATATGGAGTTCACCATTATTCCAGGATTCAGGCAGCTATTGGAAGGTATTTCCTGTGGATAAGGAAGGCTACCGTACACATAAAGCCTTTAACATGTTACCTGGCCCACACTAATTTTCAATCTTAGCTTTTTTTTGCTGTTAACATTACCAATAATGTCTTTCTTCAAAGCAGGCTAAACATGTATAAAATTTTGCGTTGCACTCAGTAATATATCTCAGTTTTGCATCAACAGATGGCTAATCCTATTACTTAACTATCCACTACACCATCTCACCTCCAACATCTTCCAGAAGATGCACCAAGTTTAGAGAGCAGTTTTCTATAACCCCAGAATCATAGTAAAACCTGAATCAAGTTTGGATCGATGAGGTCCCTTTTCCTGTTCACAGTCTGTGAGTCTAAAGTAGAAGCAAGGCTGAATGAGTTAAGGATCTGTATAAATCTCTTTTGGCCAAATCTCTTCAGCTTCTCAATAGGATTTTCCTTGAATCCAAATCTTTAAAAAGTTAAACGGTTAACAGAAAGGTGTGCCTGGGAGTGCTGTTATAACTGCATTAGGCCTCTTAATTGTTCTTCACCTACTCAGGCTGTTATAGCAAAATACTACAGACAGGGTAGCTTAGGCAACAGGAGTTTATTTCTCACAATTCTAGATGCTGGAAAGTCTAAGATCAAGATGCCAGCAAAGTCGGTTTCATTTTGAGGCCTCTTCTCTTGCCTGGTAGGCAGCCACCCGTGCCTTATTGTGCTCCCATCACCTCTTCTTTGTGTGCACAGTTGGGGAAGCTCTCCCTTGTCTCCTCTCTGTATTTAAAAGGACACTAATCCTGTTGGATCAGGGTTCTACCATTCTGACCTTATTTAACCTTAATTACTGCCTTAGAGGCCACATCTCCAAATACAGCCACACCGTGGGTTATGGCGTCAAGATAGGAATTTTAGGGGTGCACAAACATTCAGTTCATAACAATTGCTGATGATGGAAATGTGACCAGAATGGGAAAAGAGATAGCAGAGGGGGAAGAACTGAGGCATGGGGTAGGAAGGAATTAATTTTTGCATGTTTAAGATGATCTGGGGCCAGGCACAGTGGCTCACACATTTAATCTCAGCAGTTTGGGAGGCCGAGGAGGGCAGATCACTTGAGGTCAAGAGTTCAGGACCAGCCTGGCCAACATGGTGAAACACCATCTCTAGTAAAAATGCAAAACTTATATTTTGTATAACTATAAGTTTTGGGGCGTGATGGCACACGCCAGTAATCCCAGCTACTCAGTTGGCTGAGGCACGAGAAAGCTTGAACCTGGGAGGCAGAGGTTGCAGTGAGCTGAGATTGCGCCACTGCATTCCAACCTAGACGATAGGAGCAAAACTCCATCTCAAAAAAAAAAAAAAAAAAAAAAAAAAAAAAGATCTGGATTGTTTCTATATATAGCCCATTAAAGGATGCTCACTATTTAGTGCATATATTAATAAATGTAAAGTATAGAGGTGGCATATAATTATAACTACTACAAAGATTTACAAACACCAGATTTCATAGCAAAGGTTTTTGGAAAATCCTACTTCAAAAATATCTAACATTTTAAAATTAAGTTTCTCAATGCTGATTTGAGAATTCTTAACTACCTAATTGTTTATCATATTACTGGATGCCTATAATAAATGTAAATAATAGCTCAGACTTTTCTTCTCTGGTTGTAAGACCTTCAGTTTCTGATTATTGTTTTGCCAGTTTTCTAGGGAAAATGTCAGTCCTTTGATTTATGGTAATCAATAAATTTACCTTCCTTCCAGCAAATTCCTGCCCTGGAAGCCTGCCAAGCCATGCATTTTGTGAATGAAATACTTGTATTTGTGAAATTTCTATGAAACGTAGAATTGTTGGATACCTTTTACTAAATCATAGTGAAATATCTGATGCAGCTAGCGAATTGTGCTTGAATTGTGTTGCATCTGGCACTAATTTCAAGCATGTAGCTTTCATTTAAATTCTCAACCATATCTTTAAAAACACAAAGCAGTTTTTCTTTGCCAAGAAATATTATGGTCTATGAACAGTTTTCCCTTACATTTAATAATTTTTTTAGTGTAGAGATTATAAGTCACACCCATGTTATAAAAGATTAATTGTGGAGTCCTTTTTGGTGGCTGCTAAATCTCTGATTGATGAATAATTTCTCAAAATATGATGAAATCCCTTAAATGTTTTTCAGTTGGAAAAGTGAATACAACTTTGTTGAACATATAATAAATGTACTTCTTGGTGAAACTGAGAAAGAGAATATTAATTTCCTTCTATACAAACACTTCTTTTTTGGCATTGAGGGAAGAAAGGTGATTTAGTGACTTAAGCAAAAGAATTGAAACCAGGGAGCTCTGAATTTCGGAACTTGTGTTGATGTTCTTCATGATTAAGGAATGACAATTTCTCTATCTGGATTTTTTTTTTTTAGGTGTGCAAACTGAAGCATCTATAAACAATGTTAGTCTTCCAAGCATATGTCGAATAACTGACACTACAATATCAACAGGACTTGACATTTGAGAAAACAAAATTTTTGCGATATAGGATATTGCCAAAGAAAAGCACTTCTTATTTATTGGTCATGGCTAGTACTTCCAGATTTTTCAGGTCTAATAGGTTGTACATAGGGAGAAAGCAGAATAAGGAAGGGAGGCTTATTGAGCGTTTTTGTATGCTAGGCAATTTATATCTAATATCTTATGAGGTAGCTGGTATTGTATCCATTTTATAGCTAAGGAAATTTAAAATTTCAAGAGCTTAAGAAACTTGCCTAGGCCGGGCACGATGGCTCACGCCTATAATCCCAGCATTTTGGGAGGCCAAGGCGGGTGGATCACAAGGTCAGGAGATCCTGACCAACATGGTGAAACCCCGTCTCTACTAAAAATACAAAAATTAGCTGGGCGCAGTGGCAGGTGCCTGTAATCCTAGCTACTCGGGAGGCTGAGTCAGGAGAATAGCTTGAATCAGGGAGTCGGAGGTTGTGGTGAGCCAAGATCATACCATTACACTCCAGCCTGGCAACAGAGTGGGACTCTGTCTCAAAAAAAAAAAAAGGGAAAAGAAACTTGCCTAATATCACATGCTTAGTAACATGCAGAATCAGGGTGGAGAAGTTTCACTGGACTCAAAAGATCCTGCTGTCTCAACTGTCACATTGCCTCTTTTAAGAAGAGTTTCCTGATAAATGCCAGCACAATGCAATCAATAAAGCATGGATATCATTACTAGCCAGTGGCATGATATACCCACTGGGTACTCATAAAAAGAGAGGTTTCAAGAGCAAAATGTCTTCTCTCTCTCCTTCCCCCTCACAACCTAGTGAGTGATCAGATTCCATCTGAGGAATCCTCTTCAATCTTTCCTGATTCATTATATTGAAGTCTATGTTAATCTGCTTTTCCTAATACCTTCATCTTCCAAAAACATCCCACTGTCTGATAAATTTCTCTGAATGAAGAAATGCATGTAAAGCTTTAACGTAAAGCCTGGTATGTAGTCAGTGGCCAACAGGTATTAGCTTCTTTCCTTTACTTGTAAAAACTAAGAAACCCATAAATGTTCATAGAGTATTAGATTCATCTGTCAATATCTTCATGATCCTTACTGTGTGCCCAATGCTCAGCACTATGCTAGGGGTTGAAGATTCAAAAGAAGAACTGTATAGAGACTGGCCTCAAGAAGTTTATAGTCTGAGACATAATAATGTTTAAACCGTAAGTACTAAAATTGTGAGGTTCATAATGTAAGTATGAACTACAGAAGTCCTAAGAATGGAAAAGTAAGCTAGGTGGAGTTTAGTATATACTATTTCCTTTGCCTTAAATACCTGTTAAGTATCTTTTCATCCTTCGAAATCCAGAGCAAATATTACCTCCCAAGTTAAATCTTTCCTGGGTCTTGCAGTTCACACCTTTCTTCTCCATGCTTTCATGATAGTCAGTACGTAGCACGTGAGGGCTTTCTCAGATTGGTTGTCATGGGTTCATATCCTCTGAGGTTGTGAGCCCCTGCATGATGTGAGTTCCCATTGTCATGTAGTAGGTGCTCAGTAAACGTTTGTGCAGAGGATGGATGGATGGCAGAAGTGAAGATGTCAATGCATGTGATAAAGAGGAATATAGGGAAGGTGGTTTAGGAGCATCATGTGAACAAATGAAGAGGGACAGGAATGTTGTGGTTTAAGAAGATATAAGAAACCAGCTTGCATCAGACTGTGGAGCCTCCGCTAAGGGAAACAGACAAGTTCTAACTTGATAACAGTAGAAGGGATGGCAGGATTCTATCAAGAGAGTGACATAGTGAAGCAGTTGCTCCAGGGAGATTAATGTTACAATCTTATGAATATGAAAGATGGATTTGGAGGGAGTTGAGCCAACATGAAGGGCCCCTGGCTAGAAGGTCATTATGGAAATAATGATTAGCCTGTGGACAAAGACAATGGGAATAGAGGATCAGGGACAATTCTCCTCATCAAATCTAATGTTTTCACCATTCATTCATTCATTCATTCCCTCTCACTCTTGCTTTTATATCTTTGCTCTTACGATTTTTGTTCATGCTTTCCATCCATTCATATTCGGTCTTCAGTTTTATGAATTCAATCCATCCCTTGTGGATACCTTCTTTACTAGAATTTTCATAATACATTAACCTTGCTTGCTTGCTTGCTTGCTTACTAGCATTTTTGAGACAGAGTCTCACTCTGTTGCCCAGGCTGGAGTACAGTGGCGAGTTATCAGCTCACTGCAACCTACACCTCCTGGGTTCGAGCAATTCTCCTGCCTCAGCCTCCCAAGTAGCTGGGATTACAGGCATGTGCCACCACGCCTGACTAATTTTTGTATTTTTAGTAGAGATGGGGTTTAGCCATGTTGGCCAGGCTGGTCTCAAACTCCTGACCTCAGGTGATCTGCCTGTCTAGGCCTCTCAAAGTGCTAGGATTACAGGCATGAGCCACTGCGCCTGGCCTGATTAATCTTTCAAACATCCCCCACAACAAACTATTGTACATCGCTTCTCACTCTCTCTCTACCTTTACCACCACATTCTCAACTTATTCTAAACAACAAATCTGTTTCAGGTGAGTGGTGGTCATGCAGGTGGCCTCCTGGGAGTTCTCTTGGGGGCTAACCCAATACATTTCCCTCTCAGGACAGAGTGAATCTAAAAAGTGCTTCCTGCCTCTCCTTTGATTTCTACATGTCACGGAATGAAAATTCCAGGCCAGCTAATGTCCTCCACACAAATACAGGTAAAGGTACACCATCTGGAAACCTCTTTTCCAATTTTAGTTCAGTAACTTTAGAATCTTATTCTCCATCATTTTTTTTTTTTTTTGGCCCACAAAACACCACTACCTATCACACTAATCATATCATAACTGCTAAGCACTAGATCCTGACATGTTGTGAAGGAAAAGCTGTAAGTTTAAAGTGAAAAAGAAAACGAATTAAAGACTTCACATCTCACTTTGAATGTGGCCAGAAGAGCCCTTCAGAATCTTCCAGGGTTTCCACCATCTGAGGTACAAGGCAATCAATTCTTATTCAGTGTTATTATTTAGGTATTTTATGTGTTATGTGTTGCAACGTGGCATTATCCTCTGTGGCCAGGGAATCTAATCACCACTCAGAACACTGTCTCTAATGAAATAACTATTCTGAATTTCAGATAACTATTTAAAACAAACACCTGAAACCACGCATTTACAATTTGAGGACATCCTGAATGATCTGCCTTACTTTCCTGTACTATGTTCTGTCTTTGAAATGTTGTCAAATTGCTTTCTACATTTTTTTTTAGATGGAGTCTTGCTGTGCTGCCCAGGCTGGAGTGCAGTGGCATAATCTCGGCTCACTGCAACCTCCACCTCCTGGGTTCAAGCAATTCTCCTGTGTCAGCCTCCTGAATACCTGGGATTACAGGCACATGCTACAATGCCCAGCTAATTTTTTTGTTGTTGTTGTTGTTTGTATTTTTAGTAGAGATGGGTTCCACCATGTTGGCTGTGGCTGGTCTTGATCTCCTGACCTCAAGTGATCCACCCACCTCAGCCTCCCAAAGTGCTGGAATTACAGATGTGAGCCACCATGCCCAGCAAATTGCTTTCTATCTATCTTTAAACTTTGAATGCATTTACATCATTTAATTTCAGTTAAGAAAAGCATGCTCCACTCTATGGTCTTGAATTACAGACGTGTTTTCAGCCGACCTAACCAAATCAGATACTGAGCCATGGGGCCTTGCCATCATCTCCTCCCATCTCTGAGCCTTTGACCATCCCTAGGGCAAGGTCTTCCTTCCCAAATTCACTTCTAGGTCCTTTTTAGAATTCCATTCAAATTCATATATTGGCTTTTTTGTAGTCTGAGATATAATATTTAAACCATAAGTACAAAAATTGTGAGGTTCATGATGTAAATATGAACTATGAAATTCCTAATAGAAAAGTAAGTTAAATGGAATTTAGTATATACTATTTCCTTTGCCTGAAATAACTTTCTCTTTTGTGCCTGTTACATATCTTTTCATCCTTCGAAACCAGATCAAATGTATACATTGGCTTTTTATCTATATCTTATTGTCTTATTTTTTAATGGTCACTCTATAGGGATTACAGTACTCATCCTTAACTCTTACAGGCTGCTTAAAGTTAACATTTTAACAGTTTGTGTGAAATGTAGAAACATCGGAACTGCACAGGTCCCTTTAAAGCTCTTGGCCCACTCTTGATGTTCTTATATGTACTGCATCTACACACATTGTAAATCTCACATTAAGGCATTTTTATTTCCTTGAAACTATGTTTGTATTTTAAAGGAATACAGAGGAAAAAATAGTCTTTTACACTTACCCACATATTTACTATTTCCGATGCTCTTCCTTCCATCCTGTAAATCTGAATTTACATCTGCTTTCATTTACCTTCATTCTAAAGAATTTCTTTTTACATGGCTTATAGTATAGATTTGCAGCAATGGATTTTCATGGTTTTCTTTTATCTGAAGATATCTTTATTTTACCCTCAATCTTTTTAAAACCGAGGTTTACTGAGGTACAATACAATTTACATGCAATACAAATGTACAATACAATTTACATGCAATATAAATTCACACCTTATGTGTACCCTATGAGATTTGTGAAATGCATATAGTCATGTAAACACTACTGTAATCAGTATATAGAATATACCCAAGTTGCCATCATGACCATATGAAGTCAACTACTTCTCCCTCCCCAGCTCCTGTAAGCTGCTGAGATGTTCTCTGTCCTCATAATTTTGCCATTTCCAGAATGGAGTCATATAAATGAAATCAAATAGTCTGTAGTCTTTTGAGTCTGGCCTAGTTCAAAGAGCTTAATACATATGAGGATCATACATGTTGTGTGTATCTGCAGGTTGTTCCTTTTTATTGCTAAGTAGTATTCCATTGTGTAGCTATAGCATAGTTTGCTGACTGGGTGTGGTGGCTCACGCCTGTAATCCCATCATTTTGGGAGGCTGAAGTGGGTTAATATATATTAACATAAACAACACTGTTATTCTAACAGATAAACGGGCAAGGTCACACACAACTTTTAAAAATAATCAAAGTATAGATTGGATGTGGTGGATCATGCATATAACTCCAGCACTTTGAGAGGCCAAGATGGTTGGGTCACTTGAGGTCAAGAGTTCGAGACCAGCCTGGCCAACAAGGTGAAACCCTATGTCTACTAAAAATACAAAAATTAGCAAAGACCTGGAACCAACCCAAATGCCCATCATTGATAGACTGGACAAGGAAAATGTGGCATATATACACCATGGAATACTATGCAGCCATAAAAAACGATGAGTTTGTGTCCTTTGTAGGGACATGGATGAATCTGGAAACCATCATTCTCAGCAAACTGACACAAGGACAGAAAATCAAACACCACATGTTCTCACTCATAGGTGGGTGTTGAACAATGAGAACACATGGACACAGGGAGGGGAGCATCACACACTGAAGTTCATTGGGGGCGCTAGGGGAGGGACAGCAGCAGGTGGGGAGGTTGGGGAGAAATGCCAGATATAGGTAACGGGGGGATGGAGGCAACAAACCACCTTGCCACATATGTAGCTATGCAACAGTCCTGCATGATCTGCACATGTACCCCAGAACCTATAGTACAATAAAAAAAATACAAAAATTAACTGGGCATGGTGGTGGACACCTGTAATCTTAGCTACTTGGGAGGCTGAGGCAGGAGAATTTGCTGGAACCCAGGAGGCAGTGGTTACAGTGGGCCTAGATCATGCCATTGCATTCCAGCCCATGCCGACAGCAGCAAGACTCCATCTCAAAAATGAAAAAACAAAAAACATAGTTTGTCTGTTTACGAGTTGAAGGATATTTGAATTGTTTTCAGTTGTTAGCAATTATTAATTATAAATAAAGATGCTAAAATGCTCACATAAAGGTTTTTGTGTAAAAGAGTTTTCATTTCTCTTAGGTAAATACCTAGGCGTGGGATTGCTGGATTGTATGATAAGTGTATATTAAACTACGTAAGAAACTACTGAAGTGTTTTCAAAAGTGGCTGTACCATTATGCATTTTCATCAGTAATGTATGAAAATTCCTGTTGCTCCCCATTCTTCAGTATGGACATAAAAGGTAAGTGGGTTTAAATAAGTATGTAGTGGTATCTCAATGTGTATCAATTATAACTTATCTAATAACTTATGATGTCTCTGTATTGTCTTTTGACTTTTTTTAACAGTATGTTTCAAAGAGCAAAAGTTTTCCATTTTGATAAAGTTTAACATCAATTTTTTTCTGTCATAGTTTATGCTTCATGTGTTATGTCTAGGAAATCCTAAGAAATCCTTACCTTGTCCAAAGTCACAAAAACAAACATTTTTTCTTTTTATTAGCACTTTTTTTTTTTTTTTTAAAGGATCTTACTCTGTCACCCAGGCTGGAGTGCAGTGACATAACCACAGCTCAAGGCAACCACCGCTCACTGCAAACCTCAAACTCGTGGGCTCACACTGTTCTCCTGCCTGAGCCTCCCGAGCCTTCATTAACCTTGACTGGCTAATGGTCACAAAGATTATTTTCAGTTTTATTATTTCTGTTTTATTCTACACATTTTTATAGTTTTAGCTTTTAGGTTTATGATCCATTTTGCATCAACTGTATATAAGATACAAAGTATGTGCCAAGGCTTATTTTTTAGTACCTGGATGTCCAGTTGTTCCAGCATGATTTATTGAAACTCCTTCTTCCAGTGAATTGCCTTTGCACCTATGCTGAAATTCTGTTCCATTGGTCTATGTATGTATTCTCTCTCCAATACTATACTCTCCTAATTATTGTGGCTTTATGATGAGTTTTGAAATCAAGTAATGCCTGCCTTACAACCACATTCTTTTTTTTAATTGTTTTGTGTGTGTGTGTGTGTGTGATACTAGCTTGTCTGCTTATTCATATAAATTTGAGAATTAGCTTGTCAGTTTCTATAAAAATATACTGCTAATATTTTGATTGGGACTGCATCAAACCTATAGATCAATTTGGAGAAAACTGATACCTTAACATTATTGAGTCTTCTAATCAATGAAAAGTTTACCTCTAGATTTATTTAGGTCTTCTTTAATTTCTCTCATGAATGTTTTGGGGTTTCAAGCACATAGATCATGTACATATTTTATATTTAAAACTATTTCTTGACTTTTATACTATAAATTGTTATTGTAAACTGTAGTGGAACTGTTTTTAATTTCAGTTTCCAACTTTTCATGGCTATTATATACAAATAATTTTAAAATTTTTGTCATGAATTTTGTTGTTGTGTGAATTGTTCTGTAGACATCAGTTAGCTCAAGTTGCTGGTGCTGTTCAGGTTTTGTATTTCCTTTTTGCTTTTCTGCCAACTTGTTCAATTGATTACTGAGACAGAAATATTGAATTCTCAAACTGTTATTATGGATATGTCTATTTCTTCTCTCATTTGTATCAGGTTTGCTTCTGGTATTTGAAGCTATGTTTTTAAGTGCACATATATATAGGGGTTTTATGATGTCTTTGTGAATTGACCTTTTAGTTATTATTTAATAGTCATCTTTATCCTTGGTAATATTTCTTATTCTGAAGTCTATTTTGTTTGGTATCTAGACAGCCAACTCTAGGTTTTAAAAACTTTGTATTTGCATGGCATATCTTTATCCATTATTTTATTCTTAACATATATATAATTTATATTTAAAGTATACTTCTTGGCCAGGCATGGTGGCTCATGCCTGTAATCCCAGCACTTTGAGAGGCTGAGGCAGGTGTAATGCTTGAGCTTAGCAGTTCAAGACCAGCCTGGGCAACGTGGTAAGACCTGTTCCTAAAAAAAAAAAAAAAAAAAAAAAAAGTGCAAAAATTAGCCAGGTGTGATGCACACCTGTAGGCCCAGCTACTTGGGAGGCTGAGGTGGAAGAATCACTTGACCCTTGGAAGTTGAGGCTGCAGTGAGCCAAGACTCACACTCAAGTCTGGGCAACAGATCAAGACCCTATTTTTTTTTTAAATGTGTATTTCTTGGATGATACATACTTGGGGCTTGCTTTTTTATCCTGTCAGTGTCTTTTAATTGTTGCAGCTGGAACATTTATAGTTGATGTAATTATTTGTGTATTCATTTAAATCTACCACCTTTCTAGATATTTTCTGTTTATTCCATTTCTTCTTTGTTCCTTCTTCCTGTGCTTTTCCCAAATGAGTCAGTGCTCCCAGATCAATGCTCCCTGAAGGAGCTTCTCATTTCTTGGATTTATGGCTATTTGTTTGCCCTGTGAACTAAGTGTTCTGGGTTGAAGGAAAGTTATACTTTTGTCATTTACATGACACTTTCTTATTTTTAGAATAGGATTAATGATCTTTGTAGCTTTCTATGTCCTAGGTAGAAGTGGAACTCATCTTCATTCTTGTGGGCTGTTTTTCTGGATATGGAATTCTCAGTTGATAGCTTTTTTTTTTTTTTTTTTTTTTTTTGATGGGGTTTCACCGTCATGGCCAGGCTGATCTTGAACTCCTGACCTCAGGTGATCCACCCAACTCAGCCTCCCAAAGTGCTAGGATTACAGGCGTGAGCCACAGCGCCTGGCCAACTTTTTCTTTTATTATTTTAAAACTGTTGTTCCATTGTCTTTTAGCCTCTCTTATTTCTGATGGAATCTTTGAGATCCTTCAAATTATTACTCCCCCATATGAATGTGTCATTTTTCTCTGGCTGCTTGGAAGACTGTCTCTTTATCTTTGGTTTTTAACAGTTTGACTGTAGTGTTTCTAAATATGCTGTTTATTTTTGTATGTTTTGCTTGAAGTTCACCGAACTTCTTGAACTAAAAATTTATATCTTTAGCTAAAATTGAGGAATTTTCAGCCATTATTTCTTCAAATAACCTCTCTAGACCATTCTCTCATTACTCCAATATTAGATATTTTAATATTTGTTTACATGACCCTGAGGCTATGATCATTTTTTAAAATAGGCCTGGCATGGTGGCTCATACCTGTAATCTCAGTACTTTGAGAGGCCAGGGCAGGAGAATCACTTGAGCCCAGGAGTTCACAACCAGCCAGGGCAACATAGTAAGACTCCATTTCTTAGAAAAAACTATATATTAAAAATATGTAAAACAGGCCAGGCACCAGGCATGGTGGCTCACGCCTGTAATCCCAGCACTTTGGGAGGCTGAGGCAGGCGGATTACGAGGTCAAGAGATCGAGACCATCCTGGCCAACATGGTGAAACCCCATCTCTACTAAAAAC
>NW_016107721.1:2093435-2108440 GCF_001604975.1 Cebus imitator | reverse complement strand
ACATACACACACACACACGTGTATATATATATATATATATATATATACACGTGTGTGTGTGTGTATGTATATATTTATCTTTAAGCAGACAGCTAACTAGGTTAAGCCCATAGTGCAAGCTCTGTCTCCCTTGTAATAAGTGGCAGCTCAAGTCTAAGTTCACTTATTTTAGCTTTAGCCGGACTCCTTAAAGTTTGCCCTCACTTGCATAATTCAACAGTCATCCAGAGATTATATGCATAGATTATATGCATAGCTTATATGTAGAATTTAGGCTCACCCCCTCTGCCTCACTTTTAAAGATTCCGCTTCACTTTCTAGCAGCTGTTATTGACCCAAAGTCGTTCCCAAAGTAAGATTCCTATTCAATTTCTAGCCTTCCTACCCTATCCTGAGACCTGGTCTCAGGATAAAAGCTTGAAATAATAAAAAAGGTAAACTAATCCCTTGTCTTCCTCTTCTTCTGAGTAACCTCTCCAGTATCTGCCTGCTCTTTTTCTTCTCCAATGCCTTCAAACAATTATTTTGCTTCTTTCCTGAGTCCACAGATATTATGTGTGGAAAGGTTGGTAAGATAGAAGCTTACTTGGGAATTGTAAGTGTTTGTAATTCAGACAGGCACATAACTTTTTAAACATCCCTTGTGTTTTTCATGGAGTCTTTTCATCGTCATTATTGTTATTGTTAGAGTTTATTCATTTTAGTTTATATTATTTAAGATCAAAGACTGTTACTTTTTATGTTCAGTACTACTTTGACAATTGTATTATTTATCTGTAGTGCTAGATGTTGGGAACTTGGTAAATATTTAAATGACAAATAACAAGTAAACTTAGCATACATTTTTCTTAGCTATACAGAATATATCCTTGTTGAGAAAAGTTATCCTATGTAAGAACGCTTAATGAATAATTGCTATTTTTCCATTAAAATTTGCCATTAGAAAAGAAAAAACACAGATTTCTCAAAAACAGCACAACACTTCTCTTTTAAAATAAAATTTTAATTCGATTTTTTAAACATTGACTTAAAATCTATTAGTGTTAAAGTACTTTGGAGGACACTATTTTTGTATGAAAGGGGAGGATAATTAAATAAGACAGACAATTCTAAGAACACTTGTCTGAAAACAGATTTTTTTAAAAAGACAGATAACTCATTCTCCCTGCTATCCAAGAATCTAAAATCTAGTTGAGTATACAGACAGATGTAAATAACTTTAATATAAAGCAAACAATATTAAGTGCTATATTGAAATTAGAACAAACTATTCTGTGAGAACACATGGACACAGAGAGGGGAACAACACACACTGGGGCCTATCGGAGAGTGGAAGGTGGGAGGAGGGAGAGGTTCAGGAAAAATAACTAATGAATACTAGGCTTCATACCTGAGTGATGAAATACTGTGTATAACAAATACTCTTGACTCAAGTTTATTTGTGTAACAAACCTGCTCGTGTACCCTGAACTTAATATTAAAATAAAACTGTCACGATCACAGTAAATAGAAAGCAATGCAATTAGCTCAGGATTTCAAGAGAATTTTGTGGTAAAGGTAGGATATATACTGGCCTTAGAAGGAAGTAAAGAACTTAATAGGTATATATGATAGGAAAATTCATAGAAAAATTTGGGAAATTTTAGGCCGTGTTTAGGAAAGAGTAGCATGGTTAAATGATAAGACCTAGAACTTTGAGAGCACAAAGACATGTATGACTATGTTCAACATGCTAAACCTCCCTCAGCCTTAGTTTCATAATCAGAAAAATGGGAAAGTTGAATATAGTTCAAATCGTGGAGACTCTTATGAGACAGGAAAATAGAGGCCTATAGACTGTAGTTAGGGAAGACTGGTAGTTGGCTGTAGTAATAATAAAGTAAAAGGTATTGGCAATAGGACTGAACCCAAAAGCAAAAGACTGTGTTTTCCGTTCCAGGCATAGACTGGAAAAAGATGAAAAAGAGGAAACAAATATAAGGATTTGGCCGTTGATTCTATGGAGGAAGGAAAAAAATGAAATTCAGGAAGTTTAATAGAAACAGCTAGAACCAATTTAATGAAACAGCTCTAAAACTATTGTAAAGTAGATTATATATTATTATTGTATATGGTATATACACACTGTTTATTTTTCTGATATAAAGATAATTATTTAAAATATATTTTAAAACAATAATAAACTAATTTAACTGGTAATAGAACTTGAAAGATGCTGCAAAAAGAATTTTCAAAGTTTGCTAATTTCTTCAATTAAAGCTCAAAGGCCTTTCTCCGTAATTTTGCTTAAAAGAATTTTTGTATTTTCCTTTTATTGTTTATTGAGGTCTTGTTAACATATACTTCATGTTTTCCCATATATTACATCTTTTTTATCTCAACAATCCACTCATTAACACCTCCCTAATACTTCATTAAAATGTTTTATCCAAATAATACTATTAGGTTTTTTAATTTGTTTGTTTTGGATAGCAGGGAAATACAGAAAGAACGATACCTAGGGTTCATAAGCCTAGAAACTCTTACTATATGCAAACAAGGTGACATTCATAGTTACACTTAACTATGTAACTATGACTACAAGAGCCAATAACTTAAAAATTGTGCTGTTGAACTTCAATATATGTATGTCTTTTGCGTTTATTAGCATTAATAATAATAATTCACTAATGTATGTCTGCTAGGTACAAAACACCTTGCTAAGCATAACATATACATTATCTCACTTAATTTTCGTGCAACCATATGCGATACTCTATCCCTTGATTAAAGGAATTAAAGTTCAGAAAATGTTATGTGCTTGTGATTCCATAACTAGTGAATGGCAGGGTTTATATCTGAGCCTAGGATCACCTGACTCCCAAGCCCATGTGCTTTCTGCTATACCACATTGCCTCTCCTAGGAAAAAGAAGGGCGAGGAGGAAGGAATGTCTAAAAATGAACTGAGTCCTTCCTAACTGCCAAACTATTCCAAGTGCTTTTACACACACTAATTGAATTCTCCCAACAGTTATAGGAGGGAGGTTTCTTGTTATCCCCATCTAGTATACGAGTAAACCAGAAAAGGTACCCACATCTTCCACATGGCATTCTACAATTCTACAACCAAAATGGCATGCATAACAATTGAGAACTTTGAGCCAAATCACATCATTTGATGGTGACTGGGAACATCTTCCTGGTCCCTAAATATCTTTGCCAAGGATTTCCCCTGTCAAAACAAAAATAATTCCGGGGGTGAGAACACAATAAACTTCATTATCCAACTGCACTATAGTGAAACCGAATGACCATCTGGGTTCAGGCAAGGTGGTTTTAATGAGAAGAGAACTAGTAAGCCAAAGGCATCTAAGAAGAAGAAGCCACGGCACACTGGGAGGAGGAAGAAAGGAGTTGCTCCTGAGGATTGTTGAGATGCAGAAAGCCACCCTTGCCTACTTCACGATTTTCTGGGCTTGGTCTTGCTGCAACCAAACTCACATTTGCAGTTCACAAATGGAGATAAGACAATTAGGTGAACACACCATGTTCCAGAGAAGATGATGAATTAAAGTACATTTGTTTTTGTTATTCTTTATTTATGAAGAACATGAAGCACTTTGGTGAGATTAAAAGTTAAGAGCTGTCCATCTGGCTCTGCCAAATATTAACTCAGGTTAATTGTAGGTTGCTCAATCTATCATCCATGTGATGGCTTCACATTTTCAAACAATGTACTAAATGGTTCCTCTAAGTTAATGTTATTCCCATGCTATATATCACATGGGATTTACCATCTTAACTGTGTGAGTGTGTAATGCTGTAAGTGACCCTGCGGCAAAAAGAGAAGCACAGAGTGGGAAGGGCTCAGGTTGGATCCTGATGATACTGCATCCAGCTGTGATAATGAATTAAGTTTATCTGTGAGTATTTTCTTAACCATAGACTGGAAAACTCTTATTCCCAAGAAGTTGTTTTGACTTTTAAGCAGGGAATCCTATAAAAGGTAGACTATTATAAACTCTCCTAAAGCAAAATATTTGCTTTATGTAAATAGCCTTCTCAAGGTAATACATAATTAAGGAACCTCAAAATAAAATAATGTATGAAGCTCTGAATCCCTAACCAAAAAGATTTCCAAAGATTTACCTTAGAAAATAATCCATCTTTAAGGAGAAATACTGAAAACATACTAACTGCCCTAAGTTCCAAAATCATAAGCAACAATTAAGGGCAAGAATTAAAATGGAGAGTCCTGTGTTCAGGAGTTGCAAAGACCTGGATACTCATTCTTTTCTCCCAGGCAAGTTGCTTAACCTCCCAGACTTTATATGTTCATCTGCAAAACAGGAATAACAGCTCGTGCTCTGCCAGTTTGCACAGCAGTTGTGAGGATCAAATGCAGAGGGGGCAATGAAAGGGCAGTACCGTCGGTACCACTGAGACAATCCAGGTGTGCAAGGTACAATGAGGACTGGCCCAAGGGCTAACCTCAGACTGTGGCTTACACTCTGTGTCTTACTGCATCACTTCTGAAAGGTTATTTTAGAAGGTGGTAATTATAGAAAGTAAATTAGGGCTAAAGCAGGATGAGAACTTGTTTGAATGTTCTGTTGAAGAAAGAGAGACGGAAGGAGCAAAGGGCTCAGCACCCAAAACTCTACTCAACTTTAGAGGAATCACTCAACTTTAGAGGAAGAATGCAGACAGCGTTCTTAAAATGGGTTAAGTGGAAGATGTAGGGGCAAATGAGGTAGGCGCCCTGTCCTAGAACCTCTGGTTGGAGAGGGTTGAAAAGGGACCTGATAACTAGTGATTTTGTTGTCATCTTATGAGAGTATCTAAGTAGAAAACTGGTCTGTAAACATAGATGCCAGAAACCAGTTGTGCCTATCACTGCACGGTGGGACCATGGGTGGGAGTATGTGTGATTTTTATTCTTTTTGTTTATCTATATTTTCCAAGTTTTCCATGATGAAAATGTATTATTTCCATAATGAAAATGCTACTTCTGCAAAAAGTAAAAAAAAGTATAGATTTTAGATTATATAGTATATGTAAAAAGAAACTAGATTTTTTTTTTTTTTTTTTTTTAGTTACTGGGCACTTTATTTTACAGGTAACTTCAACAATGGAGGCTGCTTCAGGCTTCTCAGTATCGTTGATGGTAACCAGTCCTACAATTCTCATTAGGTGGTTCTGTTACCCCACTATTTCCCTTGGGTCTGTTGTGCTAAGGACAGGATTGGTTGGGTAAAGGGGCGTGGCACAAAACCCTCAGGAATACAGGCCACAGAGCTAATGAAGGGCCCCAAGCAAAGAAAGACCTGCCCATCAGCAATGAATTCTCTCCCCCCATGCCACAGACCTGAGGGCACGTGACCCAGGAATGTGCATCCAAAGATAATACTACCTTCAGAGAACTCTACTTATAGGTAAGTAACTCTCCTTTATAGGAGGTATCTTTGTGTGGCAGACTGTTTATGCGAGCAATTTGAATTGAACTTTAAATGAAAAAGGCATATCTCTGTAAGTGGTAATAATTTTAGTCATCTCACTGTGGCTAGGGGTTGTGGAATTCATTAGCACAGATTAACATATAAAGTGGGTGAGATATCTAATAGCAAACGGAGAGGTTTAGGGGCCTTAATTCATCACTGAATGAACAGCGTGTACAGTATTAGGGACTATGAAATTTTTAATTTACACAAAGTGTCCAAGAATATAGGGAATAAATTTAAACCCAAAACAGATAATGGAGCTATGCCCTACCTGGCTGGCAAGTTGAATTGTTTTTACACTGAGTGAAGAAAGCTAATTATCCCAAGCACAAGGAGACTGCTAAAAATAATAAGATTATAAGGAATAATTTGCTGATATAATTACAACAAAATTGGGTACACACAATCGTCAGATACATGTATTGCTTGACCTGGGTGAGAAAGTGAAATAAATCCTTCTTCTATAGCCTTCGTAAATTTGTTTTTATCATCTCCAAGTGGTGTTTGCACAGGCAGCACAATTTGCATGTGTAATGTGGCTGTACAAATTGACAACAAGTAAATTATTCAAGGAAATAGGCTGGTCGCGGGTCTGAACTATCTCGCAAAGCCTATTCATTTTGAAGAATCACTGAGACGTGAAGCTCATACATCAACCGTTTTCTGACAATCCTCAGACTTATTGTCTCCTAAAATGTCATTATGGCTATTATTTATGAAGCTAATTCATTTATTAATATATATTTAACTCTGACTTGTCATGCACCTTAGCAGACATTCTGTGCACTGCATATTTTTGAATAGATGAAAGGCTTTTGCATGCTTTAATGATTACTGTAAGCTGCTATAGATTTATAGAATTCAGCTTTATTATCTACTTGCATTAATACCTTTTTATAAGTTTTTTTCTTAAGGCCATCAAATATAAATGGCAAATGACATATTCAAAAGATTGTGTGGAATAAGATTTTCTGAGAGTTTGTTGAATTTTAGAACAAAGTGGGTTATCTGTCAGTTAAGGCCTAATTCACCTAAAAAGATGGGTATATACCAATTATGTTGAATTTTCGAGTAAAATACAGGCTGTGGTTTTTTAAGAAAAAGGAAGATTCATGATTCATTGGCTCTTTCCTTGTGAAAGAAAGGCCTCTCCTTTATGTTCTGAAGTTGGACAACAGTTCCTGAGGAAGCGGAATTCTAGCTGTTTATTGTTTATTGTTATTGGGTCTAGCACTATGCCCTTTATATTGTCATTAATCAATAAATATGTGTGGAACAAATGATTAACTAGTTGAATGATCTCCAGGTTTTTTGATAATACCATGAATAAAATAGGTAGAATCAAACATCTACCTAGAATACTATTTTATGTAGTTTTGCTTTCTGCTTTAACACTTCTAACCTCTAGAGAATGTTCTGTAACTCCCACTGATTTAAAAATAAGCCATATATGTATGCAATCAAAATACACAACACATGTTATTTTTACAGTCTGCATAATAATATATCAATACTAGACATATATTGCTACTTCTTATTGTCACTGGATAAATTCTGCTCAGTAAGTGTGACCTCGACTACTGTGTGTGTGTGTATGTGCATGCACGTGTGTATGAATGTGAGTGTGTGTCTGTGTGTGTGTTTATGTGTTGAGAGGGAGGGAGAAGAAACTGAAGAATAAAAAGGAAAGACGATACAGTTGCCTCAGACTTTGTGCTGTGAGTATGTTTCATGCTAACCATTCAAATATTCACCATATTTCTAACTTAAACATTTCTGCATTGGTGTAGGTGCAAATGTAAAACTCTTAATCAAGAAGAAGGGCAGCACAGGCAAACTTAACACTCCCGCCGTTTAACTGTGGATTTGAAATTGTGACAAACCAGATGCTTCATTTTAAAGATAAAAATTGTAAAAGATGAAAAATGCCATTATATACCTGAATATTATATTGAATATATTAGTTTTAATAAGGTCATGAAATCACCAAAACTTTGAGATGATTAAGATGTGTTGTTAAAATGCTGCTTTATCTATGAAGATAGAAAGTAGAATTAGCTGGGCATGGTGGTGCGCACCTGTAGTCCCAGCTACTAGGGAGGCTGAGGCAGGAGGATAGCTTGAACCCTGGAGGCAGAGGTTGCAGTAAGCTGAGACCACTCCACTGCACTCCAGCCTGGGCAACACAGCAAGACCTTGTCTCAAAAAATAAAAAAAGTAGATTAGTGGTTGCCTAGGGCTGATGGGAAGTGACTGACAATGGGCCATGGGAGTTCTTTTGGGGGATGACAAAAATGTTTTAAAATTAGATGTTTGTGATGATTATACAACTCTGTGACTAGATTAAAAACCACTGAATTGTGCACATTAAATGTGTGAACTATAATGGTTTACCAATTATATCTCAATATGGCTGTTTAAAAAGTATTGCTTGATCTAAGCCAAAATAAGTTTACTATATATAACCAATGCCATGTACTATGAATAGTAACATAAGAAATAATTTAAGAAACTAGCTTATGAATAAAACCAAGTTTAACTATAAGATAAATGATCTATCCACAAAAGCATAGAAAGGAGGCCTGCTTTCCAGAAATTCAATCTTCAACAAGAATGGTATTCATGTTGCATGATCTGATGAGAGACAAAATTCTTATTTCTCAAACACTGATATAAGCACCAAATGCAGTCAAGCAAAATCTTAAGTAAATATACAGGAAGATACAATTTTTCCTTTAGAATTACTGCATAAGAGCAACAAAGCATCAAGAATCTATTTTTAAAAGTAATTTTCTTACATTAAGTTGTCTCTCAAAATGTCATATTAGATATGGAAAACAAACTACACATGTACACACAAAATGTCTTTCTAACAGCAGCACCCTGGTAGGGAAGGCTGATGACATTTTTATTAGTAATATTAATCACATGCTCAAAGGGAAAAATGTCGCACTTTTTCAGGAACCATAATATTTACCTATTTACACCTTTTAAAATTTCAATAAGTCCAACTTAGAACCCTTAAACCCCATAACCTTCAAAAAACAAGTAAAATGAAAATTAATAAATGTTCCCTAGTGTGCTATGAACCATTAATTGTACAGACTGAACAGCTTTACCCTAATAAGAAACATGCCTTCAGCAGAAATGTGAAAGTCACCTGATGCTTATGATTTAATGATAAAAATGTGCAGTCAATTTTCAATGACGTTAAGACCTACAACCCTGGAATATTTTAACTACAAATTCTTACAGATACCTGAGGAACTTTGAAAGGTGAACAACCCGGAGTACTGAAACATTTTCAGCATGAATAAAGTAATTCATCTCTAAAGTGGTCTGAAGATAGAGGCAATAAACTTTCCAGTAATAGCAAATAATCAGAGATGGATTTGGCCTGACACTCCAAGAAAGCACAGGCGTTGCATTAATCTGGCAACAAAATAATTATATCAGTAATTTTTTAGAGAAGAGGTATTATAATATTAGAAGTAAAGATATGTTAATAGCATCATTAATCATAAACCTCATATAAATTTTTAAAATCAGCTCTAGGTTTAGCAATAAAAGCCCTAAGTATAATCCATTTATTCAAATAAATAAATACTTTTGTAATTCTTACTATGAACGAAGGCTGGAGTAGAAATTCTGGCGCTAAAGTGAGCAGATTCCAGGGGATATCAGGATGAATTAAACACAGTCTTGTCTTTGAGGAACTTAAAATGAGAGGAGTGTGATGTTTTTACCAAAATTTCACCATTATTGTTTGAGTCATTTACATTGATCAGCATTTTACTTTTATAATCAGAATGAAGAGTGTTAAGATGATTTTTTTAAAGGGATTTAAGTGCCATTGAGTGAAATGCCAAGTTTTATAGGTGTTCAGAAGACAGATCCCTGTCAAGGAAAATTTTCAAGGAAGAATGAGCCATGTGAGCTGGACATAGAAAGATGGCTGGCTTAATGACAGACTGAGGCAATCCAGGTGGAAGATATCGTGTCAACTAAAGCTAGAACATGAAATTAATGGAAAGAAATGTGATATGGCTGCAGGTTAGGGTGCATATAGAGCAGAAAAAGCTAGCATGTAATGTTGGGGCTCAATCATAGGAGGCCTACACTATCACTCTCAGGAATTCAGATTTGGTTTGCCAGGTCATGTATGTAAGGTACTTAGCAAACAGTGCTGCATGCATCAGAGTACACGAGCCATTATCATTAGTGTTCAATGTCTCAGAAGAGGATGGAGGAGAGCAAAGGCTATAGATCTCCTGGGCAGCCAGTTCAGTGCCGTTGCATCTATCCCATGGGTAGGCTCTGGATGAGTTTGCCCCAACAGGTAGATCTGTACTGGGGTGTGACTCACTTTTAGATTGTCCCTGACTCATCATCTCCACCCAGCACTCATCACATCACTCAGTGGCATGCAGTGACACTCAAAGATCCTTCAATGCAAATACCATGTCATCTTCTGTATCTTTGTTCCCAAGGCCTTAGCACATATTAGGTGTTCAAGAAATGCTTGTTGAACCAACTCCCCATTTGATGTGAATATCCCCAGACAAATAAATAAATTGGTACTCTGGCCTATGTGTCAGAACAGATTGCCTGTTCACTTGGTAATTGAATTTGTCATCACTACTACTAATGATAGCTAGTTTCTGGATATGCCATGTTCCAAAATGAGCCATTGTCCTGAGAGACCCTTGCTTGCAATCCTCTGGATATTGACATCCTCTCAACTCTCCTCCTTTATCCCTACCTCTCAGTTCTCCTCCTTTATCCCTAAACTACCACACCTACCCCCATAGTGGTATTGTGGGTAAAATAAGGGTTTTCACATGCCTAGCAAGGTACCTATGCATACTAAAAATCACTAAGCATGCCCTTTTCCCTAAACAGAATTTCTGGCTTGTTCACCCATTGGCTATGACATGCTAGACCAGTTAGTGTACTGTTTTGGAGACAAAGAAGTAAGAGAAGGCTCTTTGACAATTTTCATCTGAATGCCTCCTTTAGACAGATTGAGCCACCCTTATGGACGTTGACATACTCTTTCCTTTTCTACGATGGCACACAACTCCTTGTGGCTGAGCTCAATTCTTGAAAATCCAGAATTATAAAGTTCAGAGCTGCAGTATAGGTCAAGTTCCTGTTCCCACCAAGACCTAAGGGATTGAAGTTCACAGTGAAGGACTAAAGGAAGGACTGAGGCCCCGAGTGGTCTTGCCTCTGCTGAGCACTGTTATGAAGTGAGAGAGAAGAGTATTCAGTTTTAATCAGAATCTTTGCCATTATGGAGACAGTGAAGCCTAGTGGTTAAGAGCAGGGGCACTCAAACTGACACACGCACAAAATCCCAGCCCCCCCCACCTATTTTTACAAATAAAGTTTTATCAGAACAGGGTCCTGCCCATGAATTTATGCATCATCTATGGCTGCTTTCACACTACAGCAGCAGCAGAGATGTGTGGGGGCAACAGAGATCATAAGTCCTACAAGGCCTAAAATATTTACTTTCTGGCTTTTTACAAAAAAAATGCTGACCTTCCATTAAGAACAATGGCTTTGTTGGCCGGGCGCGGTGGCTCACACCTGTAATCCCAGCACTTTGGGAGGCCGAGGTGGGTGAATCACGAGGTCAAGAGATCAAGACCATCCTGGTCAACATGGTGAAACCCCATCTCTACTAAAAATAGAAAAAATTAGCTGGGCATGGTGGCGCGTGCCTGTAATCCCAGCTACTCAGGGGGCTGAGGCAGGAGAATTGCCTGAACCCAGAAAAGTGGAGGTTGCGGTAAGCCGAGATCGTGCCATTGCACTCCAGCCTGGGTAACAAGAGCGAAACTCCATCTCAAAAAAAAAAAAAAAAAAAAAAAGAATAATGGCTTTGTTAAGCAGAACTGAGTTTACATCCTAGTTCCAGCTTGGGTGAGTTAACCTTTTTACACCTCAGTTTCTTCATCTGTAAAGTGAGAGTAATAAGAGCACCTACTTTGAGGGGTTTTCATGAGGATTAAATACCCCAAAGTACCTAGCATGATGCTTGGACCATAGTAAATTTATTGAATGTGAGCAATGATGATGATGCACATATATGTAAAATTGTCATTCTGAGAACACTGTACCTCAAAAAAGATTTAACAATATGTTTTTAGATGCACCTGGGATTTGCTTTCATCAAGTATGCTGAGATACGTGGACACAAGAATAACTGTCTAGAAGGAGGAATTTATATTCATGGATCCCTAGAAACATGAGGCAGGGTACACCATACAGGGCCACATGGAAGAAGCACCAAGACTGGGCAGAAGGCAGAGGGAGTGAGGGGGAAATGTGGGCAGGAACCTTTATTGAAGTTTCTGTGGGAAAGACAAGCAGGGTAGGCAGTTAGGATGGGCTAGTTTGGATAGTTTCCACAGGCGCCGGGGCACAGGAACCATCCAATATCTCCTGATACCTGGCCCTAAGGTAAGTAGGGCAGGGAAATAGTGTCCCTGAGAGAATAAAGAAGGTGAGGAGGTGGTTGATGGCATGGTCTCTGGATTGGTTGGTTTGTATACAAAAGGTTCACTCCTGGGGAGGTGTTTACTGTCTCTAGGTATTGGCTAACCCTGGAAGTGGCAGTCTCTCCATGATCAGTAAGATCCCAAAATGTCAAAGCATCAGAAAATAAGAAAATAATTAACACAGAGTGACTTGTTGAAGGCCTGTAATATAATAGATACACCCATACCTACATATACATATGTAATACACGAAAAAGATATATGTATTGAAGTAAGTAAAATACATACACATACACATATATATTACACATGTATGAAAAATACAAGTATTAAGACAAATAGAACACACACACACAGAAATAATCTGTGCCAAAAAAAAAATAAGTTTCTCAGTTTCTGGAAACAATACCACCAGAGTGATAAAACTACTCTACCTGATTGTATTATCCATGCAGTAAAAGTAGAATAGAGGTCACATGGCGAGTGGAGAGTAGGTCGAATTTAGGACATAAAGTGTAGTTTTTTGTTTGCCCTCTATCCCTTTAGGACTTCTCTTTAGCTCCTTCCACTTTTTTTCCTATCCAGTGATGAAATTGAGTCGCTGCTGCAACTGAGGCTGAGTACTTTTCCTTCAGGATCCATGTCCTATTTCTTAGTTCTGGGAAAACAACTCTAACAAGTCAACAAAGTGAAGAGAGATAAGGATGTTGGGAATGACTGATTTCAAACAATCAAAACTGCTTTGGGGATGAGGATGAAGGTGGTCAATTACCACCTTGTATACCACATACTATAATATTTATTCTGTCTATTGTTTATTATGTGTATCCTTCTTTAGAATTTTAACTCCCAAGGGCAAAGATACCTGACTGTTTTGTTTATCAGTGTATCCAAAAGGCCTGAAACAGAGCCTTGTACCTTATACACACTCTGCAAATATTTGCTGAATTGAATAAATGGCTGCTGATCTATAAACTATGCTGCTTTCAAATAAAACGAAGACAAGGACATTGATAACATATCCTCATCCCCTGGATGGCCTCTTGGACTTGATTTGAGCCTCTGTGATTAGAATGATGAAGTCTGTTGGAACTGTTTTCAAGAGAGGCCTTAAGACTCTGGGCACCAGAAGAGCTGCCCTGGGATGCAGAGAGGAAAAAGTAATAAATAATGAAGAAGAAAGAAAAAAAGCCATGGGAAACCAACAAACTCAAACTAGAAATAAAATAAGCCATGGCTTCTGTAATCCTCCTGCACATAACAACTATGGGTTTTGGACAAAATATGAAAAGCAGCTATCCAGAGGCACTGAAGAGCAGCCAAGCAGACAGACAATGGAGGAGAATCTCCATTGGAAGAAGGACATGACAATGGGAAAATGCCCATTATTACAGCTCTGTGCTGGAAAGCCAGTCCCAATCGATGCTAAATAAAGGTTACTAAAACATGAATAGAAAATCTGTAGTCTTGGCCGGGCGCGGTGGCTGAAGCCTGTAATCCCAGCACTTTGGGAGGCTGAGGCGGGTGGATCACGAGGTCAAGAGATCGAGACCATCGTGGTCAACATGGTGAAACCCCGTTTCTGCTAAAAAAAAAAATAATAATAAAAATTAGCTGGGCATGGTGGTGCGTGCCTGTAATCCCAGCTACTCAGGAGGCTGAGGCAGGAGAATTGCCTGAACCCAGGAGGCGGAGGTTTTGGCGAGATAGGGTTCATGGTGATTATAGTAACTAGAAAGTGAGGAGTAACCAGAAAGTGAGGTGAAGAGGGTGAATCTTGAAAAAATGAGAGCCAAAGAGGTGAAGTAACTTGTTCTTTGTATAAACTCTGCATAAGTCATTGGATGACTCATGAACGGTGTGTGCAAATAGCCCAGCTAAGGCTAGAACTGAACAGAGATTTCTGTTGCTGTGCACTGGAGACAGTTTAGAGTTTGAAGTAGTTAAGTTAGCTACATGATTAAAACAAATCAGCACTCTTCAGAGGAATATAACAGAACCTAGAGGCTCTGCAACATATCATCCAGTTTTCTGGATACTATCTAAAATGTAGGCATATAAAGAAAGAAAATGTAAGCCAGAAAAAATCAATGCAAACTGATACTCAGATAAATAATTAGCAGACAAAAATTTTTAATCAGCTATTATAACTATGCTCATGAATGTAAAGGTAAATAGTTTTGTAAAGAATAACAAATACAGGGGAGGATCCAAGATGGCCGTTTAGGAACAGCTCAGGATTGCAGCTGCCAGTGAAAGTGCAGAGGGTGAGTGGATGCCGCATTTTTATTGCCCACAGACTAGGAAATTCCCAGGCAGAGGAGCTCCACAGGTCACCAGTGCGGCTGTTTCGGCCAGCGCAGCTGTGCCGCTGGTGCCGCTGCTTTGCCCCGCGCAGCTGCTTTGTCAGCGCCCCGGAGCAGCAGTTCTCCGTACAAAATACACCAGTCTGGGTGCCCTTTTGGCTGGCAATTGGAGCCACGGTAAGTTGCCCATTCGTCTGTTTAAAAAGGGGACTGAGCAGGGAACCAGGACAGTAGATTCCAGGGGAAAAAAAAAAAGTGCCACAAACCTCAGTGCCGCTGTTTAAGCCAGTGCAGTGAGTGGCCACAGGGGAAAACAAACAGACCCCGGTGCCTCTTCAACAGGCGACTGGAACACCAACTTAAAAAAGGCTCTGAGACAGTGAGCCAGGCGATCAGGCTCGGCTGGTCCCAACCCCACAAAAGAACAGCAACCAGAAACTCTGGATAGAGAGTTTTACAGCAAGTGCAGCTGAACCTGGGACGGTCCAGCTCTGTGGGGGAGGGGCATCCGCCATTACTGAGGCAGCCCGCCACGACGGAGGTAGTCGGCCAATGCTGAAGCAGCCCACCGTTGCCAAGGCAACCCGCCATTGCTGAGGCAGCCCGCCGTTGCCAAGGCAACCCGCCACAGCAGAGAGACTCTGCCTCAACAGAGGTGGGCCACCATTGCCAAAGCAGTTCTAACTATACCCATATAAACAGGACTGCA
>NW_016107721.1:2077311-2088320 GCF_001604975.1 Cebus imitator | reverse complement strand
CACTGGGGTCAGTTGGGGGGAAATAGGGGAGGGACGGTGGGGGGTGGGGAGCTGGGGAGAGATAGCAAGGGGAGAAATGCCAGATGTAGGTGATGGGGAGGAAGGCAGCAAATCACACTGACACATGTGTACCTATGCAACAATTTTTCATGTTCTTCACGTGTACCCCAAAACCTAAAATGCAATAAAATAAATAAATGGGGAAAAAAAAGAAGGTAGAAATGACAGAAAAAAAAGAATAATAAATACAAAATCTCAGAGAACTAGAAACTATTAAAATGATCAAATAAATATTCTAAAACCAAAAAATATAATACAATATTTTAAATAAATGTTGCTATAGGTGCCTCACAGTAAATGAAAATGACTGAAGAAAAATTCAGAGAATTTGAAGACAGATCAATATAAATAATTCTATCTAAAGAACATAAAGGAAAAAATACTGGGAAAAATTAGCAGAGCCTCAGGGACTTATGGGACAATACTGAAAGATCTAGCATACATATAATTAAGTTTCAGAAAGAAAAGAGACAGAGAATAGAATAGAAAAAAGATTGAGGAAGACATAATATACATGATAAATGTATGTTAGCAGAAGTGTGTCCATTTTAAAATGTAATTTTATATTTCATATATATGTGGTAGATTTAAATTTCATAAATTACTTATATATGTGGTAGATTTAGATTTCATATATTACTTATATATGTGGTAGAAATAAAAAATTCAAAAAAAAGACAACTGATACAGAAGATAATAACAAGGATATCCAAATTATGTGAAAAATGTTCTAGAGATGGAACAAATAGCAAAAGTACAAAAAGATCAAGTCACACCAGGGTAACACTGAAAAAAGTAATATCATAAACCAGGAAATATCCAGTCATTTATAAGTAGGACAGGAGATTTTTCAACTGTCAAAGAGAAAAATCTTTAAATTCCTTTTTAAATTTTATATTTGAATCATTTTAAGTTTATTTCTAAATATTTCATATATCATGAACAATCTAAAAATAATATGTCTAACATTTGTGTATGCTTCACCTAGTTTAAGAAATAAAATAAGCTGGATATGGTGGCACACACCTGTAATCCCAGCTACTTGGGAGGCTGGTGGGAAGATTGCTTGAGCTCAGGAGTTTGAGGCTGCAGTGAGCTATGATTGAGGCTAAGAATAGCCACTAACCTCCAGCCTGGGCATCACAGTGAGACCATGTCAAAAAAGAAAGAAAAGAGGGAAGGGAGGTAAGTGGTAGGGAGGAGGAGGAGGAAGAGGAAGAGGAGGAGGAATAGGAGGAGAAAGGAAGGAAGAGAGGGAGGGAGGGAGGGAGAGAGAGAAAGGAGGGAGGGAGGGAGAGAGGAAACATTGCCAAACACTGTTGGACACTCCACCACCATTTACCCTCCTCTGATTTTACCTTTCTTTACACATCCTCATATTGTAAGCACTATATTGAGTTTTATCATTATCTTAACTTTTTAATATAAGTGCATTTATTGTTAAACAATATGTAGTTTAAGTTTTGATGGTTTTGAACTCCAAATAAATAGTAGTATATGTTTTCTTCCAAAACGTTTTGAGTTCAACATTTTATTTTCTGATATTCATCTAAGCTGATGCACAAAGCTGCTGTTCATTTATTTTCACTGCTCTATAATATTTTATGAACATATTGCAATTTATTTTTTTAATTCTCCCTTCTACAAATATTTGGGTTGTTACATTTTTTTGGTATTACCAAAAATGCTGCTACAAACTTTCTTGTACATGAATTCAGAAATGCATGTTTAAGAGTTACTCTAAAATAGTGTCAAAGCGTGGTCCTGTACCAGCAGGCTGATTATCACTTGTGATCTTCCTGGCAATACAAATACTTTAACTGGACTGTACCACATACCTGCTGAATCAGAAACTCTGAGAGTTGGGGCTGCAATCTGTGTTTTCATAAGCCTTCCTGGAGATTCTGATGCACTGCCAAGTTTGAGAGCTCACTACTCTAGAAGTGGAATTACAGAGTCACAGGAGGGTGCATGCATCTTGATTCTGTAATATTAATGGCTGTCCAAAGTGATTGTATCAACTTATACCCCCACCCATCATTATATGAGTGTCTACTGTTTTACATTCTTACCACCAATTCATATTCTCAGAACTTTTATTTTTTGGCCAATCCAGTTGGTACAGAATGGTATTTAAGTGATCTTATTTTAGTCTTCCTTGATTCTAATGATATTGATTATCTTTCTGTTTGTTAGTCATCCATATTTTTTCTGTGACATGTCTGTTCCTGTCTTTTGTCCATTTTTTATTGGATTGTCTTTTTTTTGATCAAGTTCGTTACTCATCCTTGTTAGTTAGATGTTTTGGGAATACCTTCTCCTAGTCTGTGGCTTTTTTTTTTTTACTTTTAAATGGTGTTTTTTGACCAATAAAAGTCTTTAATTTTAATGTGTCATGTTGATCACTTTTTTGTGTGGTTTGTGATTTTTCATCTTACTTAAGAAATCCTTTCCTACCATGAGGTAATAAAGATGCTCTACTTTATTTTCTTCTAAAGTCTTAACAGTTTCCTCTCATATTTAGCTCTTGAATCTACATTGACTTTATTATGTACAGTGTGAGGTATGAATCTGTTTTTTCCATATGGATAAGTGACTGTGCCAGTTGCAGTGACTTTGTAGATTTTAGGATGGAGAGTTGACATCTTTATATTACTGAGTCTCCCTGTTCCTATCATGATTGTGCAATTTGTCCATTTATTTAGGTCATTTTAAATGTATTTCAGTAAGGTTTAATAATCTTTGGTAAATTTATTCCTAGTTATCTTATATTTTTAATTGCTTTATAAATAGTACCTTTAAAAATAAGCTTATATTTTCCAAGTGTTTGTTTCTGGAGTTAAAAACAAAACAAAACAAAAAACGGTTTTTGTTTGATGTTCTTCTAGCCAGCAACCTTACTTAACTTCAAAATGGTAAAAAACCAGACCACCTTTATCATATTCTGCTATAGCAATCATTACAAGATGCTGGACCAACATCTCTGGAACGCTTAGGAAAGAGTGGGAGACCTTGGAATACCCCATTTAAGCAAGTTGCCATTCACACATAAATGCAAAACAAATGATACTCACAGATCCATAAAGTCTCAGATTGTCTTTTTTATAGCTTACTCGAGGCCATATACTAAAATATTAGGAAATGAATTAGAATTTTAAAATAATGGAGATGTTACTGCTAAGATCAATCTGAGGCAACCCCTTGCCAAAACAGAAGTAAGTAAACAAGAGCTCAGACTAGAAGGCCGCTGCTGCTGTCTGGTTTAAGTGACAGATAATAGTAGTACACAAAACAGAAAAAATATCCTGGGATCAAATGGGGTCGAGGAGGACTTTCAGAACTTTAGATTCAAGAAATGAAGGATGGAAAAAGTGGAATCAGCATGAAAAATCTCTTGTCTTTCACCCAGAAAAGCAACAAGCCTATAGTTTTTACCAGATACATTTAAAATGTGAAATGCTGTTCTATTTGATGGTTTGAATGAAAAACACAGGTGTCTACAATCCAAATTGTTTTAAAACACCAAAGGAGACAATACTGTACGTGTGCTAAAAGGTATATGAAGGACAACAAAGTATTAAAATAGGAAAAATAACTATATATAACGATTATAATGAATATAGTTACATAAATTCCCCCATAGGCTCCTATTTTCCTATTGAATAAAAAACAACTTTAATAATGTTTTGCTTAACAGAATTTTTTCAACAAAAGCACTGCAAACATGATTAAAAATAGAATGATGGTTATTCCATATACAAAAAGCCTATTGAAGAGAAGAGAGCTCTATTTGGGAAAAAGCTTCTGAAGATTTTTGCTTTGTATGACAGGATACAGAAAGATATGTTTAACGTTGACTACAAAAAAAGTTTCTAAATCTCATTTATTTTGTTTGTTTAGCAAATACTTATATAGTGCTTGCCATGTGCCAGCTATTATTCTAAGTGCTTTACAAAGAGAAATTCATTCTGTTAGTCTGGATCCTGGCAGGAAACAGATGGCATGCTCAAATTGGATAAATTGAAGCGAATTGAATACAAGGAATATTTACAAAGGTGTGAGTGGGATTTAGAAAATGCAATAGGGGATTGTGCAACACCCTGGCTCACAGCAGCAGGGAGCCTATACCACCCCTGGGCCTGCCTGAAGGGTCTCGGAGAGGGAGTGGTTAGAGGTACCCAGAGAGAGCTTCTTCCTAGAGGCTGCTTGGCAGGAGCACTGGGTGGCAGACAACCCATGGCAACCTGACAGGCAGGGAACAAGGGGAATAATCACCCTGACCTCACTGTCCTCCTGCCCCTGGCTCTCCTGCCCATACTCTCATTAGCCAAATCCAACAGAAAGCTGAGAGCAGAGAGCTCATTGATGCCTCTTGTATAGGTCAGCCTCCCAGTGTACAGAAACGGGTTGGAGAAAGGTTGGAGGTAGAACTAAAGCAGCAAAGAGAAGATACTCCACATACTTATAATAACCCTATTTAGTAGGTACTATTGTTGCATGTGTTTTATAGAAACTGACACACAGAGAGGCATCAGTTGCCCAAGAACTTGACCAAGATCACACAGCTCATAAGTGATGGATCCAGGATTTTAACTCAGGCATTTAGCTATCTCTTTTATGATATTATCATACAGAAAACCTATGTATCTTATTAAAATCATCCTCTGTATTTAAAAATATTTCTTTTAATGCTGTCTGATATACTGGAATTTAAATGGATAAAAAAAGACCATCGTAAGAGTCATTTTTGACTTCTTTCTACCACCTGTTAAGGGCTGTGAGGCATTTTTATGTTATTGGAGGCACTTAACTACCAAGATTTCCATTATGATTCATAGATCATTTTGAAAATTGAGCAATTTTCATGATACGCATACTTCCCAGAAGCTTCTTAGTAGAGTTGGGAGGATTATAGCTAGGTGAAACACAGGGTGTGAAAATTTGGTCTCATTGGAAAGTGTTCAGTTGTGAATGTGGATGGTGGTTTTATTAAATTTGTACATTTGAAGTCTTTTAATTTTCCAATAGAGTTGTAGGAATCTGGCACTTCCTAACAATCAGGGCACAAATCCTTTCTAGATTTTTTTTTAGTAAGAATTTTCCAATATCAAAACTAAGCCATGAGTTCAGTATAAAATGAATGTGCTACAGCAAATAAACTGTAAAGCATATTTTTAGAAAGAAAGATATATTTTCTTGCTGATTTCTATTATTAGGTTAGTATCCCTTGAATACACTACTTACTAGAAGCTTCAGAATTGGGAATAAGTATAAGGTTAGATTGATTGCCAAGTTCAATATTGTTTTCCTGGACACTTTTGCATTTTAAGAGCTTTTTTTTTTTTTTTTAAATTTTACACCTTACATCTACCTCTGCCTTTGATTCTACCTTACACTCGGTGTCCCAGGCATGTGACTCCCTGCCCTCTTTCCTGGAGAATGTGTTTCATACCTTTGTGACTTTTCATTTTCTCTTCCCTTGGCCTTCAATGACCCTCGCTTATACTTGGTAACTCCTATTCTTCATTTAGGAATCTAAAGACTGTCTTTTGTGAGAATGTTTCCCCATCTCCCCAGAAAGAGCCTATCACTCCCTTGAGTATCTAGGGTTTTGTATACATACCTTGTTTGCAACCCTTTACCATATTGTGTTAAGCTTATTTGCTGGCATGTCTTTATTACACTGAACTGTGACTTCTTGGAGGCCATGATCCTAGTTTGCTAAAGTGTTTTACAAAAAATTGTTGGATGAACAACTATCCCTAAGCCAACTAACAATAATTAGTTTTATTTATTTATTTATTTTAGATGGAGTCTCACTCTGTTGCCCAGGCTAGAGTGCAGTGGCACGATCTTGGCTCACTGCAACATCTGCCTCCCGGCTTCAAGCAATTCCTCTCCCTCAGCCTCCTGAGTAGCTGGGATTACAGGCGCACATACCACCATGCCCAGCTAATTTTTGTACTTTTAGTAGAGACAGGGTTTCACCACGTTGGTTAGGCTGGTCTCGAACTCTTAACTTCGTGATCCACCCACCATGGCCTCCCAAAGTGTTGGCTCCCATGAGCCACCACTCCTGGCCAATTATTAGTTTTATAATTCTTGGCCATCATACAAGGAACAGAAATCCCTTCAAAGTCTGTTTATAGTTTTCTATGTCTGCCACCTGCAGGAAGAGATTCAGAGAACAGCCCAAGAGCATGAAACATCGTATCCATCCTGATGTGCATTTTACTCCGATTAAGATCAGTGAGTTAAATACATGTCTGGTGTAATTCTTCAGTAGGTAGATCTAAAATTTCAGAATTCTCAAATTATTCATAGCTTCCTCAGCTATTTTTATAATGATAAGATGATACAAGCTTTCAGTAAATTCACTTCATTTTAAGAATACTAAAAATTCGATATATGCTGAAAACATTTAATGATTATTTCCACTTGCATTCTTCTGAACAAGTATTAAAACCAGAATATGAGTTAGGTTCATATGATCACAAATGGGGAAGAAATTTGTGGGGGGTGGGAAGCTGGGGAGAGATAGCAAGGGGAGAAATGCCAGATGTAGGTGATGGGGAGGAAGGCAGCAAATCACACTGCCACGTGTGTTCCTATGCAACAATTTTGCATGTTCTTCACCTGTACCCCAAAACCTAAAATGCAATAAAATAAATAAATGGGGAAAAAAAAACTCTTCAGTACCCTAAATGACATAACGAGCACAATGTCTTTGTGTTTAATTTGTGTATAAAAGTTGGTCTTTTAAAAGAGTGAATGAGCCTCTCTCTGGATCTCCTTTTGGATCTCAGATGCCTTCCTCCATAGGTGTTATCTCAAACTTCTTCCTTGCGAGTTTTCCAGTTTCTATCCAAGTGGTCTTCCTGCCCACTCATCCATTTTTCCCAGGCACTCACTATCCACACGGCTTACCTTCAATTCAGTTTATGGTGAACCACTGAATTTCTTGAATGCCTCTACCACTGGCTCCTGACCATCCCTTCCTCTGCTTGGGAGCAGGACAGAGTGACTCCAAGGCCATGCATCATTTAGTTTCTATGGGTGGCTCTGGGGCTGGGGAGGCAAGAGCAAAGTAGCAGCCATTTCCATGACCCATTCTTCCCAGGTGCTAATAGTAAACTCTCAGTGGTATTGTAAACACTTCAGATTTAGTTTAGGGAAGATCATTCACTGAGACAGCTCTTCAGTTCTCATTCTCCACGGCCTGACATCTGCCCAGCATCACTTATCAGGGAAGACACCATGTGCAGAAGTGCATGATAAACCATGAAACAGTAGTAGAGAGAAAAACGTTATCTTTACCTGGTGTAAAAGAACAAGGAAATTTGTAGATGTTTTTGAAACTGGAAATCTGTGTGATACAAAAAAAATTGTTCTGTCAAGAGACCTCACTATATAATATGACAACTTAAAACTCAGTAATATTTTTCCTGATTTCCAGAACTACATTCCTGTTTTCTGAGAGTTTGTGGCTTAAAAAGTGTTATCTAAATCCTCAAGTTGCCTAATGATTTGGAATCTTTTTCTAAGTTGTTAGTTTGATTTTCCAGTATTTTTTCTCCCTTAATCTGCCATATGGCATATATTTATTCTTAACATTAATGTAAATTAAAATTAATTTTGTTTTAGGAATTTGGAAGAATTCCATAAAATCTCTTGAGGTAGTTGGAAATGCCCTGCAGTTGAAAAAAACTGGGGTTGGGAGACACTAATCTAGATTAATGTTAATAAGTAACATGTTGGTATTCATCATGTGTTTTTGCATTTTCTGTCTTGAAACAGAAGGCTACAAGTGGTGGAATTTGCAAATAATAGTTAATCCCAATATGCTGAAAATAATATTTCATTCTTTAATACATCCTGGAATGCAATCATGACTCATTTTCTTCTTTTGGTTTATAGCTCTTATTTGGATGTTAATAGTAAAATGAATTAGAGCTCACTTGGTAGCTTTTTAAATTACAGCAAAAATCTACCTCATGGTTTACTCAAATGAACAGTCAAAAGATTTTAACCAAGTAGTTTATGACAAATAATTTATAACAAGATCAGTTTTACTGTTAAAGAAAAGCACAATAAATTGAAAAGCATAAGATGAATGAGAAGTGCTTGGTGCTTTGCTTTGTTCTTAGCACACTGGCAATTCCTGTCACTAATAACACTGGGCTTTAATGTGGCAAATTTCATTTTGGATGTTTAAAGCACTTCAGAAACATTTGTTTGTTATTCTTCCCAGCATCCCAGGTCCATGGGTGCCGTACCTCAGAAGAAGAACATTTGTTTTCATTAGGAGCTAAAAGTAAAAAGTTTTCATTAGGGTTAGAACCAAATATAAGCCAACAAGCCTTTTAGAGGGGAAATGAGGATTATATCAAATTCCCAGTGGCTTCTTCTCTACTAACTCATGGGGAAATATTTTTCCTGCAGCCTCGAGATGAAGGAAGCAAAGATGACCCCTTCCTTACAGCTTCAGAATGAGATTAATTTTTTCACCCTAGGTGAACCCACAAAATACTTCCGTCCACAAGTCTAGGATAGGTCAGCAATGTGTACTGAGTTGGAAATTGTTGCTCCATGAGTCATATTCTCAAGAGTGCTCCATTCTTTCGATTCCTCCAATTCTTCCTTGTAGTTTTTTCCCCACCTGCTGAATACTTGTGTTCTCTAAGCAGTAATTTTCTGTTGAGAAAACTATGAGACATCCATCACTTCTGTTTGGGTAAGAGCTTCTTGAGTGCTGGGATTTTACTTTTTCATGTTTAAATAATCAAGATTTAGCACAGAGCCTGGGATGGGCAGCGCTCTCTCTCTCTCTCTCTCTATCTCTCTCTCTCTCTCTCTCACACACACACACACACGTTATTAACTGATTGACTAAATGGTAATATCATCAGTAAGTCACAGAGAAATTTAGCTCCTCAAGCTCTATAAATACCAGTTAGTGTGTAAAATGCAGCAGTGCATCATAAAATCAGGGCTAGACACTCCTGCTTAGTACAATGGTTAAGAGTGTCATTCCTTATCACCTCCAACAGCCACCCCAGTTTTCTCATACCTCTCTTTGAACCTTTGCAGGTCAGTGGTTCTTGTAATTTAAGCCACAGTCACAATGAGCATGTCCTTTAGAGTCTTTAGTTTGGGTTCAGCAAACAAAGATTATTCATACTTTCTTAGTTTCCTTCAGTAGTCAACAGGTCTGGCAATTTTGTGGCTTTTCAACAGCCAAGGCAGACACTGACAAAATGCTTTAGGAGGACCTAGTCTTATTTTTCCTTTTGTGGCTAGAGATGATCTTTTTGTTGTTAATAACAGGTTTTGAAAATTTCAGGAATGTTGAAGACGAAGAATACAGGTGGGGGTGAAGGGAAGGGTGGAGTGGGTTCCGTAATTTTGCAAGTGGATTAGATACTGAAGTTAGATGTTTTCAGATAGTATTATACTTCATAGGTATCAAACTAGCCAAACAAAATAAAAAGAACCTGCCTCACTCTTGCCTGTATAATATATTCCTGTTTAGTTCACACAAATGTTGCTCCTCCAAATTTCCAAGTTAATCTTCAATTTTGTAATTACATTAGAAATTAGTATAAATTAACATAATTAATTGAGAATTAACACACCTAATTGAGAACTATTTATCCAGGAACTTTGAATATTATGGTATCCTATGTAAATCAACTTAAGATGCTAACTGGACCTGCAGTATTACAAATTTTAGAAACCAGTCACCTTAAAGATATGAAAGCTTTGTTATTTCTTTTAGAAGAGTCAAAGAGAGATTATTTCCAAGCATTATTTTGTCATTCTAAACCTATGTTAATTTCCTAGATTACAAGATGACTAGTAGTGATTACAATCACAGCTAAAATTATTCACATTAAATATACCTAGAAATAGGCAGGGTGAGGTGGGCCACATCTATAATTTTAACACTTTGAAAGGCCGAGGTGGAAGGATCACTCGAGCCTAGGAGTTTGAGACTAACCTGAGCAACCTAGGGAGATCCCGTGTCTACAAATACTTTAAAAATTAACCCAGCATGCACCAGCAGTCCCAGCTACTCTAGAGGCTACGGCTGGAGAATCCCCTGAGCCCAGGAGGTCAAGACCACGATGAGCTGCAATCATACCACTGCACTCAAGCCTGGGTGACAGAATGAGACCCAGACTTACACAAACAAAAAAACATAGAAGTAGGAAATACTGTCTTAATTATCTCAAAGAAATAAGATTAAAGATGGCTTCTCTTTTCTTGGGCATAACTCTGTGTTGCAATTTCATGTCTGGGCATAACTCGTATGTTTAGATTTTGAGTGGAAATAAGCATGCAGAATAAGACTCACATTAATGACAACCCAGTAACTACTTGATCTTACTTATTCAGGCTCTCCATGCCCCCAGTCAAATATAATTGACTTAGTCGCTTTCTTCACTTTGGCTATGGAAACCATAGTTTATTAACATAATTCCTATGTAATATATCGGCATACTGTAGGATTGCATTTAGCGGACTCGAATCCTAGACTAAAAATTGATTCTCCTTATTGGTTTACTTTAAAAAGTAGAAGGGATATTGGAAGTGCTGAATACTCAGACTGACTTTCTCTGGCTGGGAAAATGAGGACATCTGTTATTGACTTATCCAAGAAAAATATGTTATCATCCTGGAGAATAATGTTGGAAACAGAAACCATGCAGGGAGGACTATAGAGAAACAAAAAAAAAGACATAGCAGTGAAAGCCTTGCCATTCATCACAAAAGACCAGTCATGTGTGTGAGGAGAGCAAACATGTCTGGGAAGTCCCAGTTAGGTGCTCCTCCTCCCCTCACCTACCTTTTTTTTTTTTTTTTTGAGACCGAGTTTCACTCTTGTTACCCAGGCTGGAGTGCAATGGCGCGATCTCGGCTCACCACAACCTCCGCCTCCTGGGTTC
>NW_016107721.1:2068613-2076750 GCF_001604975.1 Cebus imitator | reverse complement strand
TTTTTTTTTTTTTTGGAGATGGTCTCACTCTGTTGCCCAGGCTGAAGTGCAGAGGCATGATCTTGGCTCACTGCAACCTGCAACCTCCACCTCTTGGGTTAAAGTGATCCTCCCATTTCAGCCTCCTGAGTAGTAGCTGGGATTACAGGCAAGTGCTACCACGCCTGGCTAATTTTTGTATTTTTAGTAGAGATGGGGCTTCACAATGTTGGCGAGGCTGGTCTCGAACTCCTAGCCTCAAGTGATCCACCTGCCTCAGCCTCCCAAAGTGCTGAGATTACAGGGGTGAGCCACCATGCCCAGCAAGTATTTAACTCTTGGAGTTATTCTCAGAGTAAAAATAACAATAGCTGATATTTACAGAGCATGTATTGTGTGTCTGGCATTGTACTGATCATGCATTTGTTATCTGTCTTGATACTATTTTTAGTCTCATTGTACAGATGAGTAAACCAAGGTTTGGAAAGATTAAGTGCTTTGCCCCAAGTCACTCATCTAAGAGGTGGCAAGGCCTTAACTAAGTGAAAGAAATCCATATTGTATACAATATGGTGCAAGCATCACTAAACACCAAAGAAATGACAGCTATTATAATTTCCCATATATCTGTCTAGATGTGTTGTGCCATCAGATAATATGGCAGGAGTGGAAAGAAGCACGAGCCTTCCATCAACTCTTAGAGTTGCCCAGCTGGCAACTTTCAGTGTATAAGTTGACATTAGCGTTTTGCATAGTACCGTAGAAAATCAGCCCATTTGCCTTCTTAGCCTCTGTCTCAGGTTTCCGTCTTCTGTTGTAATAAGCATTCAGCTGGGATTGAGGAAAATTGTATTCTAGCTCCAAAGTTGCATGCACTTTGATTGTATTCCAGGCATACATCAGCCATGTGACATCTTAGGAGATCAGCAATCAAGGGCATGTTGCTACCTGATTCATTCTCTCTCTCTCAGGGGTTGGCATCACTAGAAGCTGGAGAACCTGTGCTCTGGGGCACTCAGATGGGTGTAAGACATGACAGAGGTCATCTGGCCATTCCCTCAGCTAAGACATTATTGAAACTGCTACAGACACAAAGGGGAAAACCAAGGATCTCGATCTTACTCTTAACTTCTCTTCATTTCTTCATTAGATTGAGATTTGATAGAAACACCTGGTGAGACTAAGAGAGAGTTCTTATACATTAAACTTTTTTTTTTAATTTCTATTTTTTTCTCATCATCTCATGGTGCTGATAAACTTGTTTTAAACAAATAAATTATAGAATGCTATATTTCTCAGTATTATTTTTGCCATCATTTTTGCTTCAGTGGCTGACCCCAGAAATTAGAAAAAGTATTCCCATTAAGCTGGCTCATCTCAGATGTTAAACAAAATTGCTATAACCATTCTTTAGTTCAGAGGTAAGTCTTCCATTGATGACAAAGGAAATTCAAGATACCGAGATATTTTCTTAGAGAATCAAGCAAGATGATGTGTAAAGATTTTAGATGTGTAACTCCTATCAAAGTTAACATGAGTTGTGCTGTTAAAATCCCCTCCTGACACTTTGCATTCTATTCTGGGAAGTCTGAAGAAGGTGCGGAAGGGTCATGAAAACATCAGCATCACTTTGATAAACTTGTCACCAGGTAAAATAAAATACATGTATGTTTGCTTCTTTTCCTCTGAAATCTAAAGTAATTATGATTATATAAAAACCTTTTACCATAACTAATTAACTAGAAGCTCCTCATAAACTATGTTTCGACAGCACCGTATGTCTAATTATCTTTTTTCACTTCGGAATTGTGATGTTGAATAATGAAGAAAACATTACCTGATGAAGTCTTTTATTTTATGATGATATCTCAGGAGACAAAGGAGACACGAAGGCTTAAATGCCATCTTCAATTACATCTTGGCCTTGGCAATCTTTTAGCTGGTTTTGATTTGCATGGAAATCACATTATATTTTTTAAAGCATATAGAAAGATGGATGGAGGGAAGGAAGGAATAAAGGAAGGAAGGGAAGGAAGGAAGGAGAGAGTTGTTATAAGATGTTATATATAGCTGTTTAATTGCACAGTTAATTCTAGGCATGAGGAACGCTTTTCATATGAAGAAAGCCATGGCATAGTTGTTTACTTTTAGTCTATTCTGCTGGACATTGAGGTTTGGGTTTTGCCAATTCCATTAAAATGTCTATTCCCTCCCTACTGCATAATGAACTACTTTAATTCCAATAAGGCAAGCATGAACTCATATGACAGAAACTGCAAGGTGAGTGGCTTTTTTTTTCTTTTTTGGGCATGTGCATAGTGTTTTATTTTTTTTCAACTTTTGAAAGTACTGACTCAAATCCATACCTGTAGATACTTATGTGTGTGTAGACCCAGGCCTGCTAGAGAGGGAATTTTCAGTCATTGCCTACTCCCAAGCCTATGCCCACCTTCTAAATATTTCTACATTTCTGTAAAAACTAAGGAATATATTTCAGCATGGTGGGCCATTAAGTGGCAATTTCATTGCTTTCACAGCCACCCCTGTCCTTGGACGCTCTATGCAAGGTCCATTAAAGTACAGGAAGTCTGCCAGAGGGAGAGACTTGGGAAGTACACAGCTACAATTGAGGCACCCTATGGGCCTGAGTTTCTTTTCCTCGGAGTTTCCGTTTGATACTTTCTATCTTGCACAGGTGAGCTGGGATCTTCTGCCATAGTGCTTCCTAGACTGACATGTACATGAGCCACTTAGAGTCTTGTTAAAATGCAGATACTTTATTTCCTTCCTTCCTTCCTTCCTTCCTTCCTTCCTTCCTTCCTTCCTTCCTCTCTCCGTCCCTTTCTTCCTTCCTTTCTTTTTTTCTCTTTTCTTTCTTTCTTTCTCTGTCTCTCTCTTTCTGTCTTTCTGTTTCTCTCTCTCTCTCTCTCTCTCTCTCTCTCTCTCTCTCTCTCTCTCCCCCCCCCCATTTCTTTTGAGACAGGGTCTTTTTCTGTCACCTAGGATGGAGCGCAATGGCACGATCATGGCTCACTGCAGTCTCAAACTCCTGGGCTCAAGCAGTCCTTCCACCTCAGTCTCCCAGTAGCAAGACTATAGACACATGCCACTGTGCCTGGCTAATTTTTTTTTTTAATTTTGTAAAGACAGAGTGTCACTGTATTGCCCAGGCTGGTCTTGAACTCCTGGGCTCAAGTGATCCTCCTGCCCCAGCCTTCCAAGTTTCTGGGATTACAGATGTGAGCCATCGTGCCTGGCCAAAATGCGGATTCTAATTGAGTTGGTCTGAGATGGGGCCTGGGGTTCTGCATTTTTTAATCAAGATTTCAAGGGATGCTGGCATTGCTGGTCCATGGACCACACTTTGAGTGGTGATACTCCCACTCCACGGAGCCAATTCAGGACTTTCTCTCTCCATATCCTTTCTTTTCCTCCTCAGTCTCTGCTCTGAACTCCAGGAGCACCGATGGACAATACTTGGTACTGATCTTCGTACTTCTCAGCCTCTGTCTCACCTGATGGATAAAATGTTTCCTGGGTATGAGGCTTATCTTTGCAAGTACGTTGTAAGCTCTGCCACCTCCCTATACCTCCAGACAGCAGTAACAATGATGACACAGCACAGAAGGCCATGGTAATTATTGTGGAATTGAATTGAGTTGGATTGGATTGAACTGACCAGGCTTTCTTACACTATGTTAAGAATATGTTTCTTCTCAAACTGGATTCAAGGACTCATATGGAAGAGCTTTAAGGCAGATTTGATGTGTTTAGATGTTTGCAGGAGTGATGCTCAAATAAGCAACTGAGTTCCAGCATTGGATCTCATGCCTTGTCTCCCTGGTCCCACCAACCTGTCCTCAAACACACAAGCCCAAACATAACAGGAAACACAACCAGCAACTGAGTCTACTTCTACTTCCCTAAAGAACTTTCCTCATGCCCTCATCCTTCCTACCCCAACACTCTGACCCCAACCAAGTGTCTTGTGACTTTCGGAAAAATGAAAGTATCTCCTCCTTATTTGAAAAAAAAAAAAAAAAAGGAACTTCTTAATTTGGTAACATTATACATTAAATGTATAATGAAGCCCTACTTACTATCTTTTTCTCTGAATCATCTTCCAGCCAAGTAGGTTTAATGTATATGCCCCTCCTCCAACTTAAATAAAATTGTGGTGATCTGTTGTTTCCTGACATTATTTCGTTGTCTTGTAATACCCCACCTCTTCTTTGCCTATCCCATTGCTACACATGCAAGTGGCTCCAATGCAAATCCAACCTCTCACAACCAGTTTTTCCCCCGTGCTGCCCAGCCTGAGGGAACTCCACTCTCCTTGGAAAATACAGAGCTGTAATTTAGAGTATATTCAGCCATTAATTGTGCAGTATCCAGTACCATATTTTTCTGTGTTGTCTCAGCCTGCTTTTTAAAGATTTTATTGTTAGCTGACTTTAGAATTATTTATGCCTTATTAAAAGAGGCTACATTAAAATTTCCTTAAGAAATCCATGACCTATACCTGTGTTCCCCTTTGGGTCTCGCGTTCATTCACCATTCAACAATTAATACTTGAGCACCCTACCAGTGGAGTGATTGATGAATAACCAAAATAAATTGAATATATGTACATAATTGAATTTAAAACCTGATATTTCGCAATCCAAGTACTTTCACATATAACATCTCATTGTCCTTGTGACATTCTTCTGAAGCAGATGGGAAAAGGTAATATGTCATGCAAAGCATTTAATTAGTAACTTTGACAGGGTTTCAAGCTGGCATATGGGGAAAAAAAGTTATTAAGTGGAATAATATAAAAGTTAATTGTGACATGTCAAACAAACTCTTAGAGCAGATTCATGAAAATACCAAAGAAGAACAGTGCTTCAAAATCTAAACAACAGTGGATCGATTTATGGCTTATTTAACCAAATCAGCAATCTGGAAAAGGTACCTCTTAAATTTGGACTGAAAGCTTGACAGAGAGTAAAACAGCCTGACCTCCATGGTTAATAAATACCATAAGTAGAGAGCAAACATTGAAAATGCCCTGTAGCTCAATGTCTTCAGCCAAAAAGAACTAATCCAATTGAGTGAGACCAAAGAAAACGACTGGGGATGTATGGTTCCAGAATGTCTCTGAGGTATTCAAACCCAAGTCAATTTAAGGACTTGTAAGTTAATAACTAGGACTTTACACATAATCCTGTACTTTACAGGTAGCCAGTGAAGGTTTTATACAACCAAGGTAATGTGATTTTCATGCTTGGTGTCAGTCAAAATGTCAGTAACTGAGTTCCAGACCAAGAGAAGTTCCTCAATCCGTCCATTACAGAGTCCCCCAGAACAGCGACAAGCAGGGGCAGCACAGGTCCCAGGAAGACAGGAGCCACAAATACACATAGAGAGGAAAGAGCAGTGGACAGCAGCCATGGAGAGGGCTGGTTCACAGGGCTTTTAGCAGTGGGTCTGGTAAATAATTAAATAGGAAGCCTAAAAGATATGTCAGGATCAAAGATTAAGTGTAAATTCATAATAGAAATCTTAGGAGCTAACAGCCTTCAAAGCTGTAGTTCTGGACAATTTACGGATTTGCAGTAATGGTGAGAACCCAGAAGCAATGAGACTTTCTTCTTAGTGTGATTCATCGTCAGCTTTTAACAGTCAGGCTGAGAACATCCGGAGGTTACGTGGCTAGAGAGTGAATTTAAGTTTCAAAGGGGTGAGATGACTACTTTTAAACATACTACGTAATGTTAGATGAATATTTTAAATACATTGATTGGATTCCTTTTTTATAAAAATTATTTAAGAGCTCTTTGAGTGTATGCGTGTATTTTAATTTCCCAGTGGAAAATTATAGTATCAGATGATAAAATCTTTCTAGATTTGATATTGACTAATGTTTAAAAAAATAAAATGGAAAAAGCATCCTGACGATTAACTGAGCACCGAATATGTTCCAATTACAGGACTAGGTACTTTATACACATTCTTTTATTCTTATTTTAATATTGTGAGGTAGGTAGGATTAGCTCCAAATATAAACTAGGAAATTCAGGCTTACAGGAGTATGTTGCTCTGGCTCCTGACCACTCAAAATTTGCAGACCAGCAACATCAGCATCCCTTGGGATGGGGTTAAAATGCAGAATTTCAGACCCTACCCAGACTGACTGACCAGGATCTGCCTTAATCAGTATCTGTGGCATTCTGAAAAGTCCCTTCTGTGTGTCACTTGAGTAAGTTCTCATAGAAAACCTGGGGTAGAAGGCAGACCAGTGACCAATGAGCAGACTAGACCAGTGATCAGCTGCCAGTAACCACGCTCAAGGCTTGCCAGGCACCTCTGCCATGCAAATGAACTTCAGCCCCTGGGGCTCCTCACCCAGCAAATGCATACACAGAGGATCCCTGGGGAAGGACCTGTGGTGAAAAAGGATGAAATAAGACATCTTTGGGCTGGCTCTGGCAGAGAGTGCAGGAGCTCATGGGCTCTCAGGAAAAGTCATTCCACATAAATTTACTGAGCAGCAACCATGTATTACCAAAATAGAGGTTAAGGCAGTAGGTTCTGGAGACAGACTATATTTCAGATCTGCTGAATGCTGGCTTTGAGGCCTTGGGCAATTTACTTAATCTCTTTATCCCTCCATTTCCTTATTTGAAAAATGGGGATACTGATGGAGACATGGTAAAGAGCTCATTGGATGCTTGCTTTCATTATTTCCCATGTTGTGCTTTGGGGACTATGTCCAGTGTGGAACAAGACTGCTGTGGCCCCTGCCTTAGGTTTTAGAGGGGGAGGCAGGCATTACTAGGTACAGTTGTGACAGGTGCTATGCCAGAAGAACAGGGAACTATGGAAACATGTAAGAGAGGAGCTAGATTTAGGAAGCAATTAAGGAATATTTCTATGTAATTGACCTTTGCTTGTGATCTGAAGCTTGAGTAGAGAATTCCCAGGGGAAAGACCAGCATTAAAAAATTGAATGAGGACTTGAACCCTGGAGATGCAAGATAGCCTATGGGATGAGAACAGAGAGCAAGGGAGTTCCAGAGAGGCAGAGGAGTAGGCAGCCAGCAAACAGCCCTGCCCAAACACCTGGAAATGTTGAATACAGAATGACAAATATCCTCTTTGCTATGTAGTAGAATCCTAAAAATGGGAAACTCTTAGTCGCTAGAACTGATGAAAGAACTGAGTAAAGAAGTAAGCTATGCCCTGGCTGTCTTGTAGGAGTTCCTGATCTCAGTAACCCCAAGGCTTATCTAGGAGATGATGAGGCTCCGGGGTATAGCTGGTAAGAAGTCACAGCTGAACCCCCTTTCTGAAGCTAAGACATTCAAAGGGTGGATTAGGAAAACTCACTCAGCAACACAGGGACAGAATGAGGAAATAGTCTGCCTTCTTGGGTGGAGAGAAAGAGAGAGCCTATTAGATTCGTATTTCAGAAATACCATGCTAGCTGCAGGTTGGAAGAGGGCAAAACTGGTATGTTTTGCAACACTCAGGGGAGACTTTCTCATGGCTCTGACTAGGATGGGGCACTGCAGCCAGTTCTTAGAACTGGTAGCATGACTGACTCCAGGTCCAAAATTGTCACCACAAGTGAATAATGGAGCCTAACAAGGAGCTTATGAAAATGATACAGAAACATGAAATGGATCAATGTCAAGGATCCGGATTCCAGAGACCGGAAATGTAGAGGCCCATAGGACCCAAGTTGTGGGAGATTTTGGCATAGTCAGTGCAAGACAGTTCAGCACAGAAGAACAATCACAATTCACTAAGGTTAGACAGGAGGGAACCTTCACAATCCAGAGGATAATGGGAGATAACCACCTGCCACAGAGCTGCAGAAAAGCCCCGAGCAAGGTAGGGGATGGTCTTTGGGCTCACAGCAGGAGCAGAGACTTGAAAGAAAATTCTGGGAAGGTGGATCCAAGATGGCCGTTTAGGAACAGCTCAGGATTGCAGCTCCCAGTGAAAGCGCAGAGGGTGAGTGGACGCCGTGTTTTTATTGCCCACAGACTAGGAAATTCCCGGGCAGAGGTGCTCCACGGTCACCAGCGCGGCTGTTTCGGCCAGCGCGGCTGTGCCGGCCAGCGCTGGCCAGCGCCGCTGCTTTGCCCCGCGCGGCTGCTTTGTCGGC
>NW_016107721.1:2041543-2062453 GCF_001604975.1 Cebus imitator | reverse complement strand
AAAAAAAAAAAAGAAAAGAAAATTCTGGAGGTGGGGAAAGAGCAGTGTCACTGACTCAAAACTGTTTCAGTCTAGGAGATTGAGTATTCTAGCATTTCATACACCCTGTACAGCTGAAATAAACGAGACATGTAAAACCCAGTCTGCTACTCAATGTGTGTGGCATGCAGAGCAGCAATACCAGCTTCACCACGGGGCAGGTTGGGAATGCAGAAATTTGGCCCCACCCCTTGGGTCTCCTGAGCAAGAATCTGTATTTTAACATGGTCCCTGGGGATTCCTACATGCATGACAATTTACCATGTGTGGCTATGAAAGATCATGTCACCTCCACCATCTGTGATGCGGGCATGGGTTGTGTGACCCAGGATAAAAGATACTCCTTATTGGAGTATGTGAAGATAGTTTTGAAATACTTCTGACTCATGTCAGGCAAACCAAAAATGAAAGAGATTTGACCACATCTAGGCAAAGATAAATAGAAATATTGGAACCCAGTTCTACAAGTCAGACTGGGTCAGCACAATGACAGGACAAAACCAATTCAAAAAAAGTGAGGTGGAATGAGATAAAAAGAGAGCTGCAATTGAGAAGTAGGTAAGATTGTAATTTCTAATTTCTTTCCACTTCCTTCAGATTAAATGAGTAGCCAATTCACATCAGCCTCAAACTTACCATGCCACTCTAAAATGCTTACAGGTGTAATTATTTCAGATTTAAATTCACAGCTATAGCAACTTTGCACTGAAGCTACATTTTTTAAATAATACACTAAAATCCTCCTATATTACCCCAATGTGAAGTATCTTTTGCCCAAATGCACTTAGAATGATTCTATAACATTGCTAACATCAACTTTAGTGGTATTACTATTCATTCATTCAGCAAATTCAACTGAGCACCTACCACGTGTCTGTCTGTGCTAGACACTGGAGAGCTGAAGATGCAGCAGTGAATATGACTCTTCACTTAATGTGGTCACTGTTCTCAACATGCTTCGAGTCTATGAGATTAAATATAATCATTACAGTTCTAGCTACTTTCCTAAGTGTTATTAACATTTAACCCGATTTCATTATTCTAATGCTATGTAGTATCCCAAGAAACCTTTATATATTTGCATGTCTGTTGTTTTACTATGTACCTACATGACATATGCATCAGAAACCTCTTCTGTGCTATATTTTCAGAAATACCTTCTTTCAGCTTCAATATACTCCTTTCCCGTAGTGAAAAAGCCCTGAGCTTCCTAAGGGATGGCAATTAAACACATAAGGATGTAAAATTCTCATTGAATTAATAGACTTGCTTTGGGTGTGTGGGTGTGTGGGTGTGTGTGTGGGTGTGGGTGTGCTTCTTTTTTCTTTTTGTTCTTTTTGGCTTGTTAGAATATATAAATCTGGCAACTTCTCTAAAACTCTCTCATTTAGGTCTCTTGGGAGAAAATGTGAGAACCAAGGGGTATAGTATAAGTGTCAGTAGTCTTTGTGTCTCTAGATAGTTCTGCTGGTTTTCCATGGGGTGTGGAAGATAATTTGTCAGCTTAACTTCAGCTGCAGCCATTATGGAAGAAGACTACGGCTCCTCTTCCAGCAATAGATGTGCAGAAATAGCATCTGAAGCCAGAGAATGTAGGCAGGTGGGAATTTAATCCTCCTGCCTGTATCCCTACCCTATCCTGACCTTACATTCTTTCTTTCATTATTAGTAATCACATGTCCTGATAGGTGCCTGTGTCTTTAGCTATATCTGTGTTGTAGTCTATATGTAAAGAGACCAACAAAACTGGGTCTCTTGGCAAAAGGCAGGTAGCACTTTGAACTTTGCGCTTAGAGATAAGACAATAAAATTAGGTGAAAATATCAGTTATCATTGATTTAATTTGGGTAAAATATAGAAAATATATCCTTTGTATCTTACCTTTGTCTTTTTCCCTTCCTGTGTCCCCACTGATTATGCATTAACTTAATCGTTATCTCCATAGAAGAAAGACAGTCTGTAGAGGGGTTTGTATTCTCAGGCATCTAGTGCCCAAGAGCCAATTATAATGAGCTCAGTTTTGTTGATGACACTAATATTCTTCTGGTTGGGAGATGAGAACACATTCCTGGGTACGTTAGTATAATGAGAAGCCTTCTTCAAATACCTCATTACTGCTAGCAGCACCACAGCACTCTTGTTTTTCCAGGGTAGACTTTTTCTGTCCTTCACTGTCTTTTTCCAGCTATCACTAAGCACTGTCATTACTTCCCTTGAACTATATTTGTATTCACCCTCTTCTTCTCTGTGCACACAACTACTTCCCTAGTCTAGACTCTAGTTTTCTCTTCCTTGCATTACTGTGCTAGCTGATCCTTGGGGTCCACTCTGTCTCCACACCTATCTATCCCACTGGGATGATCTTAGGTAAAGGTTACTTTTGTTCTATTGCTTCTTGGCTTTAACATTCTAAATGAAAGATAGTCCTATACTGTTTAACTTAGGTCTTATGTGTCTAAGATATATAGACCACAGGATCAGAAGGACCTGGGTTTGAATCTCCTTTCTACCAGTTACTTATTTTCAAGTTCTTTCATCTCCCTAATCTTTACGTTTTTTATTTTTTCTGTTTTGTTGCTGCAAAATATAGATGACGTAAAAAATTTTGCTGTTTTAATCATTTAAAGTGTATAATTCAGGGGCTTTATTTACATTCACAATGTTGTGCAACCATCACCATCGTGTGTGTGTGTGTGTGTAACAGAGATAGAAAGAATATGATTTATCATGCAATTTGGCAATGGGTTGGCCCCAAAATCAGTTGAATAAAAGTTCATAGTAGATAATTTACTGTTTTTCGTTCTCTTTAGGAAATTCTTATGTACAAACTTTTTATTAATTTTTTTTATTTTGTTAAAATATATATAAGATAAAATTTGCCATTTGAACAATTTTTTATGTAAATTCAGTAGTATTAATTACATACACAATATTGTGCAAACATCACCATTATCTTTTTCCAGAACTTTTTATCACTCCAAACAGAAACTATATTCCTTAAGCAATAAATTCCCATTTCCTGCCCCTGCCCTCAGACCCTGATAACCTCTAATCCATGTTCTTTCTCTATGAATTTACCTCATTCTAGATATTTCACATAAGTAGAATCATACATTTGTCCTTTTGTGTCTAGCTTATTTCACTTGGCATAATGGTTTCAAGATTCATCTACGTTGAACCTTGTGACCTTGTGTCAGAATTTTATTCATTTTGATGGCTGAATAGTATTCTGTTGTATGTGTATACCATCTTTTGCTTACTCATTTCTTGATGGACACTTGAGTTGTTTCCATCTTTTGACTATTATGAATAATGCTGTAATGAATATTGGTATCCAAGCATCTGCTGAATCTGGTTTTTCTTTTTTTTTTTTTTTTTGTTTGGCAGAGTCTCACTTTGTTGCCCAGGCTGGAGTGCAGTGGCATGATCTCCACTCAGCTGTGACCTCCCAGGCTCAAAGAATCCTCTCACCTCAGCCTTTCAGATAGCCGGGACTGTAGGTGTGTCCCACTATGCCCAGCTAATTTTTAAATATTTTTTTAGAGACAGGGTTTCAACATGTTGCCCAGACTGTTTTCCAACTCCTGAACTCAAGTGATCTGTCTGCTTCAGCTTCCTAAAGTGCTGGGATTACAGGCATGAGCCACCGGGTCCACCCAGAATCATTGTTTTCAATTCTCTGTGTATATACCTACAAGTAGAACTATTGGTCATATGGTGCTAGGAACCAAATTGTGCCACCCCAAAATCCATTTGTTGAAGCCCTAACACCCAATATGATGGGTTTTGGAGATGAGGCCTTTGGAAGGTAATTAGGTTTAATGAGTTTGTAAGGGTGGGCACCTAATAATGGGATTAGTGCCCTTATAAGAAGAGGAAGACACACCAGAGCTCTCTCTCCACCGTGTGAGGACATAGGGGGAACGTGGCCATCTGCAAGTCAAGCAGAGAGCTCTTACTGGGAATTGAATCAGCCGGCACCTTGATCTTAGACTTCTCAGCCTCCAGAACTGTGAGAAATAAATTTACCCTGTTTAAGCTACCCAGTCCGTGGTATTTTGCATGGCAGACCAAGAAAACTAATACATATGGTAACTCTTTGTTTAGCTTCTGAGGAGCCACCAGGTTATTTTCCACAGCAGCTATACTTCAGTATTTTACATTTCCTCAAGTGATGCACAAGGAAGGGTTCCAATGTCTCTACATCTGGAACCCTTATCATTTTTTGTTTTGTTTTGATTAGTGATTCTAGTTGAGGTGTATTGATATCTCATGGTTTTGATTTGCATTTCCCTAATGACTAATGATGTTAAACATCTTTTCATGTGTTTATTTGTCATTTGTGTAACTTTTTTGGAGAAATGCCCATTTTTTCATTGGGTTGTTTGTGACGCTGTTGCATGCTAGGAGTTATTCCTGTATTCTGGATATTAAATCTTTGTCACCTATATGTTTTGCAAATACTTCCCATTCTGTATGTTGTTGTTTTACTTTCTTGATGGTGCCCTTTGATGAACAAAAGTTTTAAATTTAAGTATAACATGTAATTTTTCTTTTTTTGTTTGTGTTTTTAGGTCATATCTAAGAATACATTCTGAAATTTAAGGTTAGGAAAAATTACCCCTACGTTTTCTTATAAGACTTTTATGGCTTTGCTTTTAATATTTAGGTCACTGATCCATTTTGAATTAACTTTTGTGTATGGTGTGAAGTTGGGGCCCACCTTCATTCTTTTTATTTATAGGATATGTTATTATTAATTGAAGTCCATACTTTATTTTAATGTCCTTTCTCTCTTCCAGGATCTCATCCAAGATACCTTATTACAATTAGTGGTGTTATCTCCTCAGGGTCCTCTTGGCTGTTTCTCAGATTCTTCTTGTTTTCAGTGACCTTGATAGTTTTGAGAAACACTGGTCAGGTATTTTGTGGCATGTTCCTCAATTAGGATTTATCTGGTATTTTACCACATAATTAGACTGGGAATATAGAGTTTTGAAAGAAAAACCCACAGAGGTAAAGTAGTATTCTCATCATATTAAGGGCACACGCTATCAATGGAACTTATTACTGTACATGTTAACTTGGGTCACCTGGCTGAGGTCGTGGTTTTCAGGTTTCACCCCTGTAAAGTTCATCTTTTTTCCCATTTTCATATTGTACTTGTTGACAGGAAGTCACTATGCACAACTCATACTTAAGGAATGAGGAATTATCCTCCACCGTCTTGGGGGAGAGTATCTACAGAAACTATTTGGAATTCTATTGCAGGTGAGATTTCTCCCCCGCTTATTTATTTATGTAGTTATTTATATCAGCATAGATATTTATTTATTCTGTGGGTTATAATTCAATACTAATTTATTTGTTTTATTGCTTAAATTATTTCAGCTTTGTGAAGTTTTTTTCAGTTTATTCCTGTTTCTCTNTTTTGGTGAGATGGAGTCTTGCTCTGTTGCTCAGGCTGGAGTGCAATGGCGTGATCTTGGCTCGCTGCAACCTCTGCCTCCTGGGTTCAAGCGATTCTCCTGCCTCAGCTTCCCAAGGAGCTGGTATTACAGGCGACTGCCACCACATCTGGCTAATTTTCGTATTTTTTTAGTAAAGATGGGGTTTCACCATGCTGGCCAGGCTGGTCTCAAACTCCTGACCTCAGGCGATCCACTGCCTTGGCCTCCCAAAGTGCTGGGATTACAGGCGTGAGCTCCTGGCCCTAAATTTCTTTTTTTATTTTAAGATGAGATTTCATTCTGTCACCCAGACTAGAGTGCAGTAACACAATCTCAGTTCATTGCAACCTCTGCCTCCCAGGCTTAAGTGATCCTCCCACCTCAGTCTCCTGAGTAGCTGGGACCATAGGCACGTGACATCACGCCCTGTTAATTTTTGTATTTTTGGTAGGGAAAGGGTTTCACCGTGTTGCCCAGACTTATCTTGAACTCCTGAGCTCAAGCCATCTACCTACCTTGGCCTCCCACAGTGCTAGGATTATAGGCATGAGCCATTGTACCTGGATTTTTAAAAGAATCTTTTATATCTCAGTGAGTTTTATTTTACAAGACTCATGGTCCTCCCCTGACACCCATCAGTGGTCAAAGCACGCTGTATACTCTGGCAAGTTTTGGTAGCTTTGACCCTTAGAGAGAAGGACTTGTCTGTCTCATATGATAGCTGTGTTGTCCAGTCCGGGAGCCACACTTGCCCACTGATCACGCAGAATGTTGAAATTGGTATGTGTACTAAGTGTAAAACACGCCACTGGATTTCCAAAACTTAATACCAGGGGGAAAAAAGGATGTTAAGTGTCTCATTGACATTTTTCGTATTGATTACAGGCTGAAATGATAATATTTGGAATATATTTGGTTAAAGAAAATACTTTACTAAAATTAATTTCACCTGTTTCTCTACTTTTTAGTGTGGCTACTAGAAAGTAAAAAATTTCACATATAACTCTTATTGTATTTTTTTTTTTTATAATTATTACTTCCTTACTGGTATGGACTGAATGTCTGTGTCCCCCACAAACTCACACATTGAGACTCTAATCTCCAATGTGATAGTATTTGGAGATAAGACCTTTAGGAAGTAATTAGGTCACAAAGATGGAGCCCTCATGATGAAATTTGCACCCTAATAAGAAGAGACAAGAGAGAGCTTGCTTCCCACCTCTCTCTGCCATGTGAAGACATAATGAGAAGACATCTCTACAAGCCAGGAAGGAGGCCTTCACCAGAACCCTACCATGTCAATATTCTGATCTTGGACTTCCCATATTCTAGAACTGTGAAAAAAAAATTCTCTGTTGTTTAAGCCACAAAGTTTATGATGTTTTTGTTAAAGCAGCCTGAACTCACTAAGACATTTACTTTTAGGCACTAGAAGATGTTCCAGAGTCACCTTGTCTATCGCTCACCCTAGTTCTAAAATTTGCCATTTCTCTAAGGAGACCTGGTTCCTTTTATTAGAGAATGGTTTTGGAAACAGAGATCTAGGCACTTAGGGAACTCATTGCCACTGGGGTGTCATTGCTTCTAGAACTTCTCACTTGCTGAACAAATGAAATATGTGTGTATACTAACACACATGTGTATGTGTTCTGTGTGTATAAATATTTCTATGCTGTTATTTATCTCACAATGGCCTGCAGATATCAAGTTAGCCTGACTGCTGGTTTTGGTAGCATGATGGAGGTGGAAGCTAGGTTGTAGAGTGCTGAAGTGGGACTCGGCAGATGCAAAAGAGATAGATTATTTCTCTCCTGAGAAGTTTAGTGCTGAAGGAGAGGTTGCAAGTGGGAATAATAGTGTGAAGAGGCAGTAGAGCCAAGAAAACGGTTTTTAAGATCAGTAAAACCAGTTTAATTTGTGGGTAGAAGAAAAAGAACAAGCTGAACAGGAGAATAAAAAAAAGATCAGCCAGTAGTTGGGTTGATTTAGGAAGGGTAAGGGCTCACCCCATTAGGGAAAATAGCCCTGAAGGGGGCAATTGGCTCATTTGTAATAGCCACTTTCCTCCCTAAAGCTCATGAGGAAGTGAATTGTGTCCCCATTTTACAGATGAGAACATTGAAGCTCGAAAGTGAGTTAAACTTTTGTAAGCCCTTGCTGCTGGTAAGCATCAGAGTTAGGATTCAGCTGGTACCCACCCTCTGCTGCTGCTTATCCCTTCAAGGCCCATTAGCCTTTGCAACGTCCAAATGCAAACACATCCGAAAGGTCAAATGACTCCTCTGCATCCCTGTATATCGAGAGTCAGTGGTTTCCTCTAGGAAAAAGCTAGAGGGAATGCTTGTTCTGCAGACCCCAGAGAAAGAACCAGACCCCATACCCAAGCCATAAATCCAAGGGGCCTTTTCTTGCTTTTGGCGCTGACTCTTTGGCAAGTTACTTCTCTCCTTGCAGTGTGACCTAACTTTCCACCCTTCCCTGGCTCCACTTAGGAGCTCTCCCTAATACATCTGTTGAGGACAGCCGCCTGAATGAGTTTCAGATTTGGTGTTAAGCACTTGGATGTCCTGCTCTCATTCCTGACTCTATCCACAAGGGAAGTGAGCAGCAGCCCTCTCCGTTTTAAAATGTGAGAGGAAAGTAATATTCTGTTGAGCAGACCTTGTGAGAGGCTGTAGAAATACCCGTCTCCCCTCAATTATAAACAAGTAAATGTCCACTGGCATTTTGTACATTGACAGCACGTCCATATGCAGAAAATATGTATGAAGGAAAGAAGATTTCAATTCTGAGGCCCACAGCCCATCGTAAAATGCACACATACAAATTCTATTCCAACCATTTTTCTCTCTACTTGCTGGGAACTATTTACAACTGTGAAATTTGGGAGTAGTTAGGTATGAATTTTAAAATTCTTCATTTCGCACATGAGGAAACTAAGGTAGACAACTGCCTTGCTATATTGTGTATATATTATGTAAAGATTTAATAAACATTCTATTTATGTAAGATAGAAAACTTTATTGTGGCTTAGAAGAATTACTTAGTCTTTTAAAAAACGACTAGCTTTTAATAAAACTTTAGTTAATTTTTAGTTAACTTTTAATTAAACTCCAAAGGTTTGATAAAACAAAACCTTTGGATTAAATGGGATCTAGAGCAATCCGCAGACATTTCTAGGCTGTTAGGCAAGGAAACAAGGATATTTTTATCCTTTGCCTGTATCTATGTTTAATTATTGATTTTAAATCACAAGCGATGGAAAAATGGAAGCTTTGTAACACACTCAGGTCATTCTAAGAAAAGATTACACATAGAAGTCCAAACTTTCAAAGCAGATACATAAAGGAATTATTCTGTACAAAACAAGTAAATTATCTGCCTTATAAAATTAATCATTTTATCTAGCATATGTAAAAATTATTAACATCAAAAAATCTCTGTAGGCTATATGACTAAATTTAGAAGGGAGGTGTACTAATGCCTGGTTATAAATGTAAACATTAAGAAATTCATTAATCCTAATATGATACAGAGTCTTATCTTGTAATTTATTTGTTTTCTTAAAGTCCAATTATTACTTTTTAAATCCTTGAAGTTTTTGTTCAGTAAATCATACCTGTAATCCTGTTTGGTCTTGTAAAAGAAAGACATAAAACTACTCTTTCAACAAAGAGTATTCCTAAGCTGAAATCCATATTTTATTGTCAACAGAGTTAAGGAGATGCATGATCTTTACAGCATAGAAACTCTTTCCTTATATACTTGTCATCAAACTGTCATGAAAACTATTTCATGCCACTGTGGGTCAAGATAATTATTATATGTTTTTTCTGAACTTGGAAGAACTAATCATATTATAGACCTATCAAATTGCACATATATTATGAGGAGCATTTCTCAAATGCTTCGTACTTAAAGGAAACTTCTAGAAGTCCAGAAGTTGTTTGCAGAATTTCAGTCCTCCGCTAGACCTCTCATTTCCCTATCTTCCCCCGTTAGAACCTGAAAAGGGAGCCCTACTCTCCTAAGATTATGAGTAAACAAAGTGATGGGTAACAGACTGATCCCAGATGAGAGAATTTCCTTCAGGCTCTTGTGTTAAGATGATAAATGGGTGGACCACTTGGCCTTAAACAAATGACAGAGATATATTACAACTGATTATGGGGTATTTTCAGTTTTGTTATATGTGTTCACTCTTGACCCTCTAGATACATGAATAAAAGAAAATTTATATTATCTCTGACATTTCAAGACAAAAGCTCTGAGGAAGCTTCCTCTTTTGGACTTCCTGCTTTCAGCAGTAGTAAAATAGGGTGTGGTTTTACTAAAATAAGAAAAGCCTGTATGGCACAACTTTCTGCCCTCCTTTTATATTATCAACAATAGATAAAACCAGATTCCAACTCAGCCACTTGTCTTTGCCAGTGATTATTTCCTATGACTTCTTAGCAAACTCCAGGTATTAATATTTTTGTTTTTGTTCTTACTCGATTGCATGGACATGTTTGGAGCAAGAAAAAGAATATTTTAAACACATTTAACCAGGTCTTGAGTTTGGGGTCAGAAATGTGCTGCAACTCCCACACCAGTCTGCAAACATCTGGCATCCCAGATGGGAGCAATAATAACTCCGCTCTTATTTTCATAACTGCATTGCAGAAGATGTTCACTGGTTTCCTCCTCGGTGAGTTTAATTCACACCAATATTTTAAGGAAGATTAGAAAAAGAGGAAAAAAAAGGAATGACAGCGCAGAGAGTCGGGTTTTCATGCTCCCATTGTACAAAAGATTCTAAGATAATTATAACCTATAACAGATCTCTTAGGCTTATTTTGTGAAACAGATCAGCTATATATTATTTTCTATGCACCAGAAAAATGCTATATTTTTAGCCCAGATTTAGGTATTATGTTTTTCTTCTAAAATGATTTTTACCAGTGAAATGGCTTTGTTGTTGCTGTTGTTTTGTAAAACCAGCTGAAAATCAGGCCACATAGTAGAGTTGCTTTCATTCAGCCTCACTGGAAATATTGACATTAAAAGGTGTCCTGTCTATTGTATCACCAACACTTTTCAACAGCTGTGCTAAGAAGGAATAGTGTTATCTTATTTCTTGCTTCTTCCCTGAGATAATTTTCAACAGTATTGTCCAGATTTGCTGCAGTCGTTTTGCTACCAAGAAGTTGTAAACAAATCAAGGACCCACAGGGAGACTGGCAGCTCCTGGCTGAAAGGAGTCCTCAAGGAGCAGACCACAGGATCACACATCAAAAGCTGGAGAGGGCCTGAAGTCACCAGTACAGTAATCTCCATTTGCAGAGGCTAAACGAGGGGCAGAGCCATGTCTGAACTCAGGACTAGCAGCCTCGCATTACTGAAGAGTAGACCACCACTAAGTGCAAGGGCTGTGAGAACTAGGGTTTTTGCCCCTTTGGTTGACCAATGTGCCCTAAGAAGTGCTTAGGAAGAGTGCTTGGCACATCGTGGACACTCAATACATATTTTTTGAATGGATGAATATAACGCCCAGCTTCTCAATCAAGATCACAAGCCGTTGGGTGTCAGACTTGACTTTCTTGTGTAACCCTGCATGACCGGCGTGGGCAGCATGAGTGAGTGAGAGGAGTACCCAGATCCAATTCATCACTCAGCCACTCACTTACGTGACCTCAGAAAAGTAATTTGGGAGTGTATTTCAAAGGGCAAATGACTCACAGCCTTAGCTTTCTCATTTGTAAGCTGAAATAATGTTGGACCTACCAATTTCATAGGATTGGATGCATATCAAATTAGATAGCACACGACAAACTCTACAGCCCTCTAAGAATATTGTTACTATTGGCAAATGGGCTCTGAGATGTAGTCACCATTTTATTAACAGAGGTGTTGGCTGCAGTTAAGCTTGTGCAGGAACTCTCCAATGTGATGAAAGCCTTGACCAAGGGACATGCTAGGAGCCATGACGCAGACTGCTGCAGGAGAAGACAGGGAATGAACGTATCCCATGATGAGGTGCAAGATGGGGTGGGGGGGTGCTGAGGGGAGCAGTCACAAAGGGTGTAGGACTAGGCAGAGGTTCAAGTTAATTATCCCAAATATAAAATGTAGATGATACAATGACAATAAGTAGTCCTGGCAGTACACTAAAATGCAGTGTTGAGAATTCTGGGTGGATATAGTTGTCAATATTCAGAGATGTTTAGGTCATTGGTAGACAGATCTATTCTCAGTACTAGGTAAAGGCATCTGGAAACCAGGGCTAACTCTTAAGGGAAGGGAGATGGCAGATTCTAGGAGAAAGGGATGGAATTTGGGTTCTTTTGGGTGCCTGGAGTAGCAGAGGCTAAGACAGAAGGGCCAGAGCGGCAGGCTTGTCTTGCACTGGAGTAGAGGAAGGAGCTCAGGACCCATGGGATGTCAGGGCTTTGTCCACTCCAGTGCCTAGGCATCAGAGGTTGGGTTTCCAACCTCATTGCATCCTGGGGAAGGTTTCCTAATGCACCAGCAGACCTAGGCAGGGTTAAGCCCAGAGAGGTTCAGGTGGAAAGGTCTGGGTTCCCTGATGCTTAAAACTGGTGCTGACAGCAAGAAAGCAATTTAAAAAAAAAAAACTTAAAAGGATGTTGTCATTGCTGTGGGGTGATGGGAAACAACAGTTGTGGACAAACTGCAGATGCTACTTCATGACATCTTAAAATATAGTATTATAAAGCAAAATCCTGAATGCATACTCACCATTTTTCAAGTGTTTATTCTGAAGGAAATACATCATGAAGTCAGCACCATCACTGATGGGGCAGACCAAAGAGCAATGCTTGTTTGTACACATTGTTTACTGAGCCCTGTAACTGGAAGTTATTCCACCTTGTTCATTGGCCATCCAGTTGTCAGCCATAAAGGGAGACCAGGGTTCATGGCTGTTACCCAAAACCTCCTTCTCATCATTCTAACCCATTCCAGGTCTACCAAGACTCTGACAGGTGCCCTCCAAGAACTATGGGCTTCTTGGCCTCTGGCTCTATCCACTCCTGGACATCTCTCATGGTAGTGCTTTGCTTAAGCTCTGACCCTGTAGTCACACGCAGCCCCCATCAGCCTGACCAACACCCAGATGGGATTGCTCCAGCCACCCCAAAGGTGCAACATTGCAAACAACCTGCCTGAACCTCTCTACTGTGGTTCCTCCAGCCACTTCCATGAGAGACCTTGGATAGAAACCCAAAGGTTTTTACAGGCACTGCCTATCAGATGTGGAAGAAAACAGCCAGGTTAGAGAAGGCAGTGACCCAGGAACAGCCTACCAGGTCCAGAAGGTGCCTACTCCACAATACCGAGATTGTTTATTTCTTTTAAGGACCATTCCTTTGAATTATGCAAATAATTCATTGAAAGTTGGGAAATTTTAAAATTCTAGTAGAAATACACACACACAACTATCTAGGATAGTTGTGCATGGTCCTTTTTTAATTTTTTTAAAATTAGCTCCGGTTAAGAGCTGTTTCTAAGTTTCTCGAAGTCTGGGGTGCTGGATTTCACAAAATGGGGGCAAGGCATGGAAGGTGGAGAGAGGAAGAGTATAAATAAGTACAGGACACCCACACCCAATTAAATTTGAATCCCAGACCATGCCATGCTCATTATTTTTTACTCCACAATGCTTAAAAAACAGATTTGTATGTGGTAGTTTTCCCAAAGTTATTTGTTAAACTAAATCGGACATTATTTCAACATATTTGCCTATTTATTAATATAGCATTTACATAGCACTAACCAGATCCTTTACAAATTTATTACAACTTATTTAATAGGCAACTGAATCATGAATATAGAAAATCACAGATAATAGTTTCTCTCTACTTTGAATTTTAGATCTCTATGCTATCTTTCTTCATAGGATGAGCACAATTTGAATTTTCTTGCTATCAGAGTAAAGTTTTATATCTATAATTTTTCTTTGATTTTGAAAGTAGTACGTGTGGCTGGGCATGGTGGCTCAAGCCTGTAATCCTAGCACTTTGAGAGGCGAGGGTGTGCAGATCATAAAGTCAGCAGATCAAGACCATCTTGGCTAACACGGTGAAACCCTGTCTCTACTAAAAATACAAAAAAAATAGCCATGCGTGGCGGCACATGCCTGTAATCCCAGCTACTCAGGAGGCTGAAGCAGAAGAATCACTTGAACCCAGGAGGCAGAGGTTGCAGTGAGCCAAAATCATGCCACTGCACTCCAGCCTGGCAACAGAGCAAAACTGCATCTCAAATAAGAAAGAAAGAAAGAGAGAGAGAGAGAAAGAAAAAGAAAAGGAAGGAAGGAAGGAAAGGAGGGAGGGAAGGAGGGAAGAAGGAAGGAAAGAAAGAAAAGAAAGAAAGAAAGAAAAAGAAAAAAGGAAAATACAGAAAAATACAAAGGAGATAATAAAATCACTCTTCACAGAGATAATCCATATTAGAATTTTTCATTAAGGATACATTTTGAATAGCTGTGAAATAACTAGCTGCAATGTCTGCTCATCTGTCCAAATAACATCCCAGCCCCAGTCATTCTGTAGCCTGTCATCTTATTTTATTGCAGTCATTACAATTATCACTATCTGGAATTACCTCATTTCAGAGAGTGAAAACTAAATAGTTTTCATTTGTACTGTCTCCTGCTACTAGAACCAAACCCCACTTTATGTCCCCAGGACCAAGTACATAGTCAATGCTCATGTCCCCAGGACCAAGTACATAGTCAATGCTCAATAAATGTTTCTCTTTTTTTCTTTTTTTTTTTTTTTTTGAGACACAGTCTCGCTCTGTCGCCCAGGCTGGAGTGTAGTAGCGTGATTTTGGCTCACTGCAGCCTCCGCCTCCTGGATTCAAGCAATTCTGCTACCTCAGCCTGCTGAGTAGCTGGGACTACAGGCGCGTGCCATTACGCCTGGGTAATTTTTTGTATTTTTAGTAGAGGTGGGGTTTCACTGTGCTAGCCAGGATAATCTCGATCTCCTGACCTCGTGATCTGCCTGCCTCAGCCTCCCAAAGTGGTGAGATTACAGGCGTGAGTCACCGTGCCTGGCTAATAAATGTTTCTTAAATGAATTACTTCTTGTAATTAAATGAATTAATATGCTCTCTCTGTTGTGCATCAGGTCATTGTGATCAATGCAGTATGATAACATCACATTGTGCCTCTGGTGTAGGCATATCTGAAATTATTTTCCTCAAGATTTCTTAGGCTCATCATTGAGAAAAGTTAGAATTTGGGCTAAAATTTAGAGTCCACCACATCTGAAAAAATTCTATACACGCTAAGGTAGTCATAATAATGTTGCAAAAATGCTTTCAAAATGCCAGTGAGGTCTTGTTCATTTTAGAATTTTATGGATTAATTCTTTCCTCCTGGGACTGTCATGGGCAGAAACTTGACAATACAAATTTTAAGTGAAAACATACTTAACAAGGTCAACAGAAAATGTAATCTTCCTGTGTTCTATGAAGCCAAAGTTTTGCTATTTCCCTAAAAGCTTATTTGACAGAACAGCATTGTTAGGTATGAAAATTTTAATACACTAAAGGAATTCAGAACACTAGGGAAAATCTAAATAGGGGCATTCGTTTACCAATAATTGATGTCTGAAAAGATGTCTTATCATGTCCCTAGGACACACTGGGATGCAAAGAAGATGGCCTGATTGACTTACGGATCTTTCCATCATTAAAGGAAATTAAATTCCATCGCATGTATTATCACAACATTTCTATGAAGAAGATAATAAATATGCTATCATTGTTCCCATACTGCAGGGTTGGAAACCAACAAGTCTTTATTAAGCATTCATTGCTTGTCCAGTTCTGTGTTAAGTAAAATGTACCTAAGAAAAAGTTTGGCTTAAAGCAGTATTAGATATAAAGCAACTGGAAAAAAAAGCAAAATTGAATGGCACTCATTTATTACACAAGTTTCAGGACAGGAGAATTAGGTCTGGACAACATGGAGATGTGGCATTTCCGGAGATGAGAGGGAAGCAGGGAAGGGAGCCATTGCAATGGCAACTACAATAGCGCCTCCTGTGGATCGAGCGCTCACCATCTGCCGCGTACTATCCTAAGTGCTTTGCATAAATCCACGCATCTGTGGGGATCAGAAAATAATCAACTTCAATGCTTCAATGAGTCCACAAGAACTCATTGAAGTTGATTCTTTTCTCATCCCCCACAGATGAGGAAACAGCAGAATAACAACAACAACAACAACAAAAAGCTGAGCTGATCACGCCTGTAATCCCAGCACTTTGCGAGGCCGAGGCAGATGGATCCCTTGAGCCTAGGATCTTGAGACCAGCCTAGACAACATGGCAAAACCCCTTATCTACAAAAAGTACAAAAAAATGAGTCCACACCTTCCCAACACTTAGTAGTGCCAGTCTTTATACTTTGCCTTTTCTAGTAGGTGTGTAGTGGTTTCTCATTGTAGTTTTAATCTGCATTTCTTTTATGACTAATAGTGTTGAACATGTTTTCATATGCTTATTGGCTATCTTCTTTTGTGAAATTTCCATGCAATTGCCTATTTTTAAATTGAGTTGTTTGTCTCATTATTAACTTGTAAGAGTTTTTTAGGCATTCTGGGTACAGGCCTTATTTTGGATTTATGTTTTGCAAAATTTTCCCCTGTCTGTGACTCTCATTTTTGTTACCTTAATTACATCATTTAAAGAACAGAAGTTTTTAATCTTAATGAAACTCATTTTATCATTTTTTTCTTTTTGAAAACGTTTTTATTTGAGTTAATTTTTGTGTTTGATGTGAGGTAACGGTTAAGGTTCTTTTTATGTAAATACAGATATCACACTGTTCCCGCACCATTTGTTGCAAAAGCTATATTTCTCCCATTAAATTACCTTGGAATCTTTGATCAAAATCAAATAACCATATAATTGTGCATCTGTTTCTAGACTCTCTGTTCTGTTCCTTGATCTATTTTTACACTAGTGCATCATTGTCTTGATATATATAACTTCATCATGAGTCAACAGATAGGGTACTATGAGTCCTCTAAGTCTGCTCTTTTTCTAAATTGTTTTAGCTATTCTAAGTCCTTTGTTTTGACGTATACATTTTCAAATTAATTTTTAGATTTCTTCAAAAATGCTTGTTAGGATTTTGGTTGGTATTGCACTGAATCCATGGATCAATTTGGGGGGATCACCATCTTACTGCCATCTTAACAATATTGAATCTTCTGATCCAGGGATCAATCAACTACAGTCTCCAGGCCAAATCTAGCCCATTTCCATACATCTGTGAGCTAAGAATAACTTTTACATTTTGAAAGAGTGGTAAAAACAAAGCAAAGAAGCATATTCCACAGAGACTATGTGGCCCAAAAAGCCAACAACATTTACTATGTGGCCCTTTATAGAAAAAATTTGCCAATCTCTCTGCTAATGTTTGACAATGGTACATCTCTCCATTATGTAGCTCTTTGCAATGTTTTGTAGTTTTCTATGTACAGGTCTTAAATGTTTTTCATTAAAGGTATGCCTAAGCACTATTGTGGGCCATACTTCAGGAACCATTGCAGAAAGCAGTGGGGGCAGGGAACATTAATAGAATTTTTAAAGTCAAATTGCATAGGAGAAATACCAAAGTATTGTTTTAATAATACTGTGGAAAGACCCACAGACGCTAGAAGCAGGGCAAATGGGAAATCTACAGCATTTCAATTGAGAGGTGCTAGAGACGTGGGTTACGGTAGTCAGAGAAAAAATGGAGTAAATGTTAAAAACATTTCAAAGGGAGGAAGAGCAAGATTGGTAATGGATTGGATAAAGGGTACGAAAGAGAGGGAAGAGTCAGAGACAACTTCAAGGTTTCTAACCTGTGATGTTAAATGGTTCGTCCATGGGGATTTTTATTTGGTTTCCTTTTATCATCTGGAGGCACAAATAGGATTTTCCCACATCTAGCTATTGTAATTCCCTATATTCAGATTTAACACTGAAATTGCCTTCTATCTCTTCACACCCTGTTAGTGAACAGGTAGTATTTTGATGGATGTTATATGATCAGAGAAATCCCGGGTCTTGGCGGCATTAGGAAGGTAGCTTTCTTTAAATCCTTGTCTTAATTAATCATTTTTTAATATTTTGAAAGCTTTTAAGTGATGTAGTAGCCTAATACAACCTTGTTTGTTCAGAAATCATTAGCCCTTTAAGACATTTATATTATTGATGACATTTAAATTTATTATTTTTTTTCTTTTTCCATCCTTTGGCTTCCTTTTGAAGTCACACTATTAAACCTCTTTAAAAATATTTATGTGTGTTTAGTTAACAAAAGCTCCTGTAAGTTGAATCCATGCTGGGAAAAGGTTCAGGTAAGCTCTCTATATAAGCTTACAGACAATTGTGTAAATCTTCAGCCATTAAAGAGAAAGGAGAAAAAAGCCACCCTCATTACACTGCTGTCATTTACTCTTCATCTCCTGTCCTCTTTAGCAGCATTAAGATGGGATGTAAATTTGCCAGTTAATGCTGTTAGAAAATGGATGGTTCAAGAAGGGCAGGAATTAGAGATCAGTATTAGGTGCAGATAAGCTCCTTTGCCTCCGCAGTGGCGGCTGTTTAACATTCATGGGAAAATCATCATCAAACAGCGTTATCACAGCTCTGTTGATGGCTGAGGAACTTCATCACTATGATAATTTTTTTTATAGCTGTGAGCCAAAAAGCTCCCTTTTATTTCTGCTGTCTAGAGCTGTGATAGAGGCTTGTTTGTATGGGTAGGAGACAGCAAACCCTGGGCTCCTCAGCCGGGTTTGATTTCGCCCCCACCCCTCCCTGTCTCTGTTCTTCCCTTGTGCATGTTGCACTAAACAGTCCTACTGATTATATATATATATATATATATATATATATATATATATATATAAATGGAAGTCCTCCAACAATCCTTCAAAGCAGAAGAGATATTTTTATGATCAGTAATTCAAAGTTTGACAAGTGATGCCATTCTGTAATGAAACTGTCATCCATTTTATTGTGAGCAAAATGCTAACTTGATAAATGGAAGGCGGAGGGGTGGGAGCCAGCCCAAAGCAGGAGAAATAAATGCCTGAGTCTGAATACCTGAAAAGCAGACTATTCAAAACAGTCCAAGTATCCCTCAATGGCATATTTCTCATCAATAGACGAAGTCGTCAAAACTCCTCGCCTGTAATTATTCCTTTCTGAGTCAAGCAGAGTCAACCTGAGCCTGGCTCCTCTGTAGTCCCTTCTTGGTTCTATTCTATGTTTATTTTTAGGGTGTTTGGGGACAACATTGGTTATGTTATTCTAAACCAACCGATTTGCTTTAGAACACACAATCTTTGCACATGATATTTCCCTGACATGTTTAGACATCTTCAAGTATATTAGAGATAAAAGTCACAGTCATTGCTTGCAGCACATATGAGGCAAAGGCATCCCTTATTCTTCGGAGATAGATAAGGAAACTATTCAAAGAAAATTTAAATTTATTAAGGTGCTCATGCTTGTGCTTTTTTGCAGCTTTGACCTCATTTTTGGAGGCTTAACTGCTCTAAACGACTTTCCCCCCTTTTTAGAATGCAGCTAAAAAGCATAGTGCTGAAAAGCAGTTTTTGTAGTCTGAACAGAAAGGTACTATCATTTAAATAGTTGGGATTTGAATTCAGGATTGATTTACCTACTTCAATAATTTACTTTCATCCCCAGCTCATTCCCTTCCTTTCCCTGAGAGCAAACTTCCAGTGCTGCCACGATGGGCTGAATTATGCTTGGAGTTTGGAGATAAGGACTTTTGTCTACGAGGCTCAGCTTAGACGACCAAACTCATTTCCCAGAAGACTAGAGTTTGAATCCAGTTAGGATCCTGGAGGTGAAAGGCTAGCCCCTTATCATTTAAGTATAGCTATTTAAACATAAGTTTAAAAGAGATACTGCAGGATGGAGGGACAGCATTGTTCCTCGAAGGATAATCTTGGGGACAAGCTGGCTGGCTGTTCCCTAAAGATCAGATAGCCCTCTCCATCCCCAAATAGCTTTGGCCACCTCTGACTTCTCAAGATCAAGAGCCAAGAATGCTTCCTCATTCCAAGATGTTCTGTTCCATGTTTGTTTAAAAAAAAAAAATCTAAGGAGGTGTTTAATTTTTGTGCACACACTCCATCATAAACTGACGATGAATTTAAGCCTTCACTCCATGCCTGAAAGGAATTCCCAATCTTTCCTCTCTCAGCCGAGGAAACGCCACGCTGCTGACCGTCATCCTTTACTTGCTTGCTGCCTAGGTCTCTCCAGTGTAAAGTAAGCTCAATGAGGGAAGCCTTCTTTCTCTTTCTTTTTTCTGCAGTATTTCCAGTGCCTAGAACAGAGAGCCTGATGTACAGCAAATGTTCAAGAGATATTGAGGAAAAAATGTGTTCTTATCTGGAGCTGAAGCCTAGGAAAACTTCATGGTATTGTAGCAAGAGGTTCCAGGGGCAAAACCTGGCTGATAGCCAGAGATATCTCAAGGGCAGCAGGGACATTCCATGACGCCAGAAGTGAGAAGCAGGAAAGCCCTTTTGGCTTCCCAGGTCTATGAAGGAAGTAGGGCAGTTGGCTTAGTTCTGAAGCTGAATCTAAAGGAAGCAGATTCCAAGGAAGGTGTGTTTCACTGTCTACTGCAGTGATATGGTACAGAAAAGGAAACTGGAGTGAGGGAAATAGCGGGACTCCATTTTGCCAACAGTGTCAAAAAACAATGTTTATTGCCAGTGGCCCCCTCTAGCCCTTTCTTTCTGTGGAAATACAGATCAAGGATTCCCCCTCCTTAATGATAAAGACTGTGTAATGATAAGTCTTGCATCATAAAGTGGCCTTTTTCTGGAGTAGATGACAAAAGGGGCCCCAGGGAGCAAGCAGGAGGGAGCGGTGGCATTAGAGAGCCCACCAGCACATCCCAGCCCCAGAAGGGGTCAAGGCCATCATTGCATCAGCCTACAGAGGCTTACGAGCAGCACTATGACCCACACGAAGCAGGCCAGGCTGCATTCATCCACCACCGAAATCACACATTCTCTAATTTAGTTCATTTTACACTAGCAACTACAAGAAACAGCTTTGAGTTCACAAGAACAGAAGACAACAGAAGATGATAATTTCCTCTGGCTCTTTTGCCAAGCCATCAGCAATTTTCCAGCTTTCTTTCCCTCACTTAAATCCACCCATCTATCTCATTATCTTGAATTTGCCTTATTTTTTCTTGGAAATAAAAAAAAAATTAATTAACCTTTTAGTAACTAGAACCCATTACATAGATATCTTGTATTCAAAGTATGTAGGCTATTACCCAATTATTAATTAATGCATCTTTTACCTAATTTTGACTTTGGATCTAAGCATAATCTCATAAAAATTGTATTTTA
>NW_016107721.1:2022030-2040888 GCF_001604975.1 Cebus imitator | reverse complement strand
GTCATTGGGGATTCTTATCTAAATCTGTTTATCAACGCTTTCAATCCAATCAAAAGCAAGAGATACTTTGTAATGCAGAAACCATTCTTTTGTCTCAGGGGCATGGGGAAACAGTTCATTCTGATAGAAGTGGCTATTGGTGAGGAATGGTTGGTAGCATTTTGGGTGGAAGCCTGATTTCCAAAATGCAATTCTAACTGAACTATTTCTTCACCTGCTTCCCCTGCTGTGCGTTCTTTAGGAAGAACATTAGCATTAAGAAATCACAGAAATTCATGCTTGACTTTTCAACCATAGGATCTTGAACCAACCTTTTGTTAGCCAAAATAGTGGGTGTAAACAAAATGGGTTCTGCAGTTCCCCCGACCTTACATAAGACTGAATATCTGCCCTTCCCCATAGACACGTAACAGAGATACTGCTGAATACCTCATCAACATCAGTTTCCTTCATAGAATGGATGGATTTGTTCTGGTCCATTTATATCCTCTTGCCCCTCTGGACCAAACACACACCTCTGAGTCAGCCGACTGACTGATGGAGACACCAGAGATCGTGGCACAGTGATAAGCCTATTGGCCCATTTAGAGTCAATCCTTGCATGTTGGAGCTAAGCCAACGAGCCACAAACTCCAGGGGCCACACGGCTACATCTGAAAGCACATAGGTTCATCTGCATTGCAGCACTGCGCATTGCCATACCTGCGACCAGCTGCAGCCGGTGAGAGGTGCTCTTTGAAGCTCTGCCCTTCACGCAGTGCCTCATTAGTCATAGACCAATGAGGCCATGAGAAAACATCGGAATACATCTGTCACCTCTAACAATTCATGGAGCAGATTCTCCATTTCCTTTGTTATGCTATGAATAATTCTGCAGCTTCTCCGATTTTATTAAGAAGCCTTTTCCTTGGTTTCTCTTTGTTCTTCTCATCTAATCTCTTAATGGAAGTTGCTAATTAAATTCCTATAGCCATTTTTTTTAACAGTGTTTTGAATAGCAAAGTCTGTCAACTGCAGAAAGTGTATATTCTTATCAACACGCCTGTTGCCTGGAGGAGCGAAGTCCTCGCTGACAGATGGCTGCCAGGGAAGGCCCAGCAGGCCTCACATCTGCAGCACCTGGCAATGGGGGCATGGGAGCAAGCACAGGGCTAGAGATGAGGGCCCATTTGGGCTCAATAACTAGAATCCAGGTTGCTGGAAAGATTCTGTGAATCTTTCCAAGTGAAACTTGGCAAATTTCAGCCAAGCATTCTGGGCATGTACTTTGCTTTTAAGCATCCTTTGATGCTGTACCATTAACAGTCTCATATCCCTTTAAATCTAAGTGGTAGTACCTCTCTAAAGGAAAATTTTAAAAGCTGAGTGCCTGACTTTTATACCAACACGTCCTTTTTTGGGACGCAAGTCATCAGATTAAGTTCCATTAAATGTGCTTGTTGCTGTCTGGTAGGAGGTTTCAAGGCCCTCATGAATCATCCTTTAGCCTGAATTTATATGGAAATTAAGAATGCAGATGTTTTCCTTTAAACCCACTCCATTTTTACCCCCCGCATAGGTAGTTAACGACACAATATCTTGTAGTTGTGAGTGGTTAATTGAGGAATAATCCAGTAACACAGGAATCACTACTAAATCAGTCCCTTTAAGGGATCATTGGTCCTTCAGCAAATGTTGGTACCTGCCTAAAACAAAAATTCATTTGTTCTCTCAACAGATAGTTTCTCCTTGCCTAACAGTTGTCACATAATGTTGCTGGGTACTAGACATTGAGAGGTTGTGACAACCTAGCTCAAGAGAGCAGGCAAAATCCACAGGTCTGCTGGCTCCTACATTCCACATTTCACAAATTATCAGAACAGAGATGTGAGTGTGTGTATGTGAGTATGTGTGTGTGTGTGTGTGTGCGTGTCCCCATACCAGTGCTGGAAACTACAAGAGACTGACCAGGTCTTTGGGAAATTTCTGAACAATAGAAGGGATCGAACCTGTGGAAAAGTACACCAAGAGTCCGGCAGAAACGGCAGCTCCAAAAAGAGGGTGGAAATGCCTCTGAGAGAGAAGCCATCTGGGGACAGCTCCAAGTGCAGAGGCAAAGGATGGAGGGTGGCAGGCATGATCCCTGTGGAAACTGTCACAGTGGTTAAAAACTTAACTCAGCAATTATAGCTATCCAAAAGAAACACTTACATTTATGCAGTCTATGTATGAAAGTGGCTGAGCCTTGCTGCATGGCTCGTAATAGTGCAAACAGCCTGATTGTCCGTCTCTCAGTGAGTGAGTTACTATGAAATTGTCTAGATCACCATGTATCAAAATGAAAAATCCCAAGTCCTGATGTTAAAGGAAAAAAGCAATTTGCAGAAAACACACAGTAAAGTGAAAGAAAGAGAGAGAGATAATAGATGATAGATAGATTGATTGATTGATTAATATAAATGATGGATGGATGGATGGAAGGAAGGATGGTTAGAGTGTATGTGCACATGTTTGTGAATGTAAAACTACAGATCTGGAAGGAGACTTGCCAAATAATTATCAAAGATTTTACCTTTTAGACATTGAATGAGGGTGTAGTAGGGTGAGGGGGACATTCACTTTTTATTACCATGCTTGAAACTTGTATGAGGCCATATTAATGTCATATATGTGATCACAGATATATAAAGTGCAGAAAAAAAAAAAAACAGACATACTGCCCCTTTCCAAGGAGCTTACATAGGAGATAAAGTCATGTAGGGAAAGATTATTGGCAATTTAGTGAAACAGGTGCACTCATCGAGTAATGTCAACGTGGCTTAGCTCCTCAAAAAGGTGCATGACCCAATCTGGATCGCAAGGGGCTCCCCTGGGGCAGGGATGGCTGAGCTGAACTCTGAAGTTCCCACAGGGAAGTGGGGACAAGAAGCAGGGGCCAGTTAGCCAAACTGAGGTGCTCAGTTCTAAGTGCATGTCAAAGATGAGCCTGGACAGGGATCAGGAGGGACCTGATGGGTGGTGAAGGTCCTTGTAAGCTGTCTTGAGCCATCTCATCTCCCTCCTCGGCCTCTCACTGGGGGACGTGGTGTGTTGGAGCCCCAGACATGAAGGTGAGAGCTATTCCAGGAAAGCAGCGCCTTCATCTCCAGTGAGCTCATCTCACTGTCTCCCTTCTCCAACAAAACACTGGCAGCTCGGAGACACACAGAATTGCATGGAAGTGACTGGGACAGCCTCTCTGGAGGTTGACTCATTAGCTGGAATTCTTCCCTCCCCATTGGGCCTGTGGGCCACCCCCATGACATCTTCATTCTTTCCTTCCCACTGGCACAAGGTGCTCTCTGCTGGTGGTCAAGAAGGTTCAGGTAAGGATGACAGAGCAGGCACCTCTATCTTCATCCCTTTTCTCTGCCTTCTACTAAGATCAGCCAACGACTAATAAACTCCTGCTCCCCCCAAAATTTTACCTCCTGAAACCTTTCAGAAAACTTGTAAGTGGACCAGTCACTCCTTTAAGGAAGTGTGCTTGAGATCAAGTGCATGGACTTTCCATGCTACCAAGAGGGTCTAGGGAGCTACACAGTAAAGGCAGGAGAAGAGAGCTGCTTTTTCATGAAATAGCAGCTCATGTATACCCCACACTGTAGGTTTCCAGAAGGTCTCATGGTTGACCAACCATGAGTCCTGAGTCCAACCTGGCATCAGAGAAGAACAGGAATGGCTCTCTGTGCCTGACATAGCCCAGTGCAACCTCCAGTGAGTGTGTGCCTGCAGTCCCTGAGGAAAATGAAGGACAGCCGCCACATCAGCACTGGATCAGCTTCCTAGAGCTGCACCAACAAAATGCCACAAACCAGATGGCTTAAAATGACAGAAAGCTATTCTCTCGCAGTTCTGGAGTCCAGAAGTCTGAAATCAAGGGGCCAGCAGGGCCCTGCTTCCTCTGAAGGCTCTAGAGGAGAATTCTTGCTTGGTCTTCCAGCTTCTGGTTGGCTCCAGGCCTTCCTTGGCTTGTGGCTGCATCACTCCAATCTCTGCCTCTGTCTTCACTTTGCCTTCCTTCTGTGTCTGTCTGCTCTTTTTCTGCCTCCTGCAAGGACACTTGTCATGAGATTTAGGGTCCACCCATGTAATCCAAGATGATCTCATCTTAATGTTTTTACCTTAGCTATACCCGCAAAGGCCCTTTTTCCAAATAAGGCCACATTCATAGGTTCCAGGGGTCAGGATGTGGACCCACCGTTTGGAGAGGCATATTTCAACCCTCCATAGATGCCTAGTAATCATGTTGTTATTCTTGAGGCCTTTGCTCTCAATCTTCTTCACCAGGTTCAGAGTCAGTTTTAGACCCACTTGGCTTAACATCTAGCTAGGATGCTATTTTGCATAGGAAAACAGCAGATAAAATGGTGTGGCTTTTGAGATGAGATTCAGTACCCTCTTTAATTAGATGTAAAAATTGGCCAGAAAATTCTACTTGCTTGCTCAAGGTTACAGTTTAGACACAGAGTGAAGACTCAGATTCAGGGGATCTTTCTACCACCCCATGCTCTGGAGGTATAAGATTCTAAGTACTTATGTTTGACCTCAGTTTCAGGTTGGGTATTAGGTAGATGACAGTGACTTTGAGGACAAACTATTAAAAATAAATAGCACTTTGATCTTGCAGCTTCTTATCCTAGAGTAGGGCCTTAAAAAATTCACTCTCGTTGGGCAGAACAGGACTAGGATCACTCAGACTGCGGAATACTTTCTTGCTTATTTCTCACCTTGTCCCTGTAAAGGAATCTGCCTCTTTAGTTCTGAAAGTTTTGGTGTACTAGACCATGCTTTGTTCCAATTAGAGAAAAAACTACCCCAAATGCTATGAAAACAAAACATTTTAGTTCATGAACTTGAAGAAGTATTATTAAGGCCTTTAGTTCAGTCTGGTAAACCAAGGAGTAGGATAGCACACTTCAAAGACTAGGCAGTATTTTTCTTGGGACTGAATTAGGAAAGAATGGGACTGGGGTGGAGTGGGGTAGGTGGGAGTGGGTGTCCTTTGGACTGGTTTACAAGGCTTGGCTTGATAGGAGCACTGGGTGCCTGTGAATATCTGTTATGTAATGCATACCCCAAGCAGTTGTAAAGTCATTCAGACAATGGTCAAACTTGGGAGGTTTCCAACTCATGAATACTGCAGATAGCCCATTTTCTTCACCTTCAGTTGAATCTGATACTTTTGAATAGGCTGTGAGGTGTTCGGGACTTTATCTGAGCCAGAGCCGCTAAGCTGAAAGGAGACGTGAATGGATGAGGGAGTCATTCAAAAAACGCTTTCATTTGGTTTCAGAAACACTTTCTTTGTTTTGATGCGCTCAGAACATCATCTATTTGAAGTCTGGCTCCACTAGAGTTTTTATCTCCAAAGCAAGACAAATATGGTAATTTCAAATAAATAAGCCACCACAACAAAATGTATTTGGGAAAGAAAAAAAAAAACTGTTTCCAGGAGATTTGTGCATTTTGAACATGGGTAATGCCTGTATAAAAGTCTAAATGAGTGACTCTAAGCTAGAGTCTGTCTTTCTCTTTGTTCTTTAAGAAAATATTCACATCTTTCCAACTAAATTAACATATATTATCACAAATGTGTCATTCTCAAATTTCCTGAGCTCGGCTTATCACTCACCATTCTTTTTTTTGCTCATGACTGTCTTTCTGAAAACAAAACAACATTATTCACACCAATAAGTGTAACAGGCACAATGGGAGAAAGCACTGGAAGCTACTTCTTTGTACTTATCAGCGTGACCTCTAGCTCTTGGCTTTTCCTTTCTTTGCGTCTCTGAGAAGGAACTGCGGAACCCTATGTTCCATTAGTGTTCCCGCACCCATTTGTCCTCTGCACGCCCTTTGTGCTCTGGGAGAATTCAGCATCCAGGCAAAATCTAACTCCTGACTTTCTCCTGCAGTTGACAACAGAATATCTAGTTTAAAGAGAAATACTCAATTCTTCTCATTATCTTAATTCATAGGTGGTTTAAATGGCTAGAGAAAAAGCCTAAGTCTCCTGATGCTTGAATAAAAAATAAAATGGACCATTTACTTAACACCCCATTTGAAGCCAGAGGCCCTTTAGGGAGTTTGGCCAGACCATTTGTAAGACTGGAGATTGTATTTGCATACATTCCCACACCTGGGAGTGACTCTATGTGATAGACACTTAGATATACCAGTGAGAAGTACAAGCTGGGAGTGTCTACAGGGGAGGAGATCTCATTCCACTCTAAATTCTAATTCAGGTCAGAAAAAGAGAGTTTCCTAGAAAGATTCCTCTTATATCCAAATTTAAGATTCAGAACCAACGCAGTAGAGAAAGAGAATTCAAAATTTTCTGTCTAATGCCAGTGGGATACTAAGAGTATTTCTTTCAGATTCACCATTTAAAGCAAGTTACCATTAAAAACACCTTCTGATTAAATGGAAACTGACCCCCCTACCAGGTTGTTAGAAATGTTACAAAAACAGGTCATAGCTTTCTGACTTATTAAGAAAGATTTTTTGTGTGTGACTTGAGAGGCAAATACCATTGACATAGGTAGCTAAATGCTTGTGGATTAGGATGATGACATGAAATAGCTTGAGCTTTGCTATTTTTGTACTATACAAATTTAGGTATAAAGCATCTTACTCATCTTGGCTTGCTGTTTATATTTCTCAAAAACTTTTCAGTCTAATTTTTTAAATCAAAATATGACCCAAGCCCTAGAGGTTGCTCAGGTTAAAAGTATATTTTAACCATGACTGTCATAGAAACACTAGTGACCAAAAACCTATTTTACCAATGACTCCCGGAAATCTAAGCTTTCAGAATGTTCAAAACCACCAGAATACAAATGGACTTTGGTGGACACCAGATGTTTCTGTTTTAATAAAACAGAAACCTCTTTCTCCAGTATCTTATCAATACATACAGGCCATTTATGATTTTTCCTATATAATCATTCCTTTTCTTGGAGAAATTGAAGACTTTATTACCAATTTTGGTTGATATTCTGTCTGACTTTTATGTTGAACAGGACTCAAGAGACCCTGCGCCAAATGGGGCCCCTGTTTTTGTTGCTTCCAGGCAGCGAAGGACCTGAAGGCTGAACTGGAATGTGTGTGTGTGTGTGTGTGTGTGTGTGTGTGCGTGCCTGCCTGTGTGTCTGTGTCTGTGTGTGTCTGTCTCTGTGTGTGTGTGTGTCTGTGTATGTGTGTGTGTGTGTGTGTGTCAGGGGTGGGGGGCAGTTGGTCTATCTTTTCCTTAAATTGTCTTATAATTCACCTCTAATGAGCAGAAGTTGCATGCAAACTTCCTAAAGAAAGGGCAGGTATATTATCTCTTAATTCTGCTCAGCCACCATGGATCAACATTTATTCCTCTTGCTCAAAAATTAGAAAGTTGGTTCATGCCTGGATGCTTAAGCCTGTGGGGACTCGAGAACTCTAAACCCTACTGGGCCTTGACAGGCAGAATGTCTATAAAATTACTCTGAAAACATTAAATCTTCATGGCTGGGAGATTAAGACTCTCTTCCTCAGCGTAGGTATTTTTTTAGTACAGAGTGTTAAAATCGACTTGCCTTTGTTAAAGCTTCCATGTTCCTACGGTTTCCACCTCAGCCACTAAGGAGACATAGGGATGTATTTTTGGTGCTAGGACACTGTGAAGACTGTGCCTGTATCAGGGGCACACACAGAGCCTTTTTTGAAATAGACTTTTGATGTAAGCCTTTTTCTGAAATAAGGCTTTGGGGAAAACAAAAAGAAAGAAAAAAAGCTACCTACTCCGATTAGGCTCACAAAGAGACTACAGTACTCCACATTATCTTAAGAAAAACAAAAGCCCGAAAGCACAGCCCACAGCCTTTCCATCAAGTAGCAGGCATTAAAGTACATTAGCTCTATCATTTGTATGTCTATAAATATCAATAAAGTATGTGATTTGGCTTCACTTTCACACAAAGAAGGAGGACTATCCTTTTCAGGAAATTTCGCAGAGACACTCACCAACAAAAGTTCAGTAACTTAATCTTTGGAAAGCTCAATCATGCTGAGTTCAAAATTGCAGGTTTTAAACTAATGTACCTGATAAGTGCCGATGGCAGAACTAAAGCGAGCCATTATTAGGTAATCCAATATTCCCAATCCTGGTTATCTGTAATGGAGAAGAGTCTCCCTAAAACAGCAGTAATGTGCTCACATCTACATTCATCTCAGAAGTCGAAAAGAGGCATTCTTCATGGGCTTTATCTGTTTCCAAATGTCTGCTTCCACAAGGAGTGCTTTTGCACCGGTGAGGCAGCAATGCAGATGACTCCTGTATATTTGTCCGATGGGTGCTATTTCTTATGGATCCCTAGGACACTATCTTACTGGCTGGACTATCACAGCTGTCTGACTTTTACGTTGAACAGGTCTTGGAGACCCTGAGCCAAATGGGGCCTCTGCTTCTGCTGCTTCTAAGGGGTGGGGGCAGTTGGTTAGGGTTTTTTTTTTTTCTTTTCTCTTCTGTGTGTCATAGTGCTTCCAACTTTTCTCCAGCACAAGTTTCCTCTTGCAAGGTGTCATGATGCCTATGGAGAGGGTTTGTAGCGTGTCCATCATGCAAATTTATTTGCACAGAGCCACTTATCACTGCTATTGGTTTGAAACATCTATCTTGTTTCTCCTGAGTGGCAGACTCTATTTCCAGAGCTGAAATAAACATGGTCCTCAAACTTTTCATTATTCAGTAACACGTTAAGAGATAATGTGAAGAAAGGTAAAACTTATTCAAGGTGACGCATTTGTCCTGCCTCCCTCCTATGGCAACATGAACAGTGACTCTGTTATTACATTTGTATGTTGCACAGTTTTACATGTTCTAATATGGAACTAAATAAATTCACTTTTTAAAGATATTTTTAAACTGGAATCTAAGCCTAAATGAAGATCATCCCAATAATATCCAGAGGGGAGGATGGCAGGTGGATAACTTAGAATGGGGCTTCCACTTCTTTTCCCCACTGTCTTGACTGATTCCTGCCTGGAAACACACTTTTCCATAAATGAGTGTATTGACATATGTGAATTTGTATGTTGCATCTTACAAGTCCAACAGAATTAAGTTAATAAGTACAATCTTTCGGAAATGCATGCAAGGGCAGCGGGAGTGAGAGGAGCCTGCGGAGTAGAACATTAGTGTTCTTTCACTAACCCCTCCCACTCTGGACTAGTTCACAGGAGACATCTTAAGATGGAAGTGAAGGATCAAAACAAGGACTCTCCCTCAAAAATAGGCACTCTGATAATTTTATTATGAGTCACTTATGATCCTACAATCTCTTTTCAGAAGTTGTGTGTGTATGAAGCAGGAATTCTCTAAGAATCAGTAAGTTTTTCTATTTTAGAATGACCATCTAAAGAAGGCACATTGTTTTCTATTAAAAGTTTGGCAAGCTCCAGAGTGAAAAGAAGTAGACAGCAATCTCCCATTTACTCAGAATGGCTTAAGAACATTCAACTATTTCATATTATTAAGAGTTATCATCCATATCAAATACAGATTACCAATTTTAAATAACCTTATCAAGCTAAACTACATCAAATTCTAAAACTACATTGAATAAACTTCACCTAAAGTCAGGAATTTGCACCACTGCCAAGTCAACGCTGAGGCCATCAGTTAACATCCCATAATCCTATAGCTGTAGAAAATGCAGGAGATTGAGCTGAGCACATGTTGAATTCATTAGGATACACCTGGGGGAGCTGGCCTTTTAAACAAGCCTGAGACTTCAGCTTATTATTGTTAACCGCTTCTTGCTAATAAAAGTAGAGCACAGAATGTGAAAAAAATTCAATTAAGGTACTGGAGATGTAGTAGTGTGAAGGTTATGAGCTCAAATGGGCACCATAAGTAACATAAGTTATATCTAGAGCAGAGATCCTCAAATATGCATGTATAACAGAATAATGGAGGCTTTGTTGAAACAGGGTGTTGGCTTCACCCTCAGGGATTCTGATTTAGTAGATTTGGAATGATTTCTGAAAATTTACATTTCTAGCAAGTTTCCCAGGTGACACTGATGTTGTTGGTTCATGGACCATATTCTGAGAACTGCTGCTCTAGGATCAAATGAAAGTTTGTTTATTCATTTGATTGTTTATTTCCCAGTTAACTTGATTACGTCAATGCAAACTCAAATAAGTCTGTCCATAAAAATTCCCTTTTCTGCCCTCAGAAATACAGGTTGTCCAGACCAGTAAAAAAGCCTAACAGATTTTTATTTTTCTTTTGTATCAGCTAGATAAGGAGTCATAAAAATGTCAGCCTATAACCACAAAGAGCATTTGAGCATTTCAGTATATCCATGCAATAATTAAGCTACATAGACTTGGATTCATAGATAGCTATGTCCTTTCCTGCTATATGACCTTGGGCAAGCAATTTAGCAGCTCTAAACCTCAGTCTTTATGAAATAGGACTAATAATTTAAACCCCAATGGATTGTTGTCAGGAGTATAAATATAAAGTTCCTATGTGATGCACCAAACATAGTTGGAGCTTAATATTATCTACTCATTTCAAAAGATTCAATCCAGTTACATTCTAATAACTGTAGAGAACTATAATAACTCAGATAACTATGGGTAACTCAGAGATGAATCACTCAGAGAATCACAGATAACTCAGAGAAAGCCATGGAGTGTTCTATAAACATGCAATTCCTCAATATATAATATTACAACATTCCATAAAATATCAGCTAGAATATGGGAATTGAGTTAATTTTCTGATTAGCAGAAGTTTTAAGAAATTTCTTCTTGTTTCAACCTTGGCTGGAATTCCTTTTAACTCCCCTGCCTTGTGATATAATATGTATATCCAGGTAGTCTTTCATTGTTGAATTAGGGTCATTCATTGTATTGACTTCAGAGTCATCATTGTAGGCCAAATTGTCATTGTAGTCATAGAAAGTAATGGAAAGTATATTGAATAAGTTGTGATTCTAAAATGTAATTTGATTTTTTACATATATGTGTAATTCCCATTATAAATTAGATTTTTTTTTTTTTTTTTGTCGTGCTTTTCTCATCACAGACAATCTGGAGCACAGAAAAATTTCTAGTAAACAAGTGATTTGGTTAGTTAGGGCTCAGCAAATTGATAATGCAGCGGGATTTCATAGGTCACTGGAGGACTACTAAAGATACACTTCAACTGGGACATGTAAGTGTTCAAACAACATGTGACTTTGCGGATTGTTCTGGTAATGGTGTTTTGGTGACCTCTTCCTCAAATTCATCAACTGAGTATGCTTCATTGGCAGACACTTTCCAATGCACTTCCCCATGCTATACTTCAAATTCCATGGATCCCTCCAGAGTTGGCATTATTTGGTCCCATTATGTACGATCCAAATGTCAACATAGGAAGCTCCAGCTCACTCCTATCTGCACTCCAAAGGCTCCCCAATAAAGGAGGTTTGCCGTAAAAAAAGAATTTCTCCACAAGGGCTCTACTGGCATTTTAGGCCAGACCATTCTTTGTTGCATGGACTGTCCTGTGCATCAAAGGAAGTTTAGCCACAACCTGGCTTTTACCCACAAGATACCAGTAATACTCCACTTCCCAAGTAAAGATAATAAAAAATGTCTCCAGACGTTGCCAAATGTCCCATGGGGGTCAAAAGTGACCACACTCCCCCCAGTTATGAACCACCATCTTAAAGACTAAAGGCCAGTCCTCAATTAGAAGACTAGGGGACATTTTCTCCCTGCTGGTCCCTCTGATGTTAATCAGTGTGGAAATGACCAATGACTACTCTGGGAAATTGCCCATTTCTCTCCTCCTAATTCTTTTGATTAGACCAGCAGAGCGATTTCTTCATTCCAACAGAGTCTTATGGAACAGACAGTTTATGTCAAGATAAAAGCACACTCATGGTATAGATTTCAGAGCTTGTCACTCAGGATATATGTATGTTTTTGACAACAGATTTCTGAAGGGTTTGCATTTCTACCACATACAATCTAGGCAAGCCCAACTGTACTCGTTCCTTGAATCCCTTGATTAACTGAAGTCATCAATAATGCCTTACCAAAAACCAAGGTGTCAAACATCTTCATAAAATACTTCTTGTGCTGATAATAATGAAAAAAATTCTTTATAGGTGGCACATTGAAAGTGACTCAAGGTCCCTATTCTGATTATGAATTTTCATTGTAATTAAGTGGCATAAGAAGTTAAGCTGGCTATGACTACCTTGAAATGTCTGCCTTCCTATGTGTGGGTATGCATGTTTTAAAATGAAATTCTCAATATGGGCTTTTAAACGTGATTTTCATCTTATTCCTCTAAGTGTAATATGGCATATTTTATGTTTCAGATACGTGTAGCGTATCAAGGTAGGAGAGAGTTTGTTACTCAGGCTTATTCCCCATCCATGTGGGCAAATAACACTGCTACCCATGAAAGAAGGAGAGTAGTGTGCTGCTCTGCAACAAAACAGTGCACGTTCTGTATGACGCAGACCACAAGGTATTCAGAGAACGGGACTCTGGGAAGGTTGGGTCCTTAGGAAAGGTTTCACAAAGGATGTCAACCTGAACCAACATACATGACCACATGGTGCTGCTTTCCCCTGCAGAAAACCCAGACTTGGAGGTTGAGAAGTGGCAGAGCAGCTAGACAGAATTCAACTCATTTATGATTGTGACCAAGAGGGTATTTATAAATAGCCAAAATGACAGAATAGATAAGAAAGGAATCCAGGGACTAAAATATTGACATAAGTCAGAAATAACCTAAGTTTGAGTTATTTATTTCGATGTTACCATTGCTGTAAGGTAAGAAAGAAGTGCTAAATGAACAAGGAGCATCTTCTATTCCTTTGGTAGGTCACATGTCTTATTTATTCGGTTTGGTGGTAGGAACTAGTTTCACTCTGTATTAATAGAACATCAACCAAGTAACTACCATCTAATGCACCAGGCATGGGACTGTGGCACCTATCATTATTTCAGGAGCCAGAGACACACAGGCAAACTGAACAGACAAGGCCTCTGTTCTCAGAGACCTTCCTGTTCTACTCGGGGAAGACTGACAATTAACTGGTAAACAATCAGAAAGTGATTGTGTCCACTGGAGAAAACTAAGCAGTGTAATGCGACAGAACACGGGTCTGCAAACTCCAGCCTGCAGACAAAGCTACCCACTGCCTGTTTTTATATGGCCTATAGCTAAGAATGGCTTTTACATTTGAACCCCAACAAGTGGAATGTGTCTTCTCATTCATAGACCTCATTATGAAAAATTATGCTTAATCGTCCTAGTTCGAGTTTTTAAAATTGTACTATTTGTTTTCTCTGTTGTCATTTAAGTACTTACATGATATCATCAATTTTGCCTCTTGGTCTACTGTGTGTTCCTTTACATAAAAATGTTGCCAACTGCTGCGTTAGAGACCCACAACCCTGATAGAAAAGGACCCAGGGCTAGAGCTATGAAGGAAGACCTTTCTGAACAGGTGACATCAAGGTTGAGACGTGAATGGCTACAGGGCATCCTGGGTTCTTGCCTACTGCTGCCAGGGCTGTGTAACCTTTGGGTCCCTCTTTCCTTATTTGTAAAATATCTTGGTTGAACTATTTCATCTGCCTTCCCTAAACCATTATAGTTCCATTTTTCTGTTGACTGAACATGGCGCATCCTTCATCATGATTCATCTTTCATCACTCATCTATGCCCACTTCATGAGTATAAAGAAGAAACAGATCAGCAGAAGAGACGTTTCCAATTCTCCACTTTTGCACGCATCATATGGGTTGCCAAGATTCACGGAAGTCCCATAAATGAGAGTTCTACAATTAACCTCAAATACCTTGACGAAGTATGTGAAAGTTTGTCAGAGCACAAGGTCAGATGCCTCACAATTTTCCAAACATTACTAAAAAAACAGCCCACGCTCACTCTGAATTATTGTGGTCTTTCAAAGTCTATACAAAGTAATATGCAAGGAGACAAAGCTATTTTACTAGGCAGACAGATATTCCAAATTACTGGTTCTTAACAAGCATGGTAATACATCAGTCAAAAGCAATAAATTTAAACTTAATGAAATCTCAATTTGCCTACAGTGCATTTCACTTTGACATTTTCTATATTGCCACGGTGCTTTGATAAAGTTTTTTAAAATGCAAAGGAAGTGTCTGTAAGGCTAAAGACCAGACTTGGTACCATTGTGGCCCAGGCAACATTACAGTACTTAAGTTTCATCACTCTATGCCCCGTGGCAGGCAGAGCCCCGACGCTAACACAGGTTCAGTTTTCATTATCATCATATGATTATGCGTTTTACTGCATTTAACTGATAATACAACTACCAGCTCACCTTAAAAGAATTAGCTTGGAGGTTTCATTGCTTTCCAAATGGAATTCATTTGACAAACAAATGACAATTAGCCTAGTCTCCCTGTTCTGCGTCAGGATGCTTTTTGATTGAACCTAGACCAATTTACAATTTTTAAATGAGTTTAGACATTTACATTTAAAATATCTGGAGGAAATTAGCCCTGGGACATCCAACAGCCAAAATGCTTTTTGAAGTTGATTATTATTTGATCTAGTACCCTCTACCTGTACATTTTGTTCTGACTTCAAAGTTTGGGAATGTAAATGCCACCTCACCTCAAAGCACAGGGAGAAACTTAAAAGTGGTTTTGCTCATTATGTTATGCAAAGGAGCCCATATTTTAATATTCGTTTAATATGGTTAGTTAGCTTTAATGACACCAGTGTGACAGTGTCATAGTTTTGGAATCTGAAAGCGCTGATTGAAGTTTCCGGCTGCTGCCTCTATTTTTCTGCACAGAAAGGAATTGTGCCCTTTGAAGGACAGATTAGCTCCTGGCTGCGTCCATTCTGGTGAGGGCTAAGCGTGATAACTTTCAGATGAAGAGTTCAGCTGCCTGGGTGAAGAAAGCACAAATCATGATATCAGGAGCTACAGAGACACTTGACTGTCAGATTCCAATTCTGTGTGTTTTCTAAGTGCAAGCCCTTTGCCCACCGCTGCTGAGGAAGTTGCTGGGGAAGCTACTGGTAATTCCATTATAAACATGCAGTGCTGATAACCCAGCCACAGAAACTGGTATTGCCCTGAAATTAAGCCCACTGATTTCTAGCCGAGAACATATTTTATTTATTTATTATTATTATTGCTACTTTATTGTCAAAATGAGAAAGCAGCCTTTCACTCATTCCATGTTGTACAACTGCAAAAATTAAATATTGTGAGGCGAAAGCTTGCAAAATGTGCTATTGCATCATCTCCCTGTTCTGAAGGCCTGGTAATCAGTGTTATGCACAATATATTCAAAGGAATGCTCTAGAAGAAAGGGCAAGTGACGCAGCGCTGAGGAGCCGGCCAGTCCCTATCTGCATGCAGTTATCATGGCTTTCACAGGTCATCCTTGAGAGCTCACTAGAATATTTTGAATTTCTAGTTTTGTCTCACAGTATAGGACACACACCACATGTTTTCAAAATAACTTTGAGTTCAAAAGAGTTCCCTAATGATAACACTGTATAACCCCAGCGCTGAATTAATGGTTTTGAAGACTGTTTTCTGTGAAGGTAGCAGAGGCTGACTTCAGTCATCCTGGCCCTCCTGGGTGCTCACAACAGTGTCATGAGGCAAAAATGCCTGGACAGAGGTCACAGATGTAAGAATGGCAGTGGGGGGCGCCGTGTTTGGTCTCCTTGGGACAATTGGTCTGAATCCCCTGATCTCACCACCATGTATTGTGAAAATAGTGATAAAATAAAACAACAACAACAAAAAAAATTCTTTTTCATCCATTTTATTGCTGAACAGATTAGACATCCACCAGGTCGCTTCACATCTAAACTTTGTAATTTCACGTGAGCGTACTTTCACCCTGCCGCACTCCCACCCTCATTTTCCTTAATGAAATTGGAATTGAGGTCCCCGCCAAAGTGTCCTTGGAGTCAACTCTGTTTTGATTCTAAACGTAACCCACAAGCACCACATTTTCTCACGCAAACACTGTCCCAAGTAGAGACACGCCAAAGTCTTTCTATCATGGGCTTTTCATTGTCTATTTTTCTTCCAGCAGAAACAGGACTCTTTCTTCCTGTGCGAACAGCCTGGCGGCAACCATCTTGCACAACATTCTCAGCCCCTGGCTTTGAAGTCTTGCGAGTTGCCTAAGAGCGCAGGCTGCACAGCTGGAAACCTGGAGGTTTCTGCTACCTCGACCGCCCTCTGCTGGGTGGACCGACGGCTGTGTAGGAGGTGGTCCACAAACAGCCGGAAGGCTTCCCCTTAAGGTACGGGTGGATTTTTCACTAAGACACGGGAAAGACTTTTGGGGTTTTACAAAATAAATTTTTCTTTTCTTTCAGAGATTTTTAGAAATACACTTTCTTCTCTGCATATATACAGGCATACCAGTTTATTCTGCCTACGTGTTTGGGAAAAAAAAAAAAAAATTTGTCAGAGTGAAAACCATGAATGATTCTAACATCTCTCTCTGACAATCAAATGCTATATATGCCCTTGCCCTGGCACTAATGGCCTGGCAACAAGGAAATAACGCTAAGTCAGAATAATTCTCCTAATATTCTCACAACATGAAGAAGCAGAATACGATGAGGGTTAAGACCGTGAAAACAGACTGCCTAGGTATAAATACTTCTCTGACTGTTATTAACTATGTGACCTTATACAAGTTAAATAACCTCTCCAAGCCTGAGTTTCCTCTTCTGTAATACGAGGTTATAATACTATTTGTCTCCTGTGGTTGTTATAGTTTATATATACACATACATACATACACACACAAGTTATATATATATATATAACTGTATATATAATTAACATATATATATATAACTGTGTATGTATAGATTAACTATAACTGTATGTTAACTATATATGTGTGTTATAAATATTTATACATATATATTGTGTTATAAATATGTATAACACATATATAGTTAATATATATTATAGGGGTTGTTATGGTTAACCCTATATATATGTTATACATATGCTATATATAATATTGTTTGTCTCCTGAGGTTGTTATAGTTAACCCATGTAAGACAAATAGTATTATACTCTTTATATTATGATTCTTGAAAAAAGGGGCTTGCTTTGCAGGAATTATTGATATCTTCTTTGTAGGACCTCATAAAAGAAGGCTAATAGTTGAAACCGTTTTTATGTATTAGACACACATTAAGATGGAGACTATTCATTCACTTGCTCAGCAAATATTTAATGTGCCTCCACCCTGTGCCTACAGATCAGAGGCTGAGTAGAGAAGATGCAGATATAAGTAAGACAGACATGGTTTCTACAATGTGGAGCTTGCAGGCTGATGGGGAAAACAGACAGTAAACAAGCAATTAAAGGGGAAGAATGATCTAAAATGACCATCATATGATCATCTAAAATGACTCATCTGGAGTTCCCACTTTATAATTTTACGAAAGATTCCTTTGTATGAAGAGATCTCTGTGGTGGAAAATGTCATAATCTAAGAGAATGATAGAAGAGCTATAAAGTTCTCATTATCCAGGGTCGGGGAGACTTTGTATTTAGGAAAATCCACAAATAGAAAGGACATATTTGCCCACAAAAAATAACATAGGAGTTGCAGCGCCAATTCATTAATACACAGAGCAAAACATTACATCCTTATGCTCAAAGTTTCATCTGTATGAAATAGAAATGCGTTTTCTATTTCGTACAGCGGTGCTCGATAATACTCCACACAACGACGGTGCAGAATATTCTTGAAGGATTCTCAGAATTAAAGTGGATTGGTAGGCTTGCATGTGCAGGTACTAACTCTAACACTCTTAAGTGTTGCTGAAGAGCAGCTGGGGATATTGCAGATCTGTCAGAAGATATTTTTTCTCTGCTAAGAAGTGGAGCATCTGTAGGTATAACATACAGATATACACAGTGTATACTGTATATAATGAATTTCCTTGCTTATCCAATTTCCCAAATAGGTGAAGTGATATAAGAGGAAAATAACTGCATCAGTTCATCAGGCCAAGGTCAATCATATCTTTATGAAACTTCAAGTTAAATTATTATTAGAATCTACTCTATACTGGATTGCATCTTTCTTTAATGAATTTCCATGGGAGAAAACAACCTGAGGTTAACATTCACGGATCACAGAACAAGCTCATGATGATGGCCTGTTCATCATCACTGTGTGTGAAGCTATTTTTAGTAACCTGCTTTCTACTCCTTTTTATTGTAAATTGACAGCTTAAAATTGTATAAATTTATGGGTTACAAAATGGTGCTATGGTTTGTGAATACAATGTAGAATTAAATCAAGCTACTTCACATACCCATCACCTCAAATACCTAACACTTTTTGTGGTGAGAACATTTGAAATATACTCTTTTAAAAATTTTTAAATGGACAATACTCTATTATTAACTATATTCACCAAACTGTTCAATAGAACTTAAAAAAAAAACTATATTCCTCCTGTCTGAGATTTTGTAGGCTTCAACAATTATCTTCCCATTCTTCTCCCTCCCCAGCCTCTGTAACCACCATTCTACTCTCTTCTTCTATGAATTCAATTGTTTTCCATTTTACCTATAAGTGAGAACATGAAGCATTTGTCTTTCAGTGCCTGGCTTATTTCAGTTAATATAAGGCTCTCCAATTGCTGTTGCAAATGACAGAATCCCCTTCTTTTTAAAAAAAAATATTTTATTGCATTTTAGGTTTTGGGGTACATGTGAAGAACATGCAAGATTGTTGCATAGGTACATACATGGCAGTGTGGTTTGCTGCCTTCCT
>NW_016107721.1:1981952-2016952 GCF_001604975.1 Cebus imitator | reverse complement strand
TTATACTACAACGATTATACAATTTTGTGATATGCTCGTTTTTAGTTAATGTTATCATGTAAAACTTCTCTTGTTGCATAACATTTACAATTATATTTTGTAATGGTTATTGCTTAGTTCTTTCTCTAGTTAAAAAAAATTTTTTTTGCTATTACAAATGATGCTTCAGTAAGCATGTTCTTCTACATATCATATATACTTTATAATGATTTCTTTCTAATTAATTCCCAATAGTGACTGGACTGTGTCAGAGAGTAGGAACATTTCATAGGTCCTGAATTGTATTACCAAATTGTTTTCCAAGAGTGTTATACTAACTTCTACTACTTCCAGTAATTATTATTTGCCAATTTTACTAAAAATCTCATGATCATCAACTATTAGGTGGCTTAATTTTTACATAATAAAAATAAATGCTACTCTTGACACATGCATGCAAATATTCATTATAGCACTATTCGCAAGGGCAAAGGCATGGAATCAACCTAAACACTCATCAATGACAGATTGGATGAAGAAAATATGGTACATATGCACCATGGAATACTATGCAGCCATAAAAACAAACAAGATCAAGTCTTTAGCAGGAACATAGATGAAGCTGAAGTCTTATCCTTAGCAAATTAACACAGGAAGAGAAAACCAGACACTGCATGTTCTCTCTTACAAGTGGGAGCTAAATGATACGAACTTATGAATACAAAGAGGAAAACAACAGACACTAGGGTCTACTTGAGAGTAGAGGTTGGGAGGAGGGAGAGGAGCAGAAAAGATGACTACTGGGCACTGGGCCTCATACCTGGGTGGTGAAATACTCTGTACAACAAAACCCCATGGCACATGTTTACCTATGTAACAAACCTTCACATGTACCCCCAAACCTAAAATAAAAGAATAAATAAATAAAATAAACGGTACTTTTCTTTGCATTTTTGTTACTAATTTAAACATTTTTAAAACAAATGTGTCTCTTCAAACTTAAATTATCAGGGCAAATCTTTGGTCCATTTATTCATTGGAGTCTTAATATTATTCTTACAAAGTCGATTAAGATCTTTATACCCTATAAATAGACAGCACTATATAAATAGCACTACAAAAAGTACTACAGTTTGTCATTTTTGATATAAATATATTTTCTAACTTTATTTTTATTTTCTATATTTTTACTGCAAGAGCATTTTAAAATTTGTTTGCAACTTATTACTTTGCAATTCCTTTAGTTGCTTCAATCTTTAGAAAGTTCTCATCCTTCCATCTACTTGATATTCTATTTTATTTTAGGCTGATTTTCATTGATTTGATCTTTTTCAGCTTAAATTTTTTTCCATATGGAGATTGATTTTGGTACATAGAAAATAAGAACAAAGCAATTTTCCTCACTCTCAACATTTATGAAATAATTCTTCATTTCTTTATTGGTTATAATACTTTATTGCATATTAAATTTTTCTGTTTATGAGCTTCTATCCTGTTCTACTGACCTATTTTATTTGTTAGTATTCTAGCCTTGTACTTTTTACTGCTGTTTTTTTATAGTATGGTTTATTTTTAATAGGACTGGCTTTTTGCTTTTCAACAGCATTGCTGAGAGCCACACCATTTACTTTTCCAAATAAAGTCATAAATGACTTTTGTTTTATCCAAAATAAACTTCCAAAATTTCAAGTGAGATTACTTTACCCTACAGGTAATCTTAGGAAAAATTAGTAGCATTTGCTTTCTTTATTCTAACCTTTCTAGACCACTTATTCTAACCTTTTCTATTTTCCAATAAAGATGTCTTTATATAAGTCACCGACATCTTTTATTGTGCTATTTCTTAAGTTTTTATATTAATACTTCTGAATGTTATTGTCAACAAGACTCTTGCATAACTTCTAATTACTTTTCATTGATTAAAAAGAATATAATTTATTTTGTATGTTTCATTTGTATTTAGCTAAGACTATATATTTTGCTAGAAAATTATAGAAATTATAATGTATATGTTCTAGTGTTAATATAAAATTCATATTTATAATGTATAATTTATATTTATATTTGTACATTATAACATATTTATATATTATATAAATTTATATTTATACATTAAAACATATTTATATATTTGTAGCAATAAATATACATCTATTTAGCTAAACATTATATAGAGAAATATATATTTATAATATATATTTAGTTACTTCTAGAAAGAAAGGCTGTAGATTAACTATTATAAAACCTATACCTCAGCCATCATTTTAGCCATTCCTCACCTTTAACTCATTTATAGCCAAAAGTCTCCCATGGCAAATTACCTTAGTTATCTGATTGTGCCAATAGTTTTTTTTTGAAACATATATAGAAGATTAGTTTTTAATAGTTAGTGTGAATGTTAAATTACTAATCTTTTAAAAATTAACTTAGCTAAAATTATCGTGTTCATGGCCTTTGGGAGCTACATCACTTATTTATCTCTATATTAGAGCCAATTCAAAATTATTTCTTAGGAATTTTATCACTTAGGTTAAGATTCAGGTGCATCTAATAGAAACTCATGAAGCCATGGCTAAAACAAGTGAGTCTCACAGATTCACAGTCATCAAGGCCCAGGCTTGTTTAAGCTGATTCTCTGATGGATCAGCTTCCTGCTTCAACCTACTGGAGCCTTCATCTGCATGCTCCAAAATGGATGTTGGAGTAGCAGCCATCATATTCTCATTCCAAGCAGCAGGATGAAGGAAGAAGGAAGAAAGAAAGGTATACCTCTCCCATTTTAATAAGACTTCCCAGAAGCTTTATAGCCCGTTGCCTGTAACTTTGATACATGATCAAATCTAGCTGCTGTCATGGAGCCCGGAGGATGTTTTGTTGTTGTTGTTGTTTGTTTGTTTGTTTGTTTGTTTTACCCAGCAGCAACATGCCCAGCTTAAAATTGTTTTTTTCAATTTGAGAGACAAGGATGAAAATAACTCTTTGTTAGGTAACTGTCTGGGCCATAGAATCTTGACACTGACCAAATATAATTCTTTAACCTGAGGCAAGTGGATGGCCTTCTATTCACACACATATACTTTCAAATCTTATCAATCTTTATGTCAGTCCTTCCCTGTCTTAGTTCTTGTTGCATTGCTGCAAAGGAATACCTGAGGCTGGGTAATTTATAAAGAAAGGGGGTTTATTTTGAGCTCACGGTTCTCCAAGCCGTACAAGGGGCATGATGCTGGCATCTGCTTCTGGTGAGGGCCTCAGGAATCTCACAATCATGGTGGAAGGCAAAGGGAGAGCAGGTGGTGTCACATGGGGAGAGAGGGAGCCAGAAAGAGAGTCAGTGGAGGAGTGCCAGCTACTTTTAAACAACTAACTCTGGTGTGAACCAAGAGAGTGAAAACTCATTTATCAGCAAGAGAATGGCACCAAGCCATTCATAAGTGATCTGCCCCCATGACCCAAACACCTCCCACCCAGCCCCAGCTGTAATGCTGGGAATCAGATTTCAACATGACATTTTAAGGGGACAAATATTCAAACTATAGCATTCCCGCAGCAGAGCTGATTGTTAAGAGTATTTAACCAACACTATTCACTACCTGACCCTGGGTACTTTTCAGAGCTTATAATTTTAAACTCACTCCTGCACAATGTCTGTCAGTGTTGTTATTTGTATTTTAAATTGGTTCTCTTTAACAAATTAAAAAATATCCTATTCCAATTAAATTTTTAAGTTAGAAATAAAAAAAGTTTGTCAAATTTTTCTTTTGCTATACTTAAGATGAAATTATACATTTTTAAAAATTTCACCTACAACTGTGAATTATTTCAGCAAGCTTTTTTTAGCAATTATACTCGGTTCTTAGAACTTTCCTTGCATTCCAGGAATAAATTTATTGAACTATTATTTGTTTAAAGTATTACTGAATTATTCTTACTATATTTTATTTGAAAATTTTACATATATATTCATGTCTTTCCACCCCTATTTTCTGTTATCTTCATTTTGTTTTGGATGAGAACTATATCGTGATTAGATTAAGCTATATTTTCATGGAGACTAAGTTAGGTAATTTACTCTATTTTTCTAGGTTCAAAATAGTTTTTTATGTATTAGTAATTTTCTATTCCTTATATTAATATGTTGGTTCTCTTTGTCTTTTGGTAGTCATAGGAAAGCAGTAATATTATTAATAGTTTTTCAATTCTTTATGTATTGATCTATGCAAGACTTGTGCTCATTTTCATTTTGAATGATCAGAACTTCATTTATTTTATTGGGATTCAAAATTGACCATACTGAGTCATAATATCACTATTTTAATATTACATTTATTTTTTTATGATATTTTTCTTATTTAAATTTTTGTTTCTCAATTTTTCTTCCCAATTACATTTTCTGGAGTTTTTCTAATATATTAATCTTTTAAAAGATTTAGTGCTCAAATTTATCAACTCTTCCAGTTTATATTCATAATTTACTTGTTCTTGCTTGTACCCTTATTATTTTCTTCTACTTATTTGCTTCAGTTTATTATTTTCTCTCTTGTCTACAATCTTAAAATTAGATTATTATGCCTCTTTGTCTTTTTTAAAATTAGGGCATCTATTTTAAAAGTCTAAATTTGGTTATTAGAATTTATACATGTTTATATCTGTATAGGTTTTTAAATTATCATTATTTTCTTGTCTGCTCTTAGACCAGTTGTAGTATATTTAATGTATATGTAAATTCTGAGATATTTAGTGAAGTTTTAACAAATTGTAGTTTGGTGATTTAAAGCTTATTGAGATTTTTCTTTGTGGAATTATTTTGCGTTCAGTTTTTAAATATTCTGAGGATACACAAACAAGGACTGTTCCATGGTTATAAAACAAAAATCTAGCACATATTTATTAATTCCACCATTGTTTATCTTTTCAACCTCCTCGATGTCGTTTTGTCTACTTATTTAATATGTAGGGAAACAGTATGAAGTTAAACCTCCTATTGTAGTGGTACTCTATCCTTTCCACTTGTCATTTTAGAAGTTTGTTTTTTTTTTTTTAAGTATTTTGTGCCTTTGTTAGTTGTCTTTTGTCTTTGGCTTATTCTTGTCTTACCTCATACTTTGTTACATGAAAGTCCATGTTACTGCTGTTAATCATCTGGATCTTGCTTTCTTTGTCTTCCATTAAAATATCTATTTTCCTGTGCTTTTGTTTTACTATATTTGTGTATATATATGCTCCTTTTAAGGTGTCTCTTCTCTTGAATTACATAATTGATTTTGATAGTTTGCCTCTTAATGCAAGTGACTGAGCATTTACATTTATTGTTTTAATAATTAGTTAATTAATCCAGTCATTTGAAACCTACTTGTTTGAAGATCCCCTATGTGCCCGACAGTACTCTAAGTGCTTTAGAATGGTCATTATTGCAGTGGAATAATTACTACTACGTGATTTGTCTTTTGTTATTGATATGGTTGGCTCTGTGTCCCCACCCAAATCTCATCTGGTAGCTCCCATAATTCCCACGTGCTGTGGGAGGGACCCAGTGGGAGATAATTGAATCATGGGGTTGTTTTTCCCATGCTCTTCTCATGATAGTGAATAAGAGATCTGATGGCTTTAAAAATGGGAATTTGCCTGCACAAGCTCTCTCATTGCCTGCCACTGTTCACATAAGATGTGACTTTCTCCTCCTTGCCTTCTGCCATGATTGTGAGGCCTCCCCAACCACACAAGAAACTGAGTCCAATTAAATCTCTTTCTTTTGTAAATTGTCCAGTCTGGGGTATGTCTTTATCTTCAGCTCAAAAACAGACTAATACAGTTATCATATTATATGGTTTTCATGAAATACACAGTAAAAAAGTCATCGGATTTAAAATCAAGAATGTAATTCAATCTCAGTCTCACTGAGCTCTAGTTTCTTATTTGTAAAATGGAACTATCACAACAAAACATGTCCCCACCTCTGGTTTGTGTATATCCATTATACATTGGTTTCTCTGCTTGGAGATTTCATTTTCCCTTTTTGGCCTATAAGTTAAGTCACATCTCTGTGGATGGGTACAGTTATTACTGAAAACACTTGCTAATCATTCTTAATGCTATATTTGACTGTATTTATTGTTAATATATTTGGACTGATTTTTATGGTAGACAAAGACTGTTGTCATTTTGAAATTCCCTCCTTTTTCTTCATTCATTCCCTTTTTCGTTCATTTAACCTAAAATCCTGAAATATCTCTATTTTGCTTCAGTTTTCTTAAAAGAATTTTTTTTTAGCTCAATGGTAGCTTCAACTAGTTAAATTTATCAGTAGCAACCCTTTCCTTAATATGTATTGCTTATTTACTTTTCACCATCTATTAGCCCATGGTTATTGCATCCACCAGCATTCTTTAAGGAAAAGGGTTTGTGAATTGTAAATGTTCTAAGGCAGCTATTCTGAAAATGCCTTTTAGTGTCAGTTTGCTCTCTATACTTACCCTAGTCAACTGCATCTACTTCTATGACATCATCATCCTCTTCATACTGAAGTCACTCGAATCTATATCTCCAGTCCAAACTCATTGATTTTACCATCTGCCTACAGTATATTTCCCTGGCATGTGCCCCAAATTTCCCCAGAACTGTTCCTTCTTCTGAATTCCCTAGTCCAGTTGTTCCAGCAGAAACATCAGTATCAACTGCAACTTCACAATCTTCCATTCCTTGCCTTCTCCCTGTAGCTTAAACATCTCTCAAGTACATCTGCATCTTTCTAACTCTATTGCCACTACCCTGGTCCAAGTTACCGTCGTTTCTTGTCTGAACAACGGCAACAAGGTCCTTACTCATCCCTCTCCCACCAAGCTTTATTCATATTTATTCTCCTCTGTAGATCCAGAGGATTTCTTAAATGTAAAATTGTTTCTCATCCTTTTGGTTGAAAACACACTGATAGCTCTCCAGTGTCCTCAGGACAGAGTCAAGAGTCTTTAACATGGTTTGTCCACCAGGTGCCCATCCAGCCTTGCCTCTCACCATCCCTCTGCACTCTCCTACTCTACCCCTTTCCCTGGATGAACCCTTCCCATCCTTCCAGCCTCCATGTTGCTACCCACCCCCACCTCCACCCTTGGAGGGTAACATCCCATCCAAAACCCTCCATGTTTCCTGAGGGCTTGAAGTTAAATGAATAATGAACTACTGACTCGGTTGTCTTTGTAAATGAAACACATTCTTTAGCCACATTCTTTCTCCTTGAAATGTTATTCCACCGTGCCTAACTGATCATTTAAATGGAAAGGATAAAAACCCTCTCTTCAGGATCTCCTACCACCCACCTTGGATCCATTCTCTATCCTCCAGTTCTATATATTTTTTGCTATGTATTCAGCTTCTATGACTTCAGTTTATCTTCTACTTTACTGATCTAATATTCTTATTTTAATTATAATTTTTTATTACTTCCAATGATGAGCTCATGCTGTTTTCTTTTTTTAATTAAGTTTTCTGCCTTCTCTCTCTGTCTCTCTCTTTCTCCCTCCCTTCCTCTCTTTATTCCCATATCAGGATGAACAGGATAAAGATGTCTAATAACCATACATCTTTGATTATATCTCTGAATGTAAATTCCAACCATTCTCAGAAATATTTTGATTTTTTTTTATAAACATGCATTTCAGATGTTGTCTTTTTTTTTTCTTTTTAAGTTTTCTCTTTTTTTTTTTTTTTTTTTTTTTTTTTTTTTTTTTTTTTTTTTTTTTTTTTTTTTTTTTATAGGTTCTTGCTCTGTCACCTTGGCTGGAGTGCAACGGCACTGCAGCCTCAAACTCCAGGCTCAAGCAACCCTCCCATCTCGGCCTCCTGAGTAGCTGGGACTATAGATGCCAGTTGCAAGCCACTGTGCCCTGCTAAATTTTTTGTAATTTTGTAAAGGTGAAGTGTCACTATGTCGTCCAGGCTGATCAAGCAATCCTCCAACCTCAACCTCCCAAAGTGCTGTGGTATTACACAACATGCCCAGCCTCAAACCTCTTTTTCAAAGCTTCTTTTATTTCTGGTTATTCATGTATTCTTAAATGTCACCTTCCAATTGTTGCTGAAATTTCTGAAGTGGCCTATGTTTCAGGTAACGTTGATGATTTTTTTATAGAATTTTAAAGGAGAGGTTTACCACCATTCCTATGTGATTGTCATTTTAAATGTCTCCCTCTAAAGGAGATACTTTTAAAGGACTTGTTTGGAGTTGTTATACAGGATGGATAAGGAGGCAACAGAACAGTCAGGAGGTTTGCAATAAACAGTGTCTGTAACAATACAAGCTTAGATTAGGGTAACAATGAGAAACAAACAAATATAAAAAGGCTGAATATATTATATTATATAAAAAGTTAGAATATATCTCATGGGATATATTCTAACTGACTTTATCCAAATCCAGTGTTCTGCAGCATGAATTAGATCAATGAATCATTCTGTCATTTAACCCATTTGACATGGGACAAATTTAATATGCCAATATCTGTCAATTTTCTTGAGCAGTAATGACAGTATTGTTTTTGAGCATTCTTGAAGTAAGTAAAGCACAATTATCCAAAGAAAATCTGTAAGAGCTGCCTTTTCATCAGCTTTCTGTGTGCGAGCATCCCTGTCATCTAAGCCCCACAATTCACCAGGACAATCTGATTAGGGCCTTGAACTGTAGGAGGGGAGACAGCCATACTTTGCAGCCCTGCCTGGTCTACTGTGAGCCCACCATTAGCCCCTTATCCCTACATGACTGTTAAAAGTAAACTACAGTAATAGAGTTAATTCTCCCTTTCACTTGCCCCAATATTACCAGCATCATTATTGGAGTAGTTGGGTCTCTTGAGATATGTTCTGGAAAGATCTTGCAAATAGGAGTTAAATGCCTGCCTGCATTGAAGAGTAACAAAAATGTATATTTCAGTCATCTTACTAGTAAAGTGGATATTTCACAAAGGCCAGATGAATTTAACAGCTGCATTTCCATTCCTGTGTGCTGTTAATTAAAAACAGACCTATAGAATAGTCAAACAAGCAGAAGTACTTCTCTAAATACATAGAGTGTGCAGAGACCCTGGCCAGTGGAAAGGATTCCAGCAGGTACCCCTAAAGAGATGTGATGACACATTGCAGAAGAGAAGAGGGCTTTCCATTTAGCAAGCACTTAAATAAATATTGTGTAGCTTAGGAATGCTTAAAAGCAACACATTAGGTCTGTTGCGAGGTAACTAGCAGGAAATGGCCCATAGATGTTCTGCTTTAGATGGAGTTGGAATTATGTGTATTCAATTCTTGCCTTATTCTACCAGGTGACCATAAATTTCAAAGCTGTAATCTCTAATTGTTGCTCAGCAACTTACTTGTGCCACAGCCCTTAAAAAGCCACGTAATCCTCTCACTTCTTCCATGTTTAAAAAACCCCGGCTTTAAAAAGCACATCAATGTCTCATTCTTGGAATATTTTTGAGGATCTTCATTGTGCGGAGGCAGGCAGGCAGGCATGAAGGGCTCTGTGCTGCCCTCTAGAAATTTCCAGAGTAGGTGCCAGAGTGGCACCATGAATCAATAAGGCAGGTGATGGGTCAGCCGGAAATTGTATGAAAATCCAGCTGATGGAAAAGACTGGGTCTGGATAGGGTACCAGAGAAGAGCAGCCATGCTAAAGGAGCAGCTTGTACATCCCTAGTGAATGCAGAAGGCCCTTTCTTCTCTGGTCCTCTGAGGCCTTGTCTGTTAGCATTGGCGGCATTGCAGCATCATCATTTGTTTTTAGTTCATCTCTGCAAGTCATCACGGGATCTTCAAAATCAGGCTGACTTATTCTTTTTTTCCCCCATAGTGCCTGGTCTTTAGCATGTGCTCAATCACTGTGTGTTCAACAAATAAATGGATGAACACTAACGTTGCATCATCCAAGTGAGAATAAAGCTGCCGTGTCCATTAATATAGGAGAGATTGGCTTCCCATCTTCGTGTGGGCAGGAGCTATCCTTAAGAGCCATACCTGCTGGCGAAGGGCTTCCTAAGATTCATATGCACGTGAAGAAGGAGTTCCTGGTAGGTCCTCCTACAGCAAAGGGCTAAAGGTTGAGAGATAGAAATCACCCACCAGGCATCAGAATTGGAGGGGCTGAGCAGAAGTAGAATTTTTTTTTTAATCAGTAAGAGAGGGGTTGAGGGAGGGAGAACATCAGGAAGAATAGCTAATGGATGCTGGGCTTAATAACTAGGTGATGGGATGAACTGTGCAGCAACACACTATGGCACACGCTTACCTGTGTAACAAATCTGCACATCCTACACATGTACCCCTGAACTTAAACTAAACATTGAAAGAAAAGAAAAAGGACAAATAGAGATGGTGTATTGCTATTTAAATTTTTGTTTATTTAATTCTTTCTTGGTATTATTATTTGCACTTTTTTTCTCCTTATGTTTGTTGATCACTTGTACACCTCCCTTCTTATTGCTTAGTAAATTGCCATTCATGCTCCTTGCCAAGTTTTCCAACTTTCTCTTAATTTTTTTGCTTTTATATTCATGGAAATTCATTGTGTACCAATAATTTTGACACTGTGTTACATTTTCAGCAGTTAGATCCTTATGTTTTTGATTTGTACACACAAACATTTGTTGGTAAAATAGAGTCATTAAGGCCATCTTCTAGGATGTAGAAGTTTCAATATGCAAAGCATTTTCTACCAACTCGTTCTGTTTAATAAATAAAATAATTATTGGTTTCCTTATAAAACTCCTTTTATAAGAAGTTTTATAAGTAAAACTTCTTATAAAAATCGCTTTAATAGAAAAAAAGATAAAATTTAGTAACGGTTGGTAAAGATGGGAAAGTAAAATAAAGCAAACAAATGACATGGAGTGGTTGAGTACAGGAAATGACAAAACTTGGAGGTATGACCTGGTACAAATTCTTTATGCTGAGGACAGAGTCCTCAAGGAGAGGTGCCAGATAAAATATGTCTCAAATATGCCATGGGATATACTTACACTAAATATTCCATGGGATATACTTGTACTAAAAAAAGTAATCCTTGCTTATCTGAAATTCAAATGTGTCTTGAAGTTTTATTTGCTAAACCTGGTAACCCTGTCTTCATGGTGCAATCGGGATGGAAATCAGGATGTACAAGACTGATGGAATGAGATTATAAAAAGTTAAATTCCATGAGGCTTCACAGCTCGGCAACTTTATTCAAACGCATTATTATTTAGTGATCAAGGACCCTCTCAAAAGACAAGAACAGATTTACAGAGTGAGATGGTGGGGTGATTCTCAAGTGTTAGTAAAAGTTGTTGGGTTTTCTATCCTCCTGAGGTTTTCACACCTGTGCCTAGGGTCACCTCAACTTTTAAACCTCCCCCATGTGACTTCTGCCTAGTTGCCAGTCACACAGCTTTCCTCACTAGATCCTACTCTCTAGAGGTTCAGGAGGAAGAAAACCCTTCCTCAGTCTCCCCTGTGAAAAACAAGGAACTGAATGAATTTTCCACATCGTGGGTGGTGGGTATATTTTCAGGACATTTGGCTACAAGATTCCTACTTAAAACATCTTAAACAGGAGTTTGTTTTTCCTGCATAATAAGATGAGGTGGGAGGCTGCAGGCACTGGTTTCTTTGCTCAGCAATGCCAAGTCCACATGCCTGAAATGCTCTCAGTTTCTAACTCATGGTTGGAAGCTGGCTGCCGCAGCATCAGCTACTGCAATCTTGTTCAAGGCAAAAAGAAGGCAAAGAAGTAGAGTCGTTCAGCTGCTCCTGACCCTAGTCTTCCTTCCTTAAGGAAACAAATGACTTCTTGAACCCTACCCACCTCCACAGACATTTGATTATGTCACATAAAAGACTTTCAAGCTTCTACAGTGGGAGATACTTAGGAAGAAAGAGTTGGGTGTGGCTTTTGGGTATTCAAAAAACAGTTGAAAGGACCGGCCAGCCTTCAGAAAGGGGCAGCTGCAAGAAACACGGAAGAGAACCCAGCCTCTGGGAGCTATCTTGGATCAAAAGTAGGCTCTACCCCATACTACTCATATGTCCCTGAGCAAGGTGCTTCATCTTTCTCAATGCTCATCTCTCCATTTGCCAAATGAGGGTCAAAATGGTGACCTCAAAGTGGAGGGAGATGAGGACCAGAGATAACGTACATTGGGCCCCTGGAGTGGTGTGTGGCAGCAGATACAAAATGAAGTGTAGCTGCTATTATTTGGAGACGCCAGCCAATTAAACATGAGTTTTCCCTATTCGGGTTAAAGACACCTTCTTTTAGGTACACAGTATCAAAAAATTAAGTTCCAAATTATGTAGATGTTAACTCTACAATGTATTTGCAATTCAACAGAACCATTATAGAATGATTATAACAGTGACTTTTTATTTGCCCGGATTAACCATAGTCATAAATCAAAAAGCATTACAGACACTTTGGTGGGTAGATGGCTTGAATTCAGGAGTTCGAGACCAGCCTGGGCAACATGGCAAGACCCTGTCTCTACTGAAAATTCAAAAGTATAGCCAGGCGTGACGGTGTGTGCCTGTGGTCTCAGCTACTCAGGAGGCTGAGGTTGGAGGATCACTTGAGCCAGAGAGGTGGAGGTTACAGTGAGCCAAGATCACCCCACTGAACGTTAGCCTGGGTGACAGAGCAAGACCCTGTCTCTCACACACACACACACACACAATAAGGAAAGATGCTTCTGGAGACACATGTTTGGGGCACTGCTCTGAATTTGTAAGATGTCATTTCTTCCTTGAAAAACATAAAAAGAATTTTGGGTTTGAGTAATGTTTAGTTCTAGAAGAAACAAGTGCCACCTTGAAAGGACTTAATTTAAAAACACATTTTATATTCAGATTCCTATTGGAAGGAGACTATAGAATTCAAGGTAACCAACATGGCTTCAAGGGCCAACAACAGAAGGGCTTATGGATTCACTGTGATCATCAGCTATGAAATGGTCTTTGAAGGCTCTCAGCATTTGTTCAACTTGACAATTGAAGCTTCACAAACTATTCACTGAGATGAAAGAGAATTATATATGTTATTGCAATATTTAGCTATTAAGAATCTAAATATGGGCTAGAGAAATTAGAATAAGCTATTACACATGCACAGATGTTTAACATTTACCAGAATAAACGCAAATGCCAGAACCTGAGAAAATGAAAGAAGAAATGGCATTAGAATTCTTTATTATTTGTAAAAACTTCTTATATACAAGCCAATTCAATATGTACAATGCAAATAGCAATGACTTGTCCAAGGAAATATTGAAATCTATTAGGGTTGCACGTGCATAATCTGATTCAACAAGTCAGTATATTTTTCTCAAAAGCATAATATCTTTTCTGCATTGTGTGAGATGAAGGATAGATTACATTTCTTGCCTGTGCAATAATTCCCACATCATAAATCCTGATGAAATTATATCAATATATAAAGCGAATGGATGTCTGACCCGCCATCGTTTTCTAGTTCTCACAGAGAGGCTGACCTACAAGCAAATCCCCAGCTGCTTGGAGTGATGCTATTACAGCCTGCCTTTGCCTGGGAACTGTTATTAACTATCTTGACCAGGAGCGGCTGTTAGAGTTTGTGGTTTCTGCTCTGAATATTAAACTTGGGCATACAAGAGTCCTTATTGTGGGGAGTACTTGGAAATGGTAATACAAAATTGCTTTATATTTGCAGGATTTGATTGCTTTAGATGATACAGCCCTAGCTGGTGGGCCTCTCTTGCTGCTTGTATTTCCAGATTATAAATCATTCCTTTGACAGAGTATCTGCCACAACCAGGTCTCAGTTTCTGTGGTATCATTTTTTTATATTACAACTGGCAACTGCTCTTCTGGGCTGTTCATATAAATGACACATTTTGCATAACTTATGAGAATAGGGTCAAAATCAAAGCTAATAAAACTCCTACCCGCCCCATCCCCCGCCCCAAATGTTTCTTGTATATGTTAAGGCATCTCTGGCTTTAAGTTTTGAGGGGACTGGGTCATGGATAGATGTCTGATTTTTCTATGGCATAGGTGAGCACTGTGAATTTCAATAGTAAAATTCAATATTACAAAAGTCAACACAAAGCAAAGCTCCACTTACAATTAGCCAACTAATTACTGATATTTCAATCTTCAAGAGCAAAATCATATTTCCTTAAAAGCATTTGGTGCATGCACACATAGAAAAGGTGACTAGAAATGGGTGCCTCATTTTCTGCTGCTGAAAATAAGGGTGTTGAATGAAGTTGTTGGCAGGCTTCCTTCCCATTCTGACATTTTAGTGGCTACAAAATTCATTGGTAAAATTAAGTGACATTTTAGTGGCTACAAAATTCATTGGTAAAATTAAGTGACATTTTAGTGGCTACAAAATTCGCTAGTAAGATTAAGTGACATTTTTGGTGGCTACAAAATTCACTGGTAAGATTAAGTGAAAGGACCTTGAATGCAGATGATACTAATGAACGATTCCTGCTTTATTGTTGCAAACCTCAAGTTTAGATTTAGACCTAAGGTTTAAGAATCTGAACCCACTCTCATTCCTGGAATCCACACACCATCTCTATAACAGAACCCATTCCTAAAGATCTACATTTTAAACCCCTGAACACAGCTGACTTCCAGTTGTGCCTGAAATACCTTGGTTTTTCTCTGTGTGAATTCAGTGATATATTAATTTGGAGGACGATACCCAACAAGCATCATGAGATGTAAGTAATAGTGTGAGGTGCCTTCCAAATTATGCTCTTAGGCTTTTATGAATTTATAAATGAAGAAATCAGTAGTTTTAATGATTGTTTTGAAAGAACCTTGGCCTACAAATAAGAAGCTTTCAATCACTCTCCACCCAGAGGCTTGGCTTACTCTTGGTCTCCTTAGTTGCTCTTATTAGATCAATGCCTTTTTTTTTTTTTTTTGACATTCTATTAGTCATAATACAAAGCAGGAACTGTGAGTGGCCCAAGGCTCAACATTAGCTGGGAGTGGTTTCCAAATTAACCATGAGCAACATTTAAATATATTTGATTTTTACTTGTGTGCCTTGAAAAATAAAAGCCATAAACATCTGCGAACCATAAGGAGACACTATACAATGCTTTTTTTTTTTTTTTTTGACATTCTATTAGTCATAATACAAAGCAGGAACTGTGAGTGGCCCAAGGCTCAACATTAGCTGGGAGTGGTTTCCAAATTAACCAAGTTCAGCATTTCCTGAGCAATTATTTGCCCTTCTCCATCCACCCTCCCCCACATCATCCCAAAGAGGATTTGTGTGTATTTTCAAATATAACCAGAATATAATTGTAGTGTAACCAGAGAAATCTGGTACAAAACTTCTGTTGGAAGCCCAAAGAGATTGTCCCTGAGCCAAGGTGGTTTAATGGAGTGGCTTCCCTGCCTTGGACTTCATTCGTGTGGATGGTCTGCACACTTCAGAGCTCCCTGGGAAACAAGTTTTTCCAAAGCCTGAAAGACAGAGGTTGACAATGCCAAGCAATTTCTTTTTCGTGACCTATAATTATTGAATGTTGAAATTGATTTCTTGGGGAATTTTATTTAGTCATTGGGTTTTAGAACTGAGGAAATGTCATAGACAGTTGTCATTTTACAGATGAGAGACTGAGACCCATAAGAGTCTTGCCCAAGTTCACAAAAGTAGTGGTAGAATTGGGGCTAGAACCCAAGTCGCTATGCAGAATTACTTTTGAGTGGTCTTGATTATGAACTGCTGTAAGCAGCGTACTTTCCGCTATGATCCAGTCGCACTTATATACAAGCAACTGGAACAAAATTTCAAGAAACAAATCTGACCTTCTTTGTATGTGATGTGAGCTGATCTGTGTGCTCTCCTTGATTCTAGTTCACTGATTTTTTTTTATGCTGGTCCTGAACTGCTCATGTTAGCACCTGCAATTTTAAAACACTATTTTGCAATCCATTTGCTCAAAAATTGCTGATTGAATTTCCTTTAATAAAAACCTACTAAGGCCAAGCACAGTGGCTCATACCTGTAGTCCCAGCACTTTGAGAGGCATAGACTGGAAGATTGCTTAAGCCCAGGAATTCCCCATCTGAGCAAGAAGGCAAGATCCTGTCTCTACAACAAGTGACAAAATCAGCTAGGCATGGTGGCATGCACCTATAGTCCTAGCTCATGGCAGGCCGAGATGGGAGGAAACTGGGAATTGCTTGAGCCCAGGAATTTAAGGTGGCAGAGAGCTATGATCATGCCACTGACACTCCAGTGTGGGCAACAAAGCCAGACCCCATCTCTAAAAAATAAAATAAAATGCCTTCTAATAATAAGCTCCCACTTTCCTTCCCTGTCAGAGAGGCAGGGTGGCATCAAACAAGAAGAATTCATTCAAGCCTAGGATTCTGCAGATCTGCTACATTCAATAAAAACATAATTGATTCCTGCAAGAAGCTATCAGTCTTTTATTTTATTTATTTATTTATTTTTGAGACAGAGTCTTGCTCTGTCGCCCAGGCTGGAGTGCAGTGGCGCGATCTCGGCTCACTGTAACCTCCGCCTCCCAGGTTCAAGCGATTCTCCTGCCTCAGCTTCCTGAGTAGCTAGGATTACAAGCATGCGCCACCACGCCCAGCTAATTTTCGTATTTTTATTACAGACAGGGTTTCACCTTGTTGGTCAAGCGGATCTCGTACTCCTGACCTCATGATCTGCCCACCTTGGCCTCTCAAAGTGCTGGGATTACAGGCATGAGCCACTATGCCCAGCATTTTAAAAAACTAAATGACTAGAAAAAGAAAACCCAAAAAATACAAGATCTTATCAGAAGTAACAACTCTACGAAAAGCGGAGTTGTTCATACAGTAGGAGTGCACCACTCTTGGCCTAGTTTTAGGGCTCTTGGCTTTGGAATAAGTGGCTTTTGTTAATAATTGCTGCATGGAGCTCAGTGCAGTGTTTGGCTTATTTGGCTGGCTTTGGTGAACACCCAAATTTATTAGTCCAGTTTCACTAGCAGGGGAGAAAGGTGGTTTTTGCTAAGAAGCTAAGCCAGGCTTGACAGCCCATCAAAGAATAAGGAGAAGGAATCTCTTGCAGAGTGGTTTGGGGTCTTTGCTTGAGGGTTTTCAAATGGTATCCTCAGGTGATCCATTCCTCCAATCATCTCTCTAGCAAAGGACTGGATATCCCAGTTTGAATATATCCACCGTTTAACATGTGGTGAGTATCTTTTTCTCACCAGAGTGAAGAACAGAGCCAACAAATCTGAGCGGGGGTAGAAAACTGCAAGTCCCCCAGATGCCAGGAGCAGGAAGCATGGAAACAGTTCACAGAAGACAGACACCCGACGTGGGCAACTCCTGGTCCGCCATGACAGGCACACCCCCATCCGAAGTGGCTGCCTGCCAGAAGTGTGACCACAACAAGCAGGAACTCCCTTTGTCCACTTCCTCCACGGGACAAGGGATGGACCTGCATCCCATCAGTTCACAATATGCTTGATTCCAACCCTGGGGTTCATCCTTGCAGACGGGGATGGAACAGCTTAGCTTCTTTCACTGTAAATTCCCATGCCCTGTCCTCTGGTTATCCGGAGCCAGCCAGACCTTGTTTTACATTCAGGGCTGATTGCTGGCAAAATTCCCGTTCCAGGACTCTAGCACTGACAGAGGTTAATGGGTACCATTTAGCCACTCTCGGCAGCAGTGGTTTGATCTTCTTGGCTCTGATATTCTTCCTCCTCTTGGCACAAGAAAATTCAGCTTTTGCCCTTTATCTTGTTATCCAAGAGCCTGAATGCCCATGACAGCCGTGGATGCAGATGCTGCGCCTTCAAAGTCCTTGGCAGAGTGGTAGAATTCAGACCCACACAGGCAATGTGCATTGAGCTCTTTATTTTTTTTCCTAAACAGCCAGCTGGCCTGGTGCTGAAACCAAGACCAATCAGAAAAGACACACACATATATGCGACTCGTACTGCTTTTTTTCTCCTCCGTGAAGAAGCAGGGAGACAGATACAGGCTGGAGGAGACAGCTTCTCACTCTCTGGAAGGAAAGATGATTAAATCTGCCCTGAATCCAAAGGAAAATCCTTGCCTACCCTGCTGCCCTAGGTCCCTAGACGTGCATCAACCCACATAGTTACCCATGACCGTAACTTTGGAAGAAAAATGCCAAGGTAAACCTGACTGCTTCAGGACAAACAAGTGGGCATCGGTTCCAATGACACACAAAGGGCCACCCACTGCCTCTTAGATCCACTTTGGAAGGGTCCTGACAGTCGGCTGAAGACCCTACAGCAGAGAAGTAGGAATGAGAGGGTCACACAGTACAAACCCATATTATTCTTGAGAATGCCTCACATTGCCCATAGAGTGCAAAATTATACCAAGACTCAACTGGGAAACACAGACTTCCCAGACCATTTAGCATAGGCAGTTTTTCCTCCAGCACAGGAACAAATCACTGTTTCTTTGACTGGACACCAGATGAAACAGTTGGCTTAGACTTGGGGACCGAAATGCATATCTTTTAATTCAAGTCTCATACTAGGAGAAGCAAGAAGCTCAAAATTGGGACTGGGACTCACTAAGGACACAGTGTCACTGCCGATGTCCACAGTGGCTGGAACACAGAACCGCCAAGCCAGGCAAACACGTGCATGACTTACCCCCCATGGGAATGCCCCCCCGCCAGCCACCTCTCTTCTGCCTTTTCTCTCCCAGCATAGAGCTGAAACTTGCCCATGTTAAATGTGCATGAGAAGTAGCCCACTGGATGGGGTTTCTAGAATCTTCATTTCTGAATATGGCTGGGAAGGGAGCTCAACTTTCTATTTAGAATTCCTACTCCATTACCCACCGTGAAGATTGCAGATTAAATCATTCCCATTGCTACCTACATGTAAGTTGCAAAAGTTCAAAAACGTTTGGATGAGGATATTCTGAAATCAAAATTCCGCTCATGAAGTGCAGGGGAAAGAACTGGGGGCAATAAGGATTTCACAGAGCAGCACTGGGCCTCAGTTTACCAGCTCTGAAATGGGAGTGGTAGCACCCTCCTCTGTGGAGAGACTGGAATCAAGTTAATTAATTGGCCTCTGTAGAGCAGAAAATGCGTCATCCTCTTCAAAACCTTAAGATGAAAAGGGTGAAATGGTGTCGCTTCATAAATTGCTACATCAAACATGGGACAGGACGCCTATAAACCTGCAGCAGGTAATTATCATAAAAATCACACACTGTTAAAACTCCCAGGAAGACCCTGGCAATCGACTACAGGAGAGGAAGAGGAGCGCACGTGGTCCTGAGCACAGAACCCCACCTCCACCCAACCTCCACCCCACCTCCCAGGACCCAGCCACCACCACCTTTTTTTGGAATTCCTGCAGCAGCCTCCCAGCGGGTCTCCTGACTCCTGTCCCACCTCCTCCAGCCTGTTCTCTACCCAGCAGCTGAAGTGATCTGGCTCTCCTGGGCTCAGTACTCTCCCTTCACATCCCACCATACTCACAGTAAAATCCCAAGTCCCTGCAGTGGCCTAGGAGAACTGTTCCCTGAGTCTTATTGACCATCACCTGACTGGCCCTACTACCTGTCTCACCTGGTCCTCGAATACTTTCCCCTTTTCTGCCCATCTTGTTTAAAAGCTCAACCCTCACCCCACACATGATCTATCCCCTCTCCCCTTTCCTGATTTATTGTTCTTCATCATTCATGTCCATCTGACTGATTTGTTTATTTAGCTTCTGTCTTCTGCCATGGGCAATGTCAGCTCTATGATGGCCAAGATTTTGATCTGTTCTTCTCCCTGCCACCATCTGGGAGTCTAGAACAGTGCTTGGCACATGATGGGGTTCCATAAATATTTATTGGCAGAATGAATGAATTACAGGTTCTTTCAAACTAAGGGCTCCTTGAAATTCCTATGAGACTCTCCTGGTCAGCCCCTCTTATCATTTCTGCAGCTGCCCTTTTAGACTATTTTTCGATGTTCACATCTGCCCTAGAGGCAAGCATCTAGTGGAGGTGGAGGAAGCAATGAGAAATTCACTCGTGAGTGATTGAAATCATGAATGAGAAAGCTGGCATCAGCAATATTTACTCTCTGCCTCCAGTCCTATGGCTTCTTTTCACAGTTGACCTTTTTAGATCTGTTTTGTGCACTTCTCTGTGTCTTCAGTTAACATTTTCTGTCTCTCTGCACACATGAGTTAGACACTGTCTCTCCAGGTGATTCTGGGGTCCCTTCAGTTCAGGCATTTGTGTATATACCAGCACCAGCAGTAGTTCAGAGCTCCTGTCCTACCGGCTTGGGATTGATGTCCATCCTGATATAATTTTCAGTGGCAATAGGGGTGAAGTCTTTTACAGGTCTGCAATTCCTTATCTGAAATGTTTGGGTACAAATGTGTTTTGTTTTTTACAGTTTTTCATACTTTACAATGTCAACGTGGTTCATACACTGTATATTCTATAACATCATCACTGGGTCTGAGGTCACATTTTAAAATTAAAGACATGAGTATTTCTGCAGGAAAATGTATGAATATTCATAATAAATGAGACAAATAAAAATTATAAACATCTTCAGGTCAGGTTAGCACAGGTTTTGCTGTCAAATAAATTCAGATCAGGTTTGAATTTGCCCCAAATGAGTTAGAAAATCTTTTAGTTTTCAAGAGTTGTTTGGATTCCTGATTGAGGAGGTGGAGGGTAACCATGAAATTTATCATCCAAACTTCACTTCTGAAAGTAAAGGGGTGCTATTAAGAATTACATAGGGAGGAAATGCTGAGACTATGCAGTAGTGGCAGTGTCATTTTTTGATTTCCCCAACCTTCCCATAATCATGCCTACAGAAACAAGGATAGCAAAATCAAAACCTATGAGCAATATCTACCAAAAAAATAAAAAGAAAAGAAAATCTAAGTGACAGGAATCCCCATAAACTTAAAAAGCAATTCAGTCTTTAAGAGAGCTACAAGATCTGCATGGCATCGTGTAGGTGGAAGCAAAAGGAAGCTATGGGGCAGCAAAGGACCTGAGAACAGGAGAATCCACAGATCCCCCATAGATATATACTGAAAATGTGGCAGGTCCACTTGAAAATCGCAACTGAAATTGAGAGGGATTTTTGCACACTCCAGTTCTCAATCGAGTGTGAAGATTTGTGGAAGACATCCAGAGGGCTGCTGTAGTCTGAGTCCTATGAACTCTCAAACAAACAAAGCAACATCTCCTTCCAGGACAAAGCTCCTCACCTAGGAGAAACATTGGGAGTTGATCCAGAATAAGACAGGGACAGCAAAGAAAAACAAAAGATCCAGATAAAAACTGTGGGTAGGCAACATCAGGGGTAGTTCTCTGAAGTATGAAGCCATAGCTTTTAAATCACTCCATGAGAAAAAAGCAGAAGAGAGAGCTCTAGAGCTTTGAAATGAGGATATTGAGGATATGCTCTAACTTCCCCACCCCCTCCTAAAAGTCAAAGAAAATTAATTTTACACAATAATGACCAACAAAATACAATTGTGGCTGAATCCCATACAAAGAGAATAAAGAAGAGAATAGGTAGCATGCCAGAAAATATAACCACAAAATTGATAAGAAATGCAGCTACTATTTCAAAATGAGCTAAAAGAAAAGAAATGATATAAAAATATAGAAAATATTTTAAAAATCACAGGATCAGATTTTTTAAATCTAGAAATGAAGTTACAGAACTCAGGAAACATTAGAAATAAAGTGATGAATTACTTCATAAATGAAGAATAAATGGTACAAAATACATAAGTGAATAAATGCAATATGTAATGCCTTATGAAATGTAAAGGCAAAAGTTTTTTTAATTAAAAAGAAATAAAGAGATAAAAAGAACTCAAAAGAAGAATGGATGTAGGAGACGGGACAAAGAAAAAGCAACATAGGTATAATAGGAGTCCCCCACCTCAAAGAAGAAAACCAAAGCAGCAGAGTAAATCAAATACTGAAATTGAGAATGGAAGAAAACTTTCCTAAAATAAAAAGTCACTTGAAATTTCACTTCGAAAGGACATAACATGGACTTAAGAAGGAAAGAAGGCAGGAAGTCAGGAAGGCAGGAAGGGAGGGAGGGAGGGAGGGAGGGAGAGGGAGAGAGGGAGGAAGGAAGGAAGGAAAGAAGGAAGGAAAGGAGGGAGGGAGGAAAGCTCAGAAAAACCAACACTGAAATGTAGTTTTGAAAATCTGCTAGACTTTAAGAAGAAAATCTTTCAGGCATTCAGACAAAAAAAGACAAGACACTTAGAAAATATGATTATCATCAGACTTTTGAATAACAATGCTTTACGTCAAAAGAAAATGACATGATATCTTTAATATAACCAAGGGAAGAAAATGTGGTTTTATATTTTGTATCCAGCCAAATTTATATTAAAGTATAAATAGTGAGTGTAAAAGATTAAGAACATTCAAAACTCCAAATATTTTTTTCTCATGTGCTCTTCCTGGGGAATATGTTCAATAATCAGCTTCATGTGATTGAAATGTCAGGAGAGCCAGCGACATAAGGACTGGTGATTCAAGATTCTTGGCATGAGAAAATGGAGATACAAATGTAAGATCAAATTTTTAAAGTAAAAAATCCTGTAATCCCGAACTTGAGGTGGAAGTATCAGCAAAAACTCATGATATGTTTTATCTTTAAAATATTCTTAGCTGTAGCCATTGAAAAGGCATAGAAACCATGACCAATGAATGAACACCCCAAGTGCCCAGACTGTGGTCTCTAAACACTGCCTTGCTAAAAGAAAACGGGACTTGTTGGAGGAATAGTTGATTCCAGGACTGTAGCAAGAAATGCCCGAGAGAAGCCTAGGCCATCTTGTTCTACTAGAAGCAAGGAAGCTTTCAAAGATTACTGGGATCTTGTTAAAGAACTCAAAAGCCAACATGAAGATAAGCCCACTGGCCAAACATGGAACAATTTGAGTACCAATAATGATAATAGCTGTAATAAACTAAAACACATAAAATATACTTAAATTCATGAACCAATTATGATGCAAAAATAATAAATTGAGATTAAAAAGTTCAATGAAGAAACCTGAATATGAAAAATACTTAATAGACATATCAATGCATGCCCTTGTTTGAATCCTAATTCAACCCCCCCAATAAAACTTTAAAAAGATCACATTTATAGCATTTATGAGAAAAGTGATATTTTAACACCAATATTCCATTATATTATAAAATTATAGTTCATACTCTCAGGTCTGATGATAGTATTATGTTTATGCTTTCTCTTATGTTCTTATCTTTATATATGATGCCTGGGATTTGTTTAAAAATAATACAGGAAGCCCAGGCGTGGAAGCACATCCCAGTATTTTGAGAAGCTGGGGCAGGAGGATCACTTGAGCCCAGGAGATCGAGGCTGTAGTGAGCTGTGATTGTGCCACTGCACTCCAGACTGGGTGACAGAGTGAGACACTGTCACAAAAAAAAAAAAAAAAAAAAAAACTGAGAAAAATAGTACAGGAGAAGAAATGAGGATGCATGGAGTCTTATTATTCTATTGTGTATATTTTTATACATTTTGGAAGTTTTCCATAATAAATTTTTTTTAAATTTACATCAGGATAAAAGACATAAATTAGGAATGTTCCCAAGCTAATCAGGCTGCATTTGGCCTTATGGAAAGGAGGTTATAGATTTATGGGCAGATAGTTGTAGAGACTCAATGAAGAGGATAATTGGGTCACATTCCAAAAGGTGTCCAATATGATTACACTCTGATTGTTTGGTATTTTTGATGTTATTAGCTCATCTATTTTTCTTTTTACCTGCCTCAATCTGTGTTTAATTCATATAATAACAATTTCTTAATTGAGAAGTTCTGCTGTGTGCTTTTTTTTTTTTTTTAATCTAGCTCAGTTTCTCCAAAAAAGCCTCTAGCAAACAGGCCACTAAGATTTGGCAGCTTTATTGTTGAATGCATTCAATTATCATTTTTAAAGTCTAGCACCACATTCCTTTAATGATTTAGGACCTTGCATGGTTTTAAATGTCTCCCAAAGCTTTCATTGTAAATTGTGTTCAACATCAAAGGAGGTAAGTGATGCCCAGATGCTGTTTACCGCCTGTGAAATTCTCAGCACTAAATGGGACAAGTAGCCCTTGACAGATTCAGAATTAAAGCTGGATAGAAAGAAACAACCTTCATTTTTGGATGCTAATCCCAAACCTAGTACCAGGTTGGAAAAACCACCCGCGAAAATCTTTTTGAAAGCAGACCTTCTGCAATGACTCCTCTGCTTTTATTTCGAGTTCCGTCAAGAAGCACAGAGACAGTTCTGAAGTCCACAGGGCAAAGAGGTCCCCTGAGGCTACAGCTGATATAGGGTTTTTATTACTGGGTTTCAATGGCATTTGTTTAAACTGGGCCCCTACACCAGAACCTTGGAAAAGTCCTCCTTATCCTTTATAAGCTATTTTAAAACAAAATCAAAACTAAAGTATCTGGACACTCTCTGTTGTTTTCTCTGCAATGTCCTGCTGGGATATGTTGTTCCTATGCCAGATGCCATCCCTGATGCTTTACCCACATCCTTTGATGTTGGGATATTCGTGTAATTCATAGGGGGCTTATTCTAAAGAAATATGCTTTATGCTTTCAGCACTTTTTTGAGGTGGAGTCTTGCTCTGTCGCCAGACTGGAATGCAATGGTACAATCTTAGCTCACTGCAACCTCCGCCTGCTGGGTTTGAGCGATTCCCCTGCCTTGGCCTCCCAAGTAGCTGGGACTACAGTTGTGTGCCACTATGTCTGGCTATTTCTTTTTAAAGATACATATTTTAGTAGAGACAGAGCTTCACCATGTTGGCCAGAATGGTCTCCCTCTCCTAACCTCCTGATATACCCGCCTCGGCCTCCCAAAGTGCTGGGATTACAGGTGTGAGCCAACATGCCCGGCCTTAGGTCATATTTTAAAGGAAAAACAAAAAAGCAACTTCCAGTTACCCCAAACCACCATGAATCGTTTGATAGCTTTGTGTCTTTCTGGCTGGTTGGTTACTTTTCAACACAAAACCCTACTCTTGGCCTGTCTAGTATAGTCGGGTTTCATATTGAAAATTCTACCATTTTTAAATAGGCTAATGGTAGGGTTTCATGTTGAAAATTCTCCATTGCATGGTGGCAGAAAGATCCCTACCTTTCTCCCCTCATGCTAAAATTCATTCCTTTCCCACTAGACACCCTTGTCTGTCCCCAGATGTTTACTAAGGACTGACCACGTTTCAGCACAGTTTCAGCCTCGGGGGAGTGGTTGCATAACCACAGGCCTCCTTTCTTTTCTTCTAAAGGACTTTGTGTGGTGCAGGCTAATCTATGGTGTTGAAGTTGTCCCTGTGTTTCTTTCTTGGCGACCAGGGGGCTGGATAACACTGCGCGTGAGAACAGGGGCCCAGGGGCCAGGCTGCCTGCTTCTGGGTTCTGGCTCTGAGACCTCAGACAAGTCACTTAGATCTGCTCTGCCTCAGTGGACTCATCTGTAGGGTGGGGATACTAAAATTCCTACCTCCTGGGGTTGGTGTAAGAATAAATTAATATGCATAAATAAATTCGTTGTGAAAATAAATCAGTCCACATAAAAGTGCCAAGAAAGTGATAAATGTCCTGGACAAGTCAGCAATTTGTTGCGGATGCAGAAGACACAGCCATTGGCTTCCAGGCCTCCCCATAACATAGCCCTCTCCTCTCTCCTACCCCTTTGTATCCCCACCTTCTTCTCTGGTCTACTATTTTCTTATACTTTCCAATCATTCACTTCTCTTCAACAACCTAGAAAACAGCATACACTGTAAGCACGTAACTTACTTTTTAAAATAATGTCTGTTGAACATAACCTGAGAGTGTTTCCTGGACATCACCACATATCAGGGCAGGAGACTTTGGGCCTTTCCCCTCCCTCCTCCTAAAGAGGAAGTTTTCCTCTTGCTCAGCCCCTGGCCTTGCTTTTGCTGAGATGAGGCCAGAGATGGAGTTGCAGGGCTGAGAGCAGTAGACTCTCCCTGTGCCAGAGAGGGCAGAGCTTTGGCTGGAGAACAGAAAGCACCGGGGGGCAGGGAGAAGGGGGCTGAAGGGATCAGAGGGCCTTGAGGAACTGGTGTGGGGCTGGAGTTTTGAAAATAAAGGTGGAGAAAAATAATTTGGGGCACTTTGGAGAGAAAGAGGAATAGAGGATATTTCAGAAGTTTTGTTGCGAATGTGTGTGCAATTTCCCCTCTGCCGCCTTTCAAGAAAGAATGCTTCAGGGATGTACAAATTACCACCAGGGATTTCGAAATCTGATTTGTGTTTCTTTTGGATTCTGTGAGCAGGAAGGCCCAAATGTATTCAGGTTACAATTACAATAGGAGCTAGCACTCACTGAGCACCTACTGTATTCCGGGCACCAGGCTGGGGGCCTCATTAGGCAAAGTCTCTCATCCTCAGAGAAACTTTGCAAAGAAACTGAGCTTATTCCTTTTTTTTTTTTTTTTTCAGATGGAGTCTTGCTCTGTCACCAGGCTGGAGTGTAGTGGCCCAATATCAGCTCACTGCAACCTCTGCCCCCCAGGTTCAAGCGATTCTCCTGCCTCAGCCTCCTGAGTAACTGGGACTACAGGCATGCACCACACCTAGCTAATTTTTCTATTTTTAGTATAGTTGGGGTTTCACCATGTTGGCCAGGATGGTCTCAATCTCTAGACCTTGTAATCCACCCGCCTTGGCCTCCCAAAGTGCTGGGATTACAGGTGTGAGTCACCGCGCCCATCCAGTATATTCCTTTTTTACTGGAATTTAGTTCCAGTGAAGTTAGACAATTTGCCTTGTACCACACAGTGAGTAAGAGACAGAGCTGGGATGTGAACTCAAGTCTATCTGATTCCAATGCCTGGAGTCTTTCCACCACTTTACTGGATCTGAGCATAAGCTTTTGGAGTACATGTTTAGAATGTTCTGTTTATTACTACATTTTAAAATTTCAGTGGAATGCATAACGTAATACCATGTGCATGCTAGAATGTGTTGTCCTTAGCACCTTCGAAGTCAGATACCAACTCACAGTTAGTGGATGCTGCTGGCCATATGGTTATTCAAGTTTCATATCCAAACTTCCTATCCAGGTGTCATAATGAGACTCAAGGAAATTGATAATTTTTCAAATATTTTATTGCGTGTGTACATACTGCCAGAGAAAGAAGGGCTCTAAGGAGACTGTTTAAGATTTTAGTGCAGCTACTTAAAAATAAGTACATAATGTTGTTTGATTTCTGAGAAGCCTAAAAGAATAGTAAACAAATCGTGCAGCCAGCATTTTAGAGCATACTACCTGGGAAAAGCATTGTTTGTTCATAGCAAATATGTAACCACAAAACACATTAAAATGCAGAAAAATCATCTGACCAAACAAAATAACGATAAATCAGCTTGAAACTTGTTGCCATCACAGGATATTAAATACGCTCATCTAGGAAAGAAGATGTGTTAGTCACCTACCGAACTGTGCACATAATTAAAGGGGTGGCCGCACTATGATTTATAGGCTGGAACTTCTAATTACTTAGCTGTAGCAATTAGAATTTTCTTTGTATTACACTTCTTTAGGCCAAAGATGCCTTCTATCACTCGCGCCAGATTTAGGAGGGCAAATTCTGGCTTCCATCCCATCCCCCATAGCCATCCTCCAGCTGAAGTTGTTCTCAACTGAAGATCTTAAAGCCAAGTCCAATGCTGTGAGGAGCAGATGAGAGAAAAGTCATTGTGATGACTGAACTCGATGTCTCCTGGAAAGACCACTTTGCTTGAGGTCTCCTTTCAGTTTCAGGAGGCCTATACCCTTGGAGACGTGGAGTTCTGTTTTCATTGAATACAGTAGCTTCCAGACATTTCCTTACTAGAGAAAGATCAGAAGGGGCATGAGTTAAATAGAAAGGCATATCACATTTTTTAGAATGGCAGTATTCCATAAAAGTATTATTTTTTACAAAGGCTTCAGGAGGCCATGCAGCAGGATCAGGAAGGGGAGCACATCTATTATTTATTTAATGCATTCCATGTGCAGGGACTCTACTGGAGTGAAAATGGCAGGGTTCAAATCATGGCTCAGACACTTACTAGCTGTGTGGCATCAGGAGACTTACTTAATCTCTCTGAACTTCAGTTTTCCTATCTGTAAAATGGGACTAACTAGATTATCCACCTCAAAGAATTTTAAAGATTAAACAATATAAAATTTTAAAGCAAGCACTTAGCATAGCTGTCAATAACTTAGCAAAGTGCTCAATGTATGCATTATGTGTAGTTTATTTAATATCTTCAACTCTGTGAATCATTCATTCATCATACATCAAATATTTGAGTACCTATTGACTGGCCCAGAAGACTATGTTCTTATTATTACCGTTTCTTTCCCTCCCAGGACATAAACCACAAACTCCTAGGCAGAGGAAAGCCATTTATTAGGTTGAATAAGAAAAATTCAACTTTCTGAAGTGTCAAAAGCCTTAGATTTAAGCTAGTGTAAATCAGTTTTCAGATATTACAGAGCTCTGGAGAACACACACACCCGAATATCAGCAGAGCAGAGCCATGTAGCTGAAGCTGCTTGTGTCAAAGCAGCCCATTGGGTTCCACTGAGATGGTTAAGTGAAAGTTTGGTAGTATCTTCCAAGGATCCTGTTCAGGGGCTGGGGAGAGAGGATTGACACTGACTTTAATTCTGCAAACATTGGTGAGTGATGCCATGTGCCCAACTCTGTGCTGGTGTCTGGGACCTGTGGTGTCTGTTGTCAGCAGCCTTGGCATGAACATTCAGATGCTCATTGGCTATGCCAGTGACAAGGGCAAGAGCCACTGATGGAAAGAGTAGCTGCTGTTGCTTGGTGACATCTAGGGAGGCATCCCAGAGGAGGGGACGTCTGAGCTACTGTTTACCATGAAGACAAAGATGGAAGAATTTCATGGGGAATCAAAGAAAGCCTCTAATAAGTAGTTATGAACTAACTAACAGTAGTGATTAACTAAAAACAGTAGCGATAATCACAGATACTGTGGATGTAGTCAAACTCAAAATCCATATTAAACTCTTCTTTTTATGTGAAGGATCTTATCTTTTAGCTGTTCCAAACAACTCTCCCAATGTGAAGAAACCTCTTTCAATGAGTTTCAGTTAAATCAAGAGAGGACAGTGGCCTCCAAGGCATCTCAAATTATGGAGATTGCCTAACAGGCATTCCGCAAAACATGCTGAACAGGAGGTGTGCGCCCACAGAAGGTTCAGCTCCTCCTTTCTTCTACCCAGCCTGAAAGGAACTACATTATACCTTGGCTTGTTTCCCTTGGCAAAAATAATTACAAAATATGTTTTCCTTTCTATTTGTGAAAAATCAGTGCTCCAGAAGATCATGCTATTTGAGTTGGCAATACAAGAAAAGGTGGACGAGTTGCCACCAAATAACTTCCCTGGCCATGAAACACCCATCCATCAACTGCCACTTCAATAAATAGGATCTTTTATCCGTAGAAACAAAGTAGTGTTGTCAGCTAGAAAATGGCCCAGTTGGAAATATTACCCTGTATCATTTGGTGAGTCACCTGGCTTTGCACTGAAGTGTTTGAGATCCTGATATGTGGTTGGAATGTTGTTTGCTTTGTTATTTTTCCTATTTTGATTTCATTAAATAGCATTTACTTGTGACAAAAGTCAAAGGTTTGATTGCAACAGTTAGGAAGTGAGCTCCTCTTTCGGTGTACTGGGGGAAAATATTTCAGCTGAGATAAGACCAGCAGCAAACATCATCCTGAGAAGCAGCTGAAAAACTTCTCTCCCAAAAAACATTTGTCCCAGTTCAACACATTGAACGCCCAGTAGCTGGAACTCCTGAGGGCTGGATCTTCCTCTGCCCAGGGAAGCCAGTGAGACTCATGGGCTCATTCTGCCCTCTGGTGGCTTCTTTTGTAAAATGCATCGGGAAGGCTACATTCTAAGCAGAGATAACTTTCTTCTTCATAGGATTCTTATGATTCCATGTGATTCTTATCTACAATTACAATGCTCCACTATCTTCTGACCCATAGACCTCACATTCAGTTTACTAATCAAATTGACTAAAATCCTGACATGTATTTAATTAAACACTCAATGAGGGTTAAAAATGTGGTCAATGGTCTGCTTTAAGTCAGCTGGGATGAACTGCAGATGAATTGTATCAATGAATGAATTCACCTGGTGAGTGAAACCCACTATATTTTTGTGCTCAAACCTTAAACAATGAAAGATCAGTGAATTTAATTAACCAGACAACAAATTAATTTTTTAGTAGAACTTATCAGACAACATGCTGAGGCTAAAATCTATATGACTAACAGTAGCAAATTTCATTTGAAGGAGAATTAAGAAGGATAACTTATTTATTATAAAGATACATTAATTAAATCAGTATTGAGACAAGAATAGACAAAGTTCGGATACAAACCCACACATGCATAGAAACTTGATATAGGAGAGATGGATATTTTAAATCAGAGCAAAAGGCACACTCATGATAAGTGGTACTGGGGGAATTGATTATTCTTCTGTGCAAAAATAAATTTAGATCATATATCAAAGTATAGAAAAATAATATATCTCAAATGTAATATAGGCCTCAGTTTGAAAACCCAAACTTAGAAGTTTACAACAGAAAAGGAGACTATCTATAAATAGGATGCAAAAAATATCTAGAAAAAAAGCAACAATGGATGTATAAAATTCTCCTGTAGAGAACTTTTGTAAAGGTCACCTTAAATCGTGTCAACAGAAAAGAAGATATTTGCAGCACAAATGTCCAATGAAATCTTAGTATCCAGGCTATATAAAGATTTCCTAGAAATCTATTTTTTAAAGGCAAATAACCCAATAGAAAACAAGAGTAAAAAGCACAAGCAGGCAATTCATAGAAGAGGGAGCACAAATGGCCAATATATTGCATAATTTATCAGGAATGAAGGCAATGCAGATCAAAACCTCAATGAGACTACTCAGCTCCTAACATATCACTCATTAAAAAAAAAAATGTGGCAATAACAGATCCAGATGAAGACAAGATATAGAGAAACTGGAAAATTTTTTAACTGGCACAATCACTATTTAATATTTAATAAACAACTAATTAATAATGAATACCTAATTAATTAAAATTTAATAATAATAAGTAGTGTATATTAAATGAATATATAATACATAATGAACATCTAGGTGATGTCTATGAAGCTGATAACACACATTCTGTACAGCCAAGCTATTCCAGGTCTAGAGTATTTTTTGCGTGTATGCACCAGAAGACATACTGGCAGTAATGGGATTGGTGGGCCATTGTGGAACAATCAGTCTCAGGCACCCCAGAGCACCTGTCATGCTTCTGGCAGAGCTCAGCATGGTGGTTACGAGCATGGGTTTTGGGGGTCACGCAGACCTGGGAGCTTTTACACTTTGTAGCTATGTAACCTCCAGCAATTGTACCATTTCTCTGTGTCCTAGTTTGCTCATTTGTCAGTGAGGATAGTGAGTCTGTGTCCCAAAATTATTGGGAAATTTAAATGGTGGAGCTATTTGTATGGCCACAAAATATGTTTGCACGGTGCCCAGCACAGATAAATGGTTGCTATTGTTTGCATTATTGTTATTATAATTACCCTCACTGGGCATTCATAATAATTTATGACTCAGGAGAAATAATCTTTTCTGAGTAGGAAGACAGTTATCAAGAAAGAATGTCCAATGGTATATTCTTAGGATAGCAAGACTGGCAGTCAGAGTGTTCCAATGGTGGAATAACCAGAGGTGTGGAAACAGTTGCACCATTCGCTGGATTACAAACGAAAGTCTCACCAACCCCAAGTCGTCATTCTCCCAGAGCAATTATGGTTGGCCGGCCCCCTCTCACTGGCAGTAGAGACTGGTGAGACATGGTAACTCATCAGACTCTCTCACTCAACTTGACACCCTTGGTTCTGGTCGTCAGTAACGTACCTGCACTAAGTTTGTGAGGTGCCCCTTTTTCTCTAAAGTCCCTACCTTGTCTTGATGCCCAACCCCTAACCCAGCCACAGGGAAGACCAAAAAGTCAGACTTATCTAATGAAGTAGGCTGCCTTGGCTTGTGCCTACATGACTGACAGCTGAAGAATAAAAGCCAGATTTAAAAAAATAATACTAACTCAAAGGCCTCATAGGATGTGAAAGCCACACAGAAACAGCGTAGCAAACTGTTAATTTACGCTCTAAAGAATTTTCCCTCCAGAACTCACAAATGTATTCACATAAGAAATGGCAAATTAAAGAGCCCTTTCACCTGTGTTCACCAGAAAGTTTCATAGGGCATAAACTGAACCTAATCAGATTTTACGTGAGACACTTTCTCCAGGTCTCCAAAATGTTCACCATCTCCTTTAAATTATGGTTAAGGCAAATTCAAAATGGAAACGTCAAATAAAATTGCTGAGTTTAGCTTTCATTAGGAATTAATCATTAGCTTGGGTAATGATTAATGGGCACTAAGACCTATAAATGTCGTAACTTTGTCCTTGATATAGTTACGTTTCTTCCTCAAAACCTAACTATACATCTTCCCTTCCAGCAAGATAGAGACACAAGATGTCTCTGTGGATGAAAGGTGCTTGAGACAGCTATCACTGTTCCCGAAATTCATTTGCGGGACAGTTGGTGGAGTAGGTTGTAAGAGCAGATTGATGAAAAGAATGTAGAATTTGACATGGCATGCCAAATGTAAGAGGAAAATGCCTGACAAGCAAAGAAATCAGTACCAAGTCAAATAACTTTACATATATGCAAATGGGCTGGAATTGTGCCTGTCAGCCATCACTTTGCGGCCTGAATGCTGAAAGGTATTCAGAGCCATAGACAAAACTGGGTGAACCAGAACAAATTTAATTCTTCAACAGCCCTGGACAATGCTCACAGCAACCAGTATCACATTCCCCCAGGGCCGGGGCTGTGCCAACCTCCACTGCTCTCTGGGTCGGACAGCGGACACTCTTCAACACTTATTTGTTCATGCATTTATGCTGCAGTTTCTAATAAAGCATCTTCTACATGCAAACAATAGGTGGGGTGCCTGCTGTAAGACACTTTGGCTTAAGAAGGAAAGGAATTTTCAGGACGACTTCAGGGTGTACTTTGAGTTCTTTGATTGTCCCTCTTTCTAGCCAGGCAAATTTATCTATCTCCTCTCCCACATGCTGGTACCAAGTTGCCCAGACACTAACATGACATCCTGCATATTATAATCTTAGTGTTCATGCCCCCACGATTCACATGCTGAAATCCTCACCCTCAAGGTGATGGCATTAGGAGGTGAGGTCTTTGGGAGGGGATTAGGAAATGAGTGTGGAGCTCTAATGAACGGGATTCGTGTCCTTATGAAAGAGGTCTGAGAGACCCTTCACTCCTTCTACCGGGTGAGCATGCACCAAAAAGGTGCAGGCTATGAACCAGGAAGTCGACCCTCACAGGACACCAGACACAAAATCTGCTGGCACCTTGATCTTGAATTTCCCATGTCCAGAGCTGTGAGAAATAAACGACTGTTTATAAGCCACCCAGTCTATAGCACTTCGTTGTAGCAGCGCGAACATGTTGCCCTAACAGGGAACACACTGGGATAACCCCGGCACTTCCACGAAATCTCATTACTCCTCTCCCAGTGACCCACACCTTTCCCTGACCTCCAGGCTCCATCCAGAGTCCTGCCTGCTTTACTGCCCAGCAGATGCCGGTAGATTTCTTAATTCTGCTACCAAACTGCAACTTCTTGTCTGGAAACCCTTCTCAATACCACTCTGGATGTCATTTTCAGAGTCCTTTCCTGACAGTATAGGTGGAGTTTTCTGGAAGCTTCTGCCTTGATGGAATTTGGGCTGCAAGATGTTTATCAAAGATCCACACCTGCGGAAGGAAGGAGGAATTTGGGATTGGGCAGAGGGAGAAGTCTGCCAATATGACACAGATCGCTGGATGAATGTGGTCTGTTGGAGTTGTCCCCTGCTGAGGCAAAATGGCCAAGGTTTCATCCTTCAGCCTCACTCAATCATGGGATGTGGGTTCCTCTAAGGGAGGGTGTGACCCTGGGCAAGTCAGCTGTCTATAGCTGAGGAGGTTGCCTGCTGATCACACTCCCCATCTGGGGTTCTAGAGGCGGGTGTCTTCCAATCTCACACCTATTTTCTTCAGTAGAGACCCCTGCTGGCTTTGACCTCACAAATCTCCTGCCTAGGGTTCCAATCTGCTTCTGTCATTGTTCATAGACTCTCTCTTGACTTCGGGCATAGAAGACAACTCAGCTTCCTAGAACTTATGGTTGTCACGTTAACGCCTGGGAGACACAAATACTGGAAAGCTCTGCTGTCAACTCCACTGCCCCAGATCTGGTCCAGTTACACCTGCTCCCCTCACACACTCCCTTAACCCCTGACTATCGCATCCTCTGAATAGTCCTGCCTGCGCTATGGGTCTGTTTCTCACTGATCTTCCTGAAGAACTCCCAGTGGAAGAATGGGAAATGGAAAGAGAGAAATTGCTTTCAAAGCAGGAAGCCAAGTTGGACTCATCTAAATGCATGGTTACAACCACAGGGCAGACCTATTGTGGGGGGGGTTGTATTGGTCCATTCTCATGCTGCTATACAGAACCCCTCTGAGACTGGGCAATTTATAAAGGAAAGAGACCTAATTGACTCACAGTTCTGCATGGCTTGGGAAGCCTCAGGAAACTTACAGTGGTGGCAGAAGGGGAAATAGTCACCTTCTTTACAAGGTGGCAGGAGGGGAAGAGAAAGCAAAGGGGAAGAGCCCCTATAAAACTATCAGATCAGCTGGGCTCAGTGGCTAATGCCTGTAATCCCAGCACTTTGGGAGGCCGAGACAGGCAGATCACCTGAGGTCAGGAGCTTGAGACCAGTCTGACCAACATGGTGAAATCCTGTCTACTAAAAATACAAAAA
>NW_016107721.1:1942731-1980826 GCF_001604975.1 Cebus imitator | reverse complement strand
GGGAAGGGAGGGGAGGGGAGGGGAGGGGAGAAGAGGGCAGGTCAGGGCAGGGCAGGGCAGGGCAGGGAAGGGAAGGAAGAGGAAGGGAAGGGAGAGGAAGGGAAGGCAAAGGAGAAGAAGGGAAGGGAAAGGAAGGGAAGGGAAAGGAAAGGAAGAGAGAGGAAGGGAAGGAAGAGGAAGGGAAGGGAGAGGAAGGGAAGGGAGAGGAAGGGAAAGGAGAGGAAGGGAAAGGAGAGAAAGGGAAAGGAGAGGATGAGAGAGGAAGGGAAGGGAGAGGAAGGGAAGGGAATAGAGAGAAAGGGAAGGGAAGGGAAAGGTAGGAAGGGAAGGGAAGAGAAGGGTAGGAAGGAAGGAAGGAAGTAAAGAAGGGAGGGAGGAAGGGAGGAAGAAAATCACCTCCACCGAGAGCCTTCTTTGATTAGGATCTCCTAACCCTGATTATAAGTTGACTCTGTATGTTTCCAGGATTAGGTCTATTAAAACCAAATGGCATTGTATAAGATTTCAAAGGATTCCCTAAACTATTATTTTTATTGCATCACTTTCTTTTTAAAATAAATTAGGCAGCAAATAAGACTGGATGACGTTTTAGTGCCATTAGGGATAGTTTAGGTTGCTGCTTTTTGCATTTTATAAACTGGATTGATTGTAATGAAATTTGGCCTGGTGGTTATTTGCATTTGGGTAGTTGCTGAACATTTGGAATTGTTTCTAGCAGGGAATCTATATGAAACTGGTCTATTTCAGTCACAATCAAAAGACCCCATCGTGATATAACAAGATTTCCTGTAACCCTATGTAGGTTGTATTAAGATGCTGTCCCTCACTAGGGACCTCTAGTATAAAAAGGTGCCAGTGCGTTTCAAACACTTGTTCCTCATCTGAGTACAGTCTTCTCAACCACATGGTAGATACTCAGGCTGATGACCAAGCCCTCAATAAACAGCAGCATCGGCAAACACACATTGGACCTCCACTTCATGCCAGGCACTGGATCAGGGGCTTATGTGGACTAATTTAATCCCTCTAGTGGACCCAGGAGAAAACTGAGCTAAGAGGGTTTCAAAACTTTGTCCAAGGTCAAACAGGTGATGGGATTGGTTAGGAATCTGGATCCAGATTTTCTTTCCAAATCCTAATCCTTTTTCTCCAAGTACTTTGTCACTAGCCAACGACAGGATCAGTACAGGTCTCTGAAATCCAACATATGGTTAGCTATGGCTAACCATGACTCCCATCCCCCAGGAAATCAGGATGTAAAGACGTTTTCCTAAAGAACCAAAAATTAAGGGGATGCCATCCTCCCTGATCCGACAAGGCTGTGTTGAGCAAGGGTACCTGCTATGCATTGTAGCTTTTCTCTGCATTATACATCACATGTTCCTGGTCTCCTCCTGCCACACACTTGTCAGGTCACAGGTCACACTGGATAAAATAAAGAGCAGTATCAGGAACACCATGCAATCTGCTTGGGTCTTGGATCGGAGCTTTCAGGAAACCCACAGAGACCTCTAGGTGAACCCTGGCAAGTAATCAGCACGTTGCCTCTTGAAACTCGTTCAATTAGCAGATGGGCCTTTGCCTAAAGTGACTATTAGTAAGAAGGACAGGCGTTGTTGCATCAAATTGTCTCCGTGGGATCCGTTGTATTTAGTGCCATGCAATCACCCAGATTGTCTTTTACTACAAAAGAAAAAAAATCTCCTAAGCAAAATAAGGGTGAAGTACACCTTCTCCCCACCCACCCAATGTATGATGGAATGAAAATGCAGGTCGTGAATAAAAATCCAGCCCCTGCCTAATATATTTCCCTATAGGGGAGCTGTGGCTTAACAGCTCTGCCACCGCATAGGCAAAAATGCAGAGTTTGTCTCTTTTGTCAGTCTGGAGATAAAATCCTATTCTTTGTAATCCCTGAAGAAACAAATCAAATAAACTCAGGCTGAGCTAACCATTTTCAATCCATCAAAGCAATCAAATTCTGTTTACCTGAATCACAATGATTTCTAAAATGTTATTAAAAAGTAAAATGGAGTTTAACTATTCCAAAAAACTGAAAATGATGTGCAAACACAAAAGGGATAAGATTTCTGTAATTATGTAGACATAAAGTCGGTGCCATCATTTGTGCCACAATACATTGTAGCTATGGCATGTAAAGATAAAAAGCCCTTTGTCTAACACTGCTGCTGCAAGTGATGCAAAAACATAATTAATGTAAGAAGTCTTCAAAGGGGTAACTATTCATTTCGTTAGTTTTATTGCTCTTTCAGGCAAACAATGGTTTTATAATTTAATAAACCAATTAACTGATTATGTCTCACCCAAAATATTTGTATATCACCCATTCTATCATCTCAAAAGTCCTCATCCCATTTCTTACCCTGACAGTGTTGTTGTAAATGCGTCTAATTAGGATATTTGGCAAATGGGTGGCTGGCAGGTTATTTTGAAGCAAATTCTCGGGGATTTTTGTCTCAAGGTGCTTTTGCAAACATTTGCAATGACAACAGAGAGCTTTCTCTTTCGGTGTCATTAAAAGTTCAGATACCACATTATCATGACTGTTTAGAGCCACTTGAAAGAATGACTGTGGACCTGTCTCTTTATTGTAATTCCTTAACTATTCTGCCAGGGGGACTATGCAGTCCCTAAGCATGGCATGCCTTATCACCCCTCAAAATTGCTTCTTCTGTTCAGTCAAGAGTCATTCTGTGGACTGACTGCAGGTGCCTATCGCTGGCTGTATTATAACAGTGATGTTCACCACATCGCAGCCGATGAATCCAGCAGCATTTCCATTACAACCCTCCATTATCAAGGAGAGAAAAGCTGGCTGGGAAAAAAAAATGCACCCAGGAATAAAACTTGACATCCTGGCAAACGAAAGAAAGTTTCAACCTAGGCACATTCTTTCAGCACTTTGAAATGTGAAATTGTCATGACAGGTTTTCAGTAGCAAGAATGCATGTCAATAAAAGCACAGAAATGGAGTCATTTAAGAGGATTTGCTGGAACTCTTGGTCAAAGATGCTTTTATTACAGGTACAAATGCATTCCCTGCTCTAGTCCCCAAAAGCGACAGATAATCTCAAGCTGGGTCTTTACTTACTGGTGTTGCATAGCGAATGTTATTCTAACCTGCAAGCTGTTGGTTTCTTCTTTTCAGCAAAGCACTCATTCACTTGTTCATGGAACCAAAAATCAAGAACCTCCCACTGACCCATCACGAACTAGAAGGAGTTCCTACCCTCACGGAGGACATAGTCTAGGGAGAATAAGCACAGCCACAATATAGATGCAATGAATGTGATAAAAGGGGCAGTCCATGATCCTATAAGACACACAGGAGAGCTCTTAGATCAAGAGGATCAGGGAGGCCATTTTCTGCAGGAGGTGACACATAAGCTCCGGGCATTTGTGGGTGGAGTTAGCCAAGTAACTGAGGAGGACACAGAGTCTGATTGTTGCTCAAAAGTGCAGTAGTGGGAGGAAATGCCCATTCAAGACCCCAGGAACCCTTTATCATGGCAGGAGCCTGGACTACGAGGCAGAGGGCTAGAAGAGGGAATCACAGGGTGGACAAGCCCATGCTGCACAGGGTTGGGGTCATAACGAGGAATTTGAACTTCATCCCAAGAGGAACGTGGGGCTACTAAAGGTTTTCAGCAGGGGAGTCACGTGATCAGATTTGCATTCTTGAAATATACACCTACATTTTCAAAGAATTCATCTTTCATATACCCTGCCTCCCCAAAAAGTCCTAAATGTTTATGGTTAGTATGTGACATATGGTTTATTTTCCCTGTGAAAAATAACACTGAGCTATTCGCATCATTCTTTTCAAGGATGCAGTGGGGCGCCAGCCTCCCAGGTGACCATGTATTCATTTGGTGCCTAGACTTCACTGGAGTCTATGCGAAGGATTCTTCCCTCAAGTTGGGGAGAGAAAACGTAAACCCCAATAGCACCCAGATAAAAACTACAGCCCTGAGGTCCCACACAATGAAAGGACAGACAAGATGTTCTGAACATTCGTGGGATGGCTTTCTGTGGATTGGGGTGTCCAGAGAAGGTTCATGGAGGTGGCATGTTCTGAGATGGGCAGGAGTAAGGACCTGAGCAGAGGGAATGATCATGACCACACAGAGAAACAGTCGAGCTGTCTCATCCCGCAGCTGATAACAGCAAGAGGAGAAAGTTGAAAGGAGGGTGCAGGCACATGGGATGCAAGGCAGAACATTTCGATTTCCACCTCGTGGGTGACTCAGTAGGGTGATGACAATGTCACTGCCACCATCAACGCAGCAGGGTATGGTGTGTGTGGGGTACTTATCTTCACTGCTTTGAGCTGGAACTCAATCCTAGGTCTTCTGAGTCTGTACTCTGTTTCTTTCTACTGCATCTTACTGCCTTTCCAAGTACCAAGACCGCCAAAAGAGAGGCATGAGTGACAGGTGACACAGACAACATGGATGCTCCGTGGATGCTCCTTGAGGAGGATACGCTTAACTGGGATGCCAAAGACCAGAAGGAACTTAGCATGTTGTATAAGACCTTTCGTGACCTGGTCCTAACAGCGTCTCCAGCTGCTTCTCTCCCTCATGCTCCCCGAATGCAAGACATCCTGAAACACTTGCAGTCCTCGCTCTTGGCTCCATGCCTCTTTATGCACGACCCGTGCCTCTTTATTCACCACCCCTGCCTCCCCAGAAAACCCTTTCTCATCCTCTGAGACCCAAGCGGCACCTTCTCTGGGAAGCCCCGCACAGCTACTCCACCACCCACCCCAGGAATTGCTTATACAGAGCTTTGTATTATTGACCATTTGTTCACCTGTCCTTGACAATCTCTGATCTAGAAACTTTTTGGCTAAACATAGAGGTTTCGACCTTGGCCTCTGGTTTCAATTCACAAGCCCTTCTAGGATAGTGCCAGAATGCAGCAGCTCCATCACCATTGGAGGAATGTAAGGCTGGATGAATGAACTCAGGAGAAGAGCTTCTCTCATAGAACCTGCCAAACCCAGTGGTCCTTCTAAGTGCACATCAGAAAAGACTGCGGAGGAAATTATATTTTCTAAGCTCCAGAAAATGACAGTGGCTATCGGAGTTTACCTTGAGGCTGCTGCTGCTGCTGCTTAAAACAGACCTCTTGGCTGTATCTATACGACCTCTAAACAATCATTCAATGCAGACACTGAAAAAGAAAAAAAAAAGTCAATTCCGAGAGGGGAAAAATCAACTCAAGAAGTTGTTTGATTTCTTTGGTCTTCCAACTCAATCAAAAAAGTCACTCTTACAGCCCGTGTAAATATAGCCTGGGTCTGAGTGTCCTGACTCATGTGACAACGTTATCTCATTAATTCCTTCAAAGCAAGTAACAAGTATGACTGAGTAAGATAACAAGCATTACCCAGGGGCCTAGGCCAGTGATTCTCAAATTTCAGGGCACATCAGAATCACCTGGAAGGTTTATTACAACACTGGCTGCTGGGCCCCGCCCCAGGAGTTTCTAATTCAGTAGGTCTAGGATGAGGTTCTTGAAAATGCATTTCTTCTGTGATTTTTTTTTTTTTAGAGAATACACAAGTTCCTATGCAATGTTGACACTGCTGGTCTGGGGACTACTCTTTGAAAATCACTGCCTTGGACCATTGATGATAACCTTGCATTAAAAACTCTTTTATTCAGTTTTTTTTTTCAGTAGAGATAGGGTGGGGGTGGGCAGGGTGGGAAGAGGTCTCACTTCGTTGCCCAGTCTAGTCTCAAACTCCTGACTTCCAGTGATCCTCCCACCTTGGCCTCCAAAGTGCTGGGATTACAGGCGTAGCCACTGAGCCCAGCCTCATTTATCAGTTCTCAGACACTTGGTGTCAGATTGATTTGCTTCAGCTGAGCAAATACCGAGGTAGCAAAATGAAGTGAAATCAGCATGCTCACCTGGACTGAATTGTTTCTCCTGTAGTTCAAACAGGGAGTGGCCACTTGCCAGCTCCAATCAGACCACAGGGCCAGAAAAGGCCAGGTCTGGGGGTATTATTTTTTCAAACAAGAATCCCTGTTATCAACTGCATGCAAATTACTCCAGCTCTCCCTTTGAGACGGCCGAGGTAGGGATTTGAAAAGGAGGTCAAAGTAAAATTGAGTTCTGACTCACATTTCACCAAAACGGGTTTTCAAATCAAATCAGATGAAGCCTCTAGGTGCATGGGACTCGTTTACCCCTACCCAAATGTGACCTCTCATATTAAGAAGGGGGGAAAATGCTTGAAAAACCTCTTCAACATCAAATAGCAACTTAAGAGCATTTTCTGGTGATTTAAACTTAAATGAATCAGAAACATCTGGATTAGATTTTACCCAAATGTTATACAATCTAAATAATTAAGGTGGGAGAGAAAGCACTTGGAAAACTACCCTTTGGGTAGTTTTCAGGTCTGAAGCACTTGAAAATGGGTCTGAGGTGTTGATGAGCTCTTGATAAGGTCCTCAGACAGAGCTTTTCTACTTTAAAAGCTCAAAAGTCACACAAATCACCTTCCCTTCTTTCAGGACTCCTAGAGGGCCCCATTGGGACAGCTCATTCACAATCTGATGCTCCAGACGAAGCTGGATGCCTGATGACTAAAGGCAAGTGGGCATTGCGAGGTACACACATCAGCCTGAGCACAGCGGCCAAGAGTCCATGCTTGTCAGGATAATGCAGCCAGCTGTGGCCACACACAACTCCTGACATCTCAGTAGCTTTATACAGCTAAGTCCATTTCTTATTCATGCTATCTGGGTTGGATGACTCTGCAGGACATCTCTCCTCCACACAGTCACTCAGGAACCCAGGCTGCTTCTAGCTCAGGATTCTGTAATGCATCGTACTATGCATATCTCCATGGTTACGGCTGAGGGGAAAAAGTGGGAGGGAAGGATGAAATGCCCAGTTTTCCATCACAAATCTGTCATTAAAGAGCTGTGAAGCATTCTGTAGACACTTAACCTCTTTAAGCTTCCATTCATTTCTTCCCCTATAAAAATGAGATTCATAATGGTACCCCCTCATGGGGTACATGTGAGAATCTAATGAGATTTATCATTGGACCCCTGTTACTCCAAGTGTGGTCTGCTGACCCACAGCATTGGCACCACCTGGAACTCTGCAAGAACCATGGACCCTCAGGCCCCACCCCAGACCTACTGAATCAGAATCTGCATTTTAATCAGCTCCCCAGAGATTGATGTGGACATCACAGTTTGAGAATACCACAAGGAAGCCTCCAGCACGCAGTACATGCTCAGTGAGCATTAGCTGTGTTATTATCATCTAAACTCCAGCTGCCTTTCCAGACCTGAAAATCACCGAGTCAATTAGCAACTCACAATCAGCAGGCGCATTGGGGGAGATTAGCAGGTTTAGGGTCTGGCTTCTCATCATGTGAAACAGTGACACTTCCTACTGATGTCCTTCATGAAAGGGCAGAGAAGGGGTTGTTATTTTAACTGACAAATCAAAGCAAGTCAGGACTAAGACTGCAATCATTTTATCCTTATTATACCAAGGAATTTCAGCCCATATGGCATGCTGCCCTCATCATTACACGCTGATCACAGACCCTGTACATTACCTGGGACCAGCCCAGCAACATAAAAGGTAGGGAACAGACCCAGATTTCTAGACAGACTGTCACAGAAAATATCCCTCCTTGGGGGGCTGGAGAGGGGAGGATTAGGACCAGTGTCAAGTAAACCATTACCCCTCATGGTAAAACACATTTCCATGGTCGGCCCAGCTGTCTAGCTCACTTAGTTTATGGCACTTGCATCCCGGGATAGGGAGGGATTCTTTTGGCTGGCTGCCTACATGCCTAATTTCCGTGCTTACCCCAAATCATCATCCAGAAAGTGCCCTCTGCAAAATGACTAAACTCATATCAGGTGTCTCTCCCCAGCCCTTTCCCTTGCCTCCACCTCCCTCCACAAAGGCTCTGTCTGTGACACATGACACTTGAGTGCTTTCTCTTGGTAATGGATCATACAACTTCTGAAGCTCAATTTCCTTTCCTCCTCAACACGGTGTCACCTCAACCACATTGATCAGTATGAAGGAGAGGAATGCTCATAGCAGCTTGCAGCCTGCCTCCTCTCTCCCTCCCTCCTCCCCTCTGCTCTCTCTCCTTCATCCCTCTCTTACACACACATGCACACACACACATACACACACTTGCGCGCGCGAGCGCGAAATACTCAGAACATTAAAGAAAGCTGTTAAGCTAATCTGGTGCATCTAAATGGGCAATATATATTGAATCCATGCTCCATTGATCATAATTATTGCAGGGCCCTTTATCAAGTAGCCATCTTAAACCATTATTTAGAGATCATTTTGCTTTCCATTACTGTCACTATATTGCAAAATTCACTGGGAATTGGATGCCTGGTGATAGAGGGGTGTGCACAGTATTAGCCGGGAATCTGCCCATGTCATCCAGGAGTGTTTCCACACAGAAAGACTTAGCACCATAGTCAGTGCACTTTTGAAGAGCCACCCCTGCCCATCAGCTTTATGATAGAAAAACAAATCCTCCACCCGGGTCTGATTTTCCACCTTGGCTCTGCAAACAATATCACCATTATTCTTGCCTTACGATAATCCCCAGTAAGACCCTCAACATACACAGCCCCCGACTCACACTGGGCATTCGCAGATGAAGTGCAGTCACTGCAAAGTGCCTGGATAAAGGCATCTGGCCTGTGGGAAAGAAAACAAGGGCACCTTATCTGGAATGCCCCAGTCCCCTAAAAGGGAACTTCTATGCCAAAACAATGGCTCCCTTTTTTCCTCGTCTTAAGGCTGCCCTGTTCTACCTCAGCACCATCTCTTCTCCATCCATTCACTATTTGCAGAGAAGGAGATGTTGGTATTTCTCAACAATGATGAGATGAATGCCACTGAGTGTGGTGGTTAAAGCCATTGACTCAGTCGTCAGAGCTGGATTCTGACCCAGACTTGGACACCTGCTCTCGGCAGAGCCTCAGGCAACCATTTGCTCCCTGTCAGGCTGCAATATTGCTTCTGTGGAAATAGGAGTTAAGATAATTACAACCCCCCAACTCGTAGGGCATTTGGATGGCTCTGATCTGGTGCACAGTGGGTGCTCAGTACAAGTTAGCACCCCCAGCAGTGCTTCTCAAATGTTAACATGCACCAGAATCATCCCGACTGCCATCCCCACCCCTGGAGTTTCTGATCTTAGTAGGTCTTGGGTGGGGCCTGAGATTTTACGTTTCTGCCAAGTTCCCAGGTGACGCTGATGGTCTGCAGCCATATTTTGAGAGTTCCTGCTCTATGGAACTGAGAAGTAAACAGACTTTACTTCCCTGCTTGAGTCAATGGCCAAAAAAATATTGAATGAAACAGACTGAAGCCTGTTCTGTTGTCAAAGAAAAATCATAAGATTTAGAGTCAGACTAACCTGAATCTGACTCCTGGCTCTACCACTGACTAGCTTGGTGATTTTAAACAACTTTCCTAACTTCTCTGGGCTTGTTTTCTCATCTGAAGGTTTTCTGTACTTCATGGAGTTGTTACTGGAAATTAAATTAGATGGCTTGTAGGAAATACCAACACAGTTGCCAGTGTATGATAGATAAAAAATTATAATCATTAATAATATTACTTTCTATCATATGAAATTTTTGATATTTGACCATATTTTACCTATCAAAAATGATAGTTTTATACAGATTGGCCATATAATGATCATAACAATAATAGCAATATCACTGAGCAGACTTTAGCCACCCCAGTTTTGCCAAATAACTAGCTGGCAGCATCTACTAAAGCAAAGTTGAGGACATCATTTAAACTGCAGCATTATTTTAACTACCCTGTTTGTCGACTTGAATGCCTGATTTGTCCCCATGTCCCCAACACACACTCACACTGTTCTAATTCACTTGGGCATAGGACCTTGTTTTTTTGTTTTTTAGGAGCTCCTCCAAACGACCTCAGTGAGCAGCGAAGGTGTGAACTTTGGAGACCCGTGTTCTGTGCAGCTTCTTTGTGCTTGCTGGACACAGCTGAATGACAGCACCTGCCTCTGACCAGCATCCTTCTTTCTCTTTGGTGGTTTCTAATTTTCTAAGAACTGGGAAACCAAATAACTTAGCTTTCCTAGCTGATCTTTGTGTCTCCATTTTTTTCAGTAAAATTAGTAGTAACATAATAGATGGTCAACAATGTTGAATTGAAAATAATTGTTAAATAGGGCAATAGAAAAACACATTATCATCTCGATAGGTTGAGAAAGGACATTTGATAAACATTCATGTTAATAAAGTACTCTTGATAAATGAAGAATGTAAGCTACTAACAGACATGATAGATGTGTGGATATGTGTATATTTCTGTGTATACATACACACACATACATACACACATATTTTTTAAAATCAATAGCCAGCATCATGCTTAACCATAAACATGGAAAACACTTTCATTAAAATCCAAGGATGAAACAAGGATGTCTACTTATTATGACTGTTTAACATTGTTCTAGAATTACCAATTTATACAATAGTAAAGAAAATGAAATAACAGGAATTAATGTTGGAAAATCCAGAGAAAATCATAATCATTTTTTTTTTTTTTGAGACGGAGTCTTTCTCTGTCACCCAAGCTGGAGTACAGTGGCATAATCATGGCTCATTGTAGCCTCGAACTCCTGGTCTCAAGCGATCCTCCTAATCCAGCCTGGCCTCCCATGGTGCTGGGATTACAGGCGTAGCCACTGCACCCAGCCTCATCATCATTTTTAGATGATTTAGCTCTCTGCTTGCAAAATGCATGAGGAAATATTAGAAATTAACAAGAAGCTTCAATGAGGTAGATGGTTATAAAATCAGCACACAAAAAATAATAACACATCTATAACCATTTAGAAAATACATGCTTCACAATAGTCATAAAAATTTAATGCCTAGATATGAACTTCTCAATAAATGACTAAAACCTACATAAGAGCTACAGCACTACTCAGGAATACAAAGGGATATTTGAATGATTGTAAAAAAAAGTATCATGTTCTATGATGAAATGATCTGGTATTTAAAGATGTTAATACTGACAAATCATGCTGTGAATTGAATGTAATCTCAATTAAGCTTCCAATATATTTTTTTCAAACTTGACTAGATTTTATTTGGAGACGATATGTGTGAGAATAACCAGAGAAAAAAAGAGAAAAAGGAAGACTAACAAGAAGGCATTTGCCTTTTCAACTCTTAAAATATATTAAAACAACTCTGATAATTAAAACTGAATCCAAAAAAGACAGATTAATTAAATAACTTGGAAATTCAGAAGCAGACCCAAGCATATAAGAAATTTTGATATAACTACCATCCCATCCCTTGATTTGAGATTTCAAATCAAGCAGGAAAGTTAAAACTATTCAATAAAGAATGTAGGGCCAGGCGTGGTGGCTCACACCTGTAATCCCAGCACTTTGGGAGGCCGAGGCAGGCAGATCACAAGGTCAAGAGATCGAGACCATCCTGGCCAACATGGTGAAATGCTGTATCTACTAAAAATACAAAAATTAGCTGGGCGTGGTAGTGTGCGCCTGGAATCCCAGCTACTCAGGAAGCTAAAGCAGGAGAATTGCTTGAACCAGGAAGCTGGAGTTTGCAGTGAGCTGAGATCTTGCCACTGCACTCCAGCCTGGTGACAGAGTCTCAAAAAAAGGGGGGAAAGCTCAGACAAATTATGCCAACATAATTTGTGCGTTAAAAATTTTAATATAAAAGTGCTAACAAAAGATAGATAAGTATGTAATATTTTGTGGGAATTGCTTTTTAAGAATGCACCAAAGCAAAATTTATAAAATTAAAAATGTAAATGTCTAAGTAAAAAAAAAGAAACCACAAAGTTAAAAGGCAAATAGTCCAGAAAACATATTTGTAGTATACATGATATTCAAGGGGTTGGTGTCCTTACATCTTAAAGATACGTTAAATTCTACGAGAAATATATATATGGAAAATCCTGTAAAAATTTGAATAAAGGACATGAACAAAATACTCATAAATGAAGAAACATAGTCAATAACCACATACAAATGTTCAAGATCACAAGTAATCAAAGAAATAAAAGCTAAACACAATTGTCTCTCCTACTAACTTCTTTTTTTATTAGATATTTTTAAAAATCATGGCCAGAATTGTCAAAAATGTGGAGCAACATACAGGCATTCTCATATATGGCAGGTTGGAATGTAAGTTAAGACGGTCTTTTGGAGGGGAGTTTGGAAGTATCTAAAGCCTGAGAATTGGACCCAGTAAATACACTTCTGGGATATATCTGAGGAAATAAGCAAATGCACAAGGATAGTATAAGGATGATCCTTGCAGCATTATTTATAGTAGCAAAAAGCTGGAATATTAGTTAAAAATTGTGGCAAAAGCCTACATGTATTTAAATGCAAACATAGATACAGGAGAGCCTTGGTTCTCAAACTTTAGTGTACATCAGTGATAACATGGAGAGCGTCTTAAAAAAAGATCACTGGCCCCGCCCCAAGAGTTTCTGATTTAGCAAGCCTGAGATGGGCCTCCAGAATGTGCCTTTCTAAGAGATGTCCAGGTGATGGTGATGCTGATGGTTCATGCATCACACCTTGAGAACCTCTGTGATAGAGCACTGCTTAGTGAGAAAAGCAAATTACAGTAGACACAGTAGGATCCAGTTTCTCTGTATGTGTAACTTACATATGCATAGACTAAAATTCTCCAGGATAAGTCCTAAAGTATTAACAATAGTTATTTCGAAGCATCAAGATCTTTAAATTTTTTTAAGGGTGCTTTAAATTTTTTATGCTCAACATGAATTATTTACATAAATTTAATTAATCGGCCATTTCTTCCTCTAATAAGGGAATTTTATGAATCCCACGTGTGCCTGAGATCTCTCAAGCTGCCTCTCTCTTGCCCTTAATTATCTGGGCCCAGACTTGAAACTTCAGGGATTTATTATTAATATATCATAACAGTATTAAGATATAACTCACATATGATACAATTTGCCCATTTAAAGTATATACTTCAGTGGCTTTTAGAATATTCAGAGTTGAACAACCATCACAAAAATGAATTCTAGAACATTTTTATAACCCCAAAAAGAAACTTTATGCCCCAGCAGTCACTCCCATTTTCCCCCAAGGCCCTCCCCCAGCCCCTGACAACTATTAATCAACTTCCTATTTCTCTGGATTTGCGGAGTCTGAACATTTCATATACGTGGAATTGGACAATATGTGGTCTTTTGTGATTGCCTCCTTTAACTTAGCACATAATTTTTATACAACATGCCTGTCCTTAAGAGGTTCAGTCTGCTCTGCGTACCTCCCCTCACCCTAGGTAGTTTTAGCCTTCAGTTGGGTTCTCAGTGCTGCCTTGGACTAGTTGAATTTTGAGACACAACTCACTTCCTGATTGACATGGTAATGATGCACTATAACTCTGGTAAAAGGGCAACCGAGGGCCTTACCACTAACTCACTCTAGAACCCCAAGCCAGCTGCTTGCTTAGTATAGATCCTTGTTTCAGGCAACACAAGTACCACAGAGTTGTTGGAACACTCAATGAAAGAATGCACATCCTGCTCAGAGTAGCGCTTGCTACCAACAAACCCTCAGCACACATCAGCTGTTGGCATTATTAGCAGAGTTCATTGAATGTCAATACCTGGCAAAGTTTCTTTATCACAAAGCCCTAATATGGCGACAGGAGCTATAATCTGCCTGAAGTAGATGTGGTGACATCTTCTCTTACGAAAATATCCTGCCTCCTTCTTGAAGGAATGAGAAGACTTCAGACTGATTCTCACCCACAGTTGCCTCCTGCTGAGATGAGCTCTCAGGGAGGGCGCTGGGAGGTTATAAGATCAGACACAAGAATAAACCACAATAATGGCAGTCACAATGCCAACAAAATATATGTTAGAATCAACTCCATATACATACACTTCTTTCCAAGAATTGGGTCTGCAGATGTTACTCAATGCAAGATACTTTCCCAGGCACCAGCGATGACCGTGAGCTCCTGAATTGGCAAGTTCAGTTCCAAGGCCTGGGAAAAGCCAGGGACAATCATATGAGACAAAAAGAAACATGTGGCCAAGCATCCAAGCACAACAATCAGGCCTTAATGATCAGGTTGGTGCTGCTAACTAAATGCTGTCAACTGGGCACAGCAAGGTTAGTTGCTCAGAATTTTTCTTATAATGTTTAGGGCCCTTTGCCCTTTATCCATTCTTTTTGTTTCTTTTCTAATACAATGGCATTGCTGTTCTTATCTTTCAAAATTCAGCCTGACTAATAAATAGTTTTTGTGAGCAATTATAGTATAAATATTGGCAGAATTTGACTTTTCTGGAAAAAAGCTATTCTTTTTGGTGAAAACATCTGAATGTTTCAAATAGCTTGGACTCCCCTCATGATGGAGATGCAAGTTAACTACATGTTCCTAATATGTGTGGTGTCATCCAAGAGGGTTCTCCAAGTGAGCAACCCCCAGCAGCCAGAACAGTCCCAAGAACTGAGACTATGCTGCGGTGTCCCCTCTGGCTCCACTCTCTCCAGAAACCTCACACTGGATCCATTAGACCCACTGATACAGTTTGGCTGTGTCCCCACCCAAATCTCATTTTGAATTGTAGCTTCCATAATTCCCATGTGTTGTGGGAGGGACCTAGGGGGAGATAATTGAATCATGAGGGCAGTTTCCCCCATACTGTTCTCCTGGTGGCGAAGAAGTAACACGAGAGCTGATGGTTTTATAAGGGGAAACCCCTGTTGCTTCTCAGTCTCTCTTGCCTGCCACCATGTGAGATGTGTCTTTTGCCTTCCGCCATGATTGTGAGGTCTCACCAGCCACATGGAACTCCTTTATAAATTACCCAGTCTTGAGTATGTCTTTATCAGCAGCATGAAAATGGACTAATATGCCCTCACAGCTCTTGCACAAGCTCCACCTCCATTGTATTCCAATGTCAAATGCAAAAGAAAAAAGCTCCTGGATGCCCTGGGCCTCTCCTTTTCCTTCCTTCTTTCTTCTTCCTTCTTTCCCATCCTTTAAGCACCAATAACAATTACTTGTGTTGTTGAGTAGATGATTATATGTATATACTGATAGAGCACCTGCTTGATCTACTTTTTTTTCCTTAGCCTCAGAAACTAGTTCTAACTGTTTTCAGTAGCTGGTGAAGTGAAGCCCAGTAGTCTCACAATGCTCTATGAACTAATAAAAATATAAAGCTCTGACATAATATTTAATGTCATCAACAGTGGGGCCATTCAGGATGAAAGGCACAGAGTCCTTTAACGCCTTAAAATATCTGAACACACTACTATAGTACTCTGTAGTGAAGCAAATATTGGCCTTTGCTTTACATACAAAAAAACTAACATGTTCAGCATTTTTTGTATTCTCATGTGTGGTGTTAAGCAAGCTATATTTAATAATATAGTTTTAGATCCCCATCATTTTTTTAGAAAAGCTTAAAATATTCAAAGATTTTGTGATTAAAGGACCAAGATTTAGTTGTTTGAAAAAGCTACATACAACAAATGGTCATTTCTAGTGACAGATTCTGAAGTGTTGCTGTGCACTGTTGGTAGGAGTATAAATTAGTTCCACCATTGTGGAAGACAGTGTGGTGACTCCTTAAGGATCTAGAACCAGAAATACCATTTGACCCAGCAATCCCATTACTAGGTATATGCCCAAAGGATTACAGATCATCCTACTATAAAGATACATGCACATGTATGTTTATTGCAGCAATATTTACAATAGCAAAGACTTGAAATCAATCCCAAATGCCCATCAATGATAGACTGGATAAAGAAAATGTGGCATATATACACCATGGATGCAGCCATAAAAAAGAATAAAATAATGTCCTTTGCAGGGACATGGATGAAGCTGGAAGCCATCGTTCTCAACAAACTAACACAGGAATAGAAAACAAAACACTGCATGTTTTCACTTATGAGTGAGAGTTGAATAGTGAGAACACATGGTCACAGGGTTGGAAACAACACACACTAGGGCCTGTTGGGGGTGGAGGGCAAGGGGAGGGAAAGCATTAGGACAAGTACTTAATGCATGTGGGGCTTAAAACCTAGATGACAGGTTGATAGGTGCGGCAAACCACCATGGCACATGTATACCTATGTAACAAACCTGCACATTCTGCATATGTATCCCAGAACTTAAAGTAAAAAAAAAAAAATAGAATAAAAAATGCAAATATGTCATTGTTTCCCTTGAGTCATTACAGGTTCTTGTTACTAGCACCTTTCAGAAAATTTTAGAATGTATGAAACTCAGTCTTATACAATTAATAAGACATTTTCCCATTCTGTTAAGCTTCTCCTTTGCCAAATGTGAAACTGACTTAGTCATGTTACAAAAAAATATGGCCATGTATTTTTTTAATCTTGATATTGAGGAAATGCATCTTGGGGCCTCAAACATGGGTGTATAATTATTTACTCAAAGCAAATAATGTTGAGACTGCTAGGCTGTATAAAATAATTTTCACCAAGGGTAAGAGAAGATTGCTTGTTAATATCCATTGTTGGTAAACCAAAGGATAAAAAACAAATGAATCAGCTGGTTTTTAGCTATTTTTGGTAGACTTTTTGAAAGTCCCTACCACAAAGCATTGTTGTGAGAATCAGATTTATTTTACCTTTATTTCTTCAACAAGTACTTACGTAGTGCTTACTATGTGCCAGTCATTCATCTAAGGCTACATATTACATATACTAACCAAATTAATTCTCATGACCACATTTTGATGTTGGTTCAGTAACCTCATGGATGTGGAAATGCAGACACAGAAAGGTTCTGTAGTCGCTGCCTCATACACAGGAGAGGTACACTGTGTGTGACTCATATTTGGAACCTAATAAACATGAGGGACCATTACCTCCCAGGTCACACTGACTGTCCAAGTTGAAAAGTGGGTGAATGCAATTTCAACATTCATAAGCCTAGAAAAAATGAGATGTTTTTGATTTACCATGATTTTAGAACTCAGGTAGAATACAATGTATATATACTTCATCCTTTCTGCTATTTCTTATTCGAAGGAAATTGAGACATTTGAAAAGAATAATTGAAAGAATACACAGATCACTGATTTTGTGATGTCCTTACTGGGTATAATAAGATAGGCGTCAGTTCTCAAATCTCAGTGATTCTCTGAAAATGCTCAATTGGAGAAATCTAGAACAAAAAATTTACTATTTAAAATGCTTGAACTTGTCACATTGTTTTTATCAATCATTTGGAGGTATTTTAAGAGAAACAGCTGCTATAAATGGATCTGTTTGTCCAAGCAGGATCCTATATCTGGTGATTGAATCCATGGTAATTTACCATCTGCCCCCCCAAAAGTGCTATACATGCAAAATTTCCGATCACAGTCAAAGTTGCTGAGAAATTTTAATGTGCACTTGAAATTAATCAACCAACGAATACATGGGTATATCTGAGTGTATAGACATATCCTGGACCTGCTGTATATAAGGAATTTTGCCGAAGACACAGAAGAAAGGTACAAAGACCAGTAGGACACAAGGGCCTTCTAGAAGCTTTCGTCTGACAGAGAAGATAAAACAAAGGCATATTCAAACATAACCAATGAAGTAAACAGGAAGGCGTAATAGCAAGGAGAGAATATCGTCAGTGGTGGCTTAGAGAGCGCAGAGAGGGAGAAGATCACAGTGGACTGGGCTGAACTGGACAGGACTGAGCAGGACTGGGCGGGAGAAGTGGGACCATGACTGGCTCCTGGGACTTCGCTGAATCACACAGGAGGCAAAGGATTTGGCTCTAGAGGAAGAGCGGGCAGTCCGGGCTGTCTGTTCATTATCACTCCAATGCACATTGCTCTGAGCCCCTTGGTGTGATTTGTGTTTCTTCTATTTAAGTAGAATAATCCCGATGTCATTTTTCTGCCTATGATGCTCTGCTCTTTCGCTGCATTTTGTGGCTGAGTTTCTCTTTGTGTGCTCCATCCATCGCCTAAGTGGCTGTGTTTACTTTGCTCTCTCATTCCCTGTATGTCTCATGAATAACAAAATTATAGAAACAGATCGAACATGTTTGAAATAATTCACATCGTGGTGTTTTTGGGTTGCCTGTCTCACAGCCATTATCCCTTTATCTTTTCTCCTTTTTCCTTTTCCCACTGTGCCTCAAAACATTAATGGTTAATGGACATTTGCAAAACAGCATTTCCTCTCCAAAGAAATGCCACACTAAAGAGCTCAAAAGAACATGTTAATATATGTTTCATTGTACACTGAGGTTTGATGGTGTTTCCAGACAGATCTGTGGTTTTCTTTTTTTAATATTCTGTCTGATAGGGGCATATCAGAAATGCAGCAGCTGATGGGGGTTCATTGTCCCCATCTGGGTTGGTAGGAGGGATAATGTGCTTCATGACTGGGGCTGGCCAACATGACCCAGTGGGGAGGAAGAGGAAGCTGGAGCCAGTCGGTAGGTGAACTGACCCTCCTGTAGGGCCACTTCTCTGGGATCCAGAAGTCCAGTACATGGTCCCAGAGGGACCTGTCCATAGTCAGTGGGGAAAGGGGTGTGGCCCACCCAAGCGAGTGGCTCCCATAATGGGGATTCTCATAGGCAAGTCACGCCAACACAGTTCTAGAAGATCAGGACATCCTAGTCTCCATTGACTGGAGGTGTGACAATGGGATTCAACCACCTGGGGAGAAAGATGCTGGCAGAAGAAAGGCATGGCAGCAGCATCCCCAGCAGTGGGCCCGGATTGAGGCAAAGCTACAAACCCACTGGAAATCTGCTCACAACGAAATAGGACATGAGGCTCACCCCAGACACTGAATCTCTAGCAGTGCAACAAATTCCATGCATTTCCGATGCATCAAGGTCACCCACTGGGTCAGAGCCAACTTCAGAACAATCTTAGAGGAGTTTCTGGAAGGGGCAACCACAGAGATCCCAAGTCAACTGGCAGGGGCCAACATCAGTTCCCAACAACTACATGTCCTCAAATGCTATTTTTTTTCTTTTACTGAATTGTACCCTACATATAGTAAAGTACACAAATCTTAAGTGATAGATTTTTACAATATACATATACTTATGTAACCACCACCCAGACAGAGATACAGAACATTCACAGCACCCGGAAATCTCCCTGAGAGCCCTTCCCAGTCAATAACCACCATTTTGTCTTGTCCATTAGCTTGACCTGTTTTTGACCTACACCTAAGTAGAGTCATGCAGTATGGTACCTTTAGTGTCTGTCTTCTGCTTGATACTAAACCTATGAGACACCTCTATGTTTCCGCGTGTTGCTTTAATGTGTTCATTTTCACTGCTGTCTCATATTCTGTTGTATAACCCTACACAAGTTCTTATGCCAATGGCATTTGAGTCGTTTCAAGACTTGCGCTCTTAAGAAAGCCCTTGTGAACATCCTTGTGTTTGTCTTTTCGTGGACATAAGCACTTATTTCTAGTTTCATACACACAAGTGTCCATTGCTGAGTCATAGGGCATATGTCATCCACCTTTAGTCCCTTGGACACTTTTAAGAGCAATTTCCCCACTATTCAGTTTAGAAAAGAGATGAAAAGGCTAGTAAGGTTAATCTGAAAAGTATGTTTTGAGGGCACCACAACATGAGATACTAGCCTAAAGACTAAAGTAATCCATCATTGCTACTGCATCCTGTTGTACAAGACAGTAAGAACTTCATGAAGGCAATTCCCATGCTCCGTATAGCACCGGTCACAACAGGAAAATGGTGGAGGAGCTGACTAAATAAATGCAATGAGGAAACATCACATGGGGCTTGGAGTTGACTGTTTTGCCCTGTGAAGTACTGCAGAGGTTAGGAGTCAGACTTATGAGTGAGGCAGAACCAGTGGCCAAACCGGTGGCCACCCCCATGCTTCCCATCTCAGTGGCTGATCACAGTGTAGCCGCTTCATGTTTCCAAGCCCCGTAGCAAAACGACAGCAGTGGTCCTACCTCATTTGGATGTTGTGAAGACCAAATCAGACAATGGTTGCTAAAAACCTCCCACAGTGCTTAGCACATTGTAAGCAATTAAACAGCATCATTTTTATAGCAATATAATCAGTGATAATTTTGTGATTTTTAATAATGATGATAATTGTAGAAAATAAAAAGTTGGCTTAGGCTTATTGCATGGGTGACCTAAGGGGTACCTAGAGATCATCTCGTCACCCTGTATGCTTCACGGATGAGAGGACCAGGGCACAAAGTGGTTAGGTAACATTTCCTAGGCCACACAGTGTGTAATCACAGGGTCAGAGGAGGGCCTTCTGCAAAGCCCACAGCATCGTGTGTTGGTTCTTCTCAGCAAGCCCCTTGGTTGGCTTTGTTAAGTCCTGTGTTAAAAATCCTCTCTTCTTGAAAAATCCTATTCTGAGGGTGAAGAATCTGGGTTCAGTGGGTATTTATTTAATCACTGCAGGCGTCGGGGTTCCTTAGGGAAACAGAACAAATAAGGGACACACACATAGTCTCTTACACAGACACACACAACTCATACTCTTACACACCACACACACACTCACACACACTTGTACTTTCACACACACATACATACCACACACACCACAGAAACATACACACCACACACATGCACACACTCACACCACACACTCTCACACACACACACTTATACTCACATACCACACACCACAGACACACACACACCACACACTCACACATGCTTACATAGTCGTTCTCATACACCTCACACACAAAATCACATATACACATGCAGTCACACACACACACACCACACACTCTCACATGCACATTCACACATTCGCACACACTCATTCTCACACACTGTCACCCACCCACACCCCCCCACACACACACATATTATTTACCTATTATTTGACTCCATGATCTCTCTATGCCGTAAACCCATCCTGCAAAAGAGAAGCTGTGCCTTATTGAGATGAAATAATTGACCCAAGGTCACCCAGCCTAGAAAGGCAGAGCCAGGAATTGACTCCAGATCACTCTATATAACACTGTCCTTAGCAGAATGAAAGATAGTGCCAGGAAGACAATACGATCCAGCAACCTTTCTAAGTCCTTGGAGTTCACCATGCCAGGCGATGGGAACAGGCCAGGACAAAACTCAAATCTGCCATTTCAATCACTCGTGCTGGCCCTGGCTAAAAGATTTAAAAGGAAGAGAAGATTAAAACTTTCCTTCATCAGGTGTTTCTGAATTATCTGTGGATTTCAGTCCTCTGACTCCATCGTGACAAATAAGCCAAGAGTAGGGATTCTGTGTGGATACAAAGAAAGGCCCATCATCTTGGGCTGATACAAACTTTGAAAAGCTTGATGAAAACCTTGGAAGGAAGTATTTGAGGAGGGGAAGACCAGGGAATTTAGGGGGACAGTCCAATCAGTTCCATACCCCAGCCCAGTCTTGTTTCCCACAAACACCCCCATTCAACCCCTGCTCAGGGCACTGATCTTACCAAGGGGAACACACGTGGGTGATGCCTGAGCCCCATCCAGAATTCAGGGTGGGGAAAGAGCCTATTTAACTGAAACTGAAGGAAAATAGATTCAAAGGGGCTTTTCAAATTATCTTGAGTGTCCAACTGCTCCTGTGTCTAATTTCCTGTAAATGAATTGATGATACAAGAATTAAACTTTCCTCCAGGAGAAAAACAAATTACAGATTTTATATAGGTTTTTCTGTTAAGGTGAAAAGCAAAGGGAAGACAAAGACAAGGCAACTGAAAGAAACAATGTTGGCAGGACCAGTGTCAGCTGACACAGGACCCTTTGTGTGAATCAGAAAATGGCCCCTGTGAAACGGGAGAGTTCCTTGATTCCCCTGGCAAGATGTGCAATAAGGATGTGGCTCACCCGCTTGGTCAGCCTACAGCTCAAACCCCTTGGGGGAGCATGCAGATGGGCAGGTGCAGAGGCTGGTGCTAGGGCTTTTGGGATCCCACCCCATGGCAGCATCTAGGGGTGGGTGTCTGCGACTCCCAAAACCCAAGTGGGCATGTGTTACCAAGCTCTTTCAGATTTGCAGACGGCTTGTGTGTTAATCAGCTCAGTGGACCCTCTGCCTTACCACAAGGGCAGAGGGCCAATGTGGCAGTCTTCTGTATGCCAAACTCTTGCCCACTGTCCCAAAAGAATTGGATGAAATGCGGGCTCAGAGGATAAGTGCAAGGTTTTATTGAGTGGTGGAGGTGGCTCTCAGTAAGATGAATGGGAAGCCTGAAGAGGGGTTGGAGTTGGAAGGTGGTCTTCCCTTGCCACCCAGTGGCCAGGCTCTTCTCCAGCCACCCCCAGCCTAACTCTCCTCAGCATCAGACATCTCTCCTCTCTTTCTCTGCCACGTTGTTTCACTGTCTCTGGTCCACTGATCTGTTGGTCACAACATTCAGCTGCTCGTGTGGGTGCCCACTAAGGTCTTGGGTTTATATGGAGGCAACATGGGGGTGTGGCAGGCCAAAAGGCAACTTTCTGGGCACAAAAGCAGAAATGCCTGTCCTCACTTAGGGCAGCAGGTCTTCAGGCTTGAGGGTGGGGCCTTTGCCAAGGACTCTGCTCTTCTCTACCCAGCACTTCCCTGACCACCTCCCATATCACCTGTCCTCCACCAGGCCACAGACCACATTTGTGCAAGTGATCTGGATTTCAGCCACTCTCCCCTTCTTTGCTGCATGCCTTGTAAAGTGCACAGTCTCTACAGGTGTTCCTGGCAGGCTTTAAGTGTTGACTTTCTTCCTTCCTCATTTTGTAAGCTCAAGTATTTTTTTAAAAAATTACCTGGCAAAATCAAGACAGTATTTGTCTTGGTCAGCTCTTTAAGGGAATGGGGGAAAAAAGAAAGACAGTCACTCAAAGGGCATCCTTCCCAGAGCTGGCCATGAAAGATTAAACATACTTCTCCAGATAGGGCAGTTGGTTGGTTCTTTACTAATTCATGACTTAGAGTAGATCATGGGAAGTGATTTAGCTGGAGAAGCACAGGGCAAAGGGAGGGACTGGGTCTGGATGAAACTAGTAAAGAAAACAGCAGCTCACCCTGCAAATGCCACATGCAGTTTGAGTTCTTTCAAGAAAGGGAATGTCAGTAAACTCCAGCAGGGCCAAGTGGCCACATCTTCATTTTTTTTTTCTAATCAGAGGCATTCAGGTGACAATGTAGTTATCTTTCAGAAAAACGATTATGCCATTTGGACATAATCTAGCAATTCCAAGTCGCCTGTACTGTAAAGTTGGCACACTTAGAAAAATTATTATGGATCCATTTTATGTGGGTTACCCTATGTCATAAAATTTTACCTATAATAAAAATGCGATAATAAGAGACTCAGACTATTTCCCTGGAAAACAAAAAGTCTAGCCATAAAATAATAAGGCAGGGTTTTACAAATAGTGCCTTAAATCATATTTTTTGTCACATCTGATAGTACCACTACCCTTGAAAAGCTAGTGGACATTTCTTGTGGGAAGCCTAAAAGGAACGTATTCTTTGTTCACCATGCTATTTCCAAGATGGCTCACTCCCATAGTTCTTGGCAGGATGACTCAGGTCCTCACCACATGGCCCTCTCCATCAGGCTGCTTGAGTGTCTTCCTGTCATGGCTGCCATGAGTCAGCAAAGGGAGAGCACAGTGGAAGCCACAATGTCCTCCATGACCTTGCTTCAAAAGGCATACTCTATCATTTCCTCAATGTTACTTGGTTGATATGGATTGGCTGTGTCCCAACCCAAATCTCATCTTGAATTCCCACATGTTGTGGGAGAGATGCAGTGGAAGGTAATTGAATCATGGGGGCAGGTCTTTCCCTTGCTGTTCTCATGATAGTGAATAAGATTCACAAGCTCTTACAGTTTCATAAGGGGAAGATTCCCTGTAAAAGCTCTCTTCTCTTGTTTACTGCCATATGAGGCATGCCTTTCACCTTCTGCCATGATTATGAGGCCTCCCCAGCCACATGGAACTGTAAGTCCATTAAATCTCTTTATTTTGTAAATTTCCCAGTCTCAGGTGTATCTTTATCAGCAGTGTGAAAATGACAAGTACAGTAAATTGGTGCCAGAAATGGGGTGCTACTGAAAAGATACCTGAAAATGTGGAAGTGACTTTGGAACTGGGTAACAGGCAGAGGTTGGAACAGTTTGGAGGGCTCAGATGAAGACAGGAAAATGTGGGAAAGTTACTAGAGACTTGTTGAATGGCTTTGCCCAAAATGCTGATAATGTTATGGACAATAAAGTCCAGGCTGAGGTGGTCTCAGATGGAAATGAAGAACTAGTTGGGAACTGAAGCAAAGGTGACTCTTGTTATGTTTTAGCAAAGAGACTGGCAGTGTTTTGCCTCTGCCCTGGAGCTTTGTGAAACGTTGAACTTGAGAGTGATGATTTAGGGTATCCGGTAGAAGAAATTTCTAAGCAGCATCAAGAGATGACTTGGGTGCTGTTAAAGGCATTCAGTTTTATGAGGGATGCAGATTATAAAAGTTTGGAAATTTTGCAGACTGACAATGCTATAGAAAAGAAAATCCCATTTTCTGAGGAGAAATTCAAGCTGGCTGCAGAAATTTGCATAAGCAATGAGGAGCTGAATGCTAATCTCCAAGACAATGGGGAAAATGTCTCCAGGACATGTCTGAGGTCTTCACAGGAGCCCCTCCCATCACAGGCCTGGAGACTTAGGAGGAAAACATAGTTTCACACATGGACTGGGCCCAGGGTCCTTGTGCTATGTGCAGCCTAGGGATTTGGTGCCCTGCATCCCAGTTGCTCCAGCCATGACTGAAAGGGGCCAGCATAGACCTCAGGCCATGGCTCATGTCTTCAGAGGGTGCAAGCCCCAAACCTTGGCACTTCCATGTGATGTTGAGCTTGTGAGTGCACAGAAATCAAGAACTGAGGTTTGGGAACCTCGGCTTAGATTTCAAAGGATGTATGAAAACACCTGGATGCCCAGGCAGAAGTTCACTGCAGGGGTGGGACCTTCATGGAAAAACCTCTGCTAGGGCAGCGCAGAAGGGAAACGGGGGGTTGAAGCCCCCACACAGAGTCCATACTAGGTGACTACCTAGTGGAGCTAGCTGTAAGAAGAGGGCCACCATCCTCCACCCAAGAATGGTGGATACACTGAGAGCTTGCACCGTGCACCTGGAAAAGCCACAGACACTCAATGCCAGCCCATGAAAGCAGCCAGGAGGGAGTCTGTCCCCTGCAAAGCCACAGGGACAGAGCTGTTAGACCATAGGAACCCACCTCTTGCATCACTGTGACCTAGATGTGAGACATGGAGTCAAAGATCATTTTGGAGCTTTAAGATTTGACTGCTCTGCTGGATTTCAGACTTGCATGGGGCCTGTAGCCCCTTTGTTTTGACAAATTTCTCCCATTTGGAATAGCTGTATTTACCCAATACCTGTACCCCCATTATATCTAGGAAGTAACTAACTTACTTTTGATTTTACATGTTCATAGGTGAAAGGGACTGGCCCTGTCTCAATGAGACTTTGGACTGTGGACTTTAAAGTTAATGCTGAAATGGGTTAAGACTTTGGGGGACTGTTGGGAAGACATAATTGGTTTTGAAATGTGAGGACATGAGATTTGGGAGGGGCCAGGGTGGAATGATATGATTTGGCTGTGTCCCCACCCAAATCTCATCTTGAATTCCCACACGTGGGAGGGACCTACAAGTCTGGGAGACTGGCTGCCATACCTTCCATTGCCAGATGTCTGTCAGTTCTTCTCTCACTCCAGAGGACACTGTACTCTCCTAGTTCTCCTCCTGCTCCCTGTAGACTCTTTCTTATTCTGCTTCCATAACTCCCCCTCTTCTGCCCATAGTTTCCATAATGGTATTTTCCAAGGTGAGGCTTTCTCATAAATATATACATATATAGGATATGCAGGGACAACTCCTAACCTCTATATTTGTCCTAGATTCCTCTCAGAAGCTCCAGGCCTGTGTTAACAACTCCTTTTGGACTAAGAGGGCCAGTGGAATGTATTTCACCTGGTGTTGGGAGAAAGGGCCAATCCAAGTTCATGACCTTTGTCATCTCCAGATGATGCTAGCTTTGGCTACAAGGAGAAGGATAGAGAACAAAGATCATAGCTGTACCTTACACTTCGGGTGTCCTCTCTTCCATTTAACCAGCTACAGTCTGGGTTCATGTCCCTTGAACCTGTGTAATTATTAATATTGTTCCCTTTGACTCTCAAAAGTGTCTTATTTTGAATGATAAATTATATGATTGTCTCATAGCCGTTTTACAACTCTGGACCATTTATCATTGCTTTATAATGTGCAAATGTTATAAAAGCTATCTACAGACTTGATCTAGACTGACATGGTGTCAGCTGCACAGGTGAAACTGACCATTAGAAACAATTAGATGATATGCTAAGGATTGTTATTCTCTTAGCATATCTGTGGCATAACATTCTTTGGCATTTCAGTGACCTTTTATGAGGCATAACACAATGGAAAGATTCATTTATGTCATGATCATCACATTGTATCTGAGAGAAAATGAGAGACCCAAAGCAGATGTCCAGAGCCAAGTTGAATATTGCATTTCAGAACCCATTGACTGGATGCTAATTTCGGTCATTTGCATGGGGGCCCCCATAATGTCATTCCTATCACAGTATCCATGTTAGCTCAATTTTCAGAGCAGCTGTAGCTGAAACACTGACCTGCCACTGATTACAGTGGCGTAATGAAGTGCAATGGGCCGGTAATTATTCTACATTACACCGATCAAGTAACATACGGCCCGTAGTGATCACAATGAGATCCCAGTGCTTAGTCAGGATGGGGGGAAAAGGCCATAAATGTTATTTAAAGGATGTCATCAAAAATGAGTTTGCAAGGCTAAAAATGTAAGAGGTTCCCAGTCCCAAGATGTTATCTTAGCCTCCTATCTCATAATTGCCTCACAGTTGGTACACAGAGGCCTCCTCTCATAAATTTGTCTTGAGTGACTTAATGAAAAGTTATATTTGAAATCTACCTGTAAATCGAGAAGGACCTTTTGGTAGAGAAGAGATCTGGGGGCAGGATGGAGGGAGAACAGAAAAGCCAATAATGAAATTTCAAGCAACTCAACATTCAAAACATTCTGATTCAATTGCTTCAGGAAGCATCATAAGTGACCTGATTGGTGCCCCCAGAACTGAGGATGCTAGTGGGATAGACCCCTAAAATTCCCAGAGAGGGACTTTCATACAGAACACAGCTTTGGTTAAAACTTGATTTTAAATTGGTGTGAAAACCTGCAAAGAATAAAGCAACTCCTGTAAGTTACTAAACATTCACCTTAGGAAAACTGCCTGAGTTCACTATTTAACAATTGTTACCTCATTATTTTAAAACATTCCACAATTCAGTTGGCCCTAAGCATAGGATTGGTTCTGGAGATGGCTACAGTTTGGGTTTGCAACCTGTTGAAAAACATGGATCCATAAAATTGTAATGTTATAAAAAGGTAAGGACATCATACCAACCTGTATGTTTCTACCACAAGCACAGCCACTGCATAACACACCTATATGTCAATACATGCATGTGTGGGTGTACGTGTGTGTATACACACGTACACACACACAGAGCATACACCCTCACAAGAACGTTAGATTAGGAACTCAGATATTAGACAACACAGGGTCAACTTCATGACCCAGGGAGTCCACTGTCCTATGGCTGAGCCCCCCACTTCCCCTACACCCCTCCTCCTCCCCTGCCTGCTTCTCCTCTCACCCCCGCTTTCTTTCTTGCTTTCTTGCCACTGTCCCAAATGGCCGTGCCCTACTGAGGTATAACATCCTCTCTTCGCAGGAAAGAGATAGAACAAATATCAGCTGAAATTGATGAGTTCTGGATAGGGCTATTTGAAGACTTACATAGCCTTTAGACCCCAAACTGCATCAAATATTGCACCCACTTTGTAGACATTTATGCAACAAAAAATATTTGGAATGATTTTTCTTATATTACTGGTGAGATTATTTGTCTAAAACGAACCCATTTGGCCTATACTTGGCCATGATTTGGCAAAAACAGGCAATTAGGAATTCTTGCAAAATGGGAAATTTTAATTGTTGCTAATCCTAAACTTGACAATGCAGTTAATGTAACGTCACATTCTGTGGGCATCTCATCTCATCCTACACTTATCAAGGTTGACTTTGAACTGAATGCATTGTGAGGGTTTTTGTTTGTTTTTTTAGGTTTCCAATTTTCCACAAGTCATTGTGGAGCTTCCAGGCCCCATGTACTTTGCCTATAGTGCCTAAAATTGACTGAAACAACTCTAGAGTAAGAGCTAGACACCTCTCTATCTAGTTGAACAAGTTATTTGAACTCTTAGAGCCTCAGTTTCCTCATCTGCAAATTAAAGATAATAGGCAGGACTACCCTGGTGAAAGCATAGAAAGCATTTATCATGGGGTCAGCTATGCAGCAAGCCACTCAAATAATCTTAGCTTTTATTTTTAGTCATTTGTTTTTACTTTTTATGTTTTTTGCATAGTAACCTTTATAATGATAATAAAGAACTTTCAAAGAAAATATTACTCCCACTCTCCTAATCAAATATTTTCCATGTTCCGTTCCATGCCTATATAATTTTACAAAGTTGCAATCTTTTTATATTTAAGTGTTTGTATTTTGAGAATTTTTTTTCTTACAGCTTTGGATCAAAATTACTTTTTCACTGTTTTGGTTTTCAAATAATCATTCTTAAGAGTTGTAGAACATTAAATGTTAATTTACCGTAATTTGTTTAACTGTTCCCATATTGCTAATCATTTGGGTTATTTTCATAGACATAATTTATGACTATGTCATTTATATTTTTTTATCCATTTATATTCCTTTCTTTACTTTTGGAATGAAGCATTCAGTAAGGTTACCTTCTACTCTGTGAAGTAACATTTCCTTTAATTTGTCTAAAATGTAACTGAATCCTGTTTCAAAGGGCTCCTCTCTTCTAGCTCTCCTGGGGGCCTCCGATAAAGACTGTGAGCAAAGGAAGGAGAATAAAGAAAATTTCTTTGCCTCTTCCAGGAGTTGAGAGTAAAATTTCCTATGCCTTCTGTGTGCAAGGCAGGACCTGACCACAGACCAACATTGCTGGACCTGGCCCCATTTGCCTCTGTGTGCAAGGGAGCCACTCACTACCTGACCCAGCCATGCTGTACCATGTGACCCCATCCCTGGCTGAGGCTGATCAACCCAGAGAGGTGGCCCACATGACCCAAGGTCGGGATGTATGAAGTAGCCAGGGGCAAAGGAGTAGCTGGGTCAATTATTTTTCTTTCTGGAGTTTGAACACAGATATACCTGAAAGTTGCTATTCTCAATGTCAATGGTGGCGTGAGCCTATAGGCTGGAGAAGATGGTGTGGAGGACCAACTTCAGGAACCCTCACATACTCCACCTCCTGGTATCCATGCCCCTGTGTAGTCCCCTCCCCTTGAGCATGGGCAGGATGGGTGACTTGCTCTGATCAAAAGTGATGAGATCTGTGGGATTACATGTATGTGGGTACAGAGTTGTGGTTAATATTGTGTAAGACTGCACTGCCCATCTTGGGAGAAGAATTTCTTGCTGACTTTAAAGAAGTAAGCAGCCCTGTTGGGAAGGCCCATGGGACAAGTAGCTGAGGGCAGCCAACAGCCAGCAGGAACTGAGGTTCTCTGTCCAGCAGCCTGCAAGGAACCAGATCCTTCTAACAAGGACACAAGCTGAGAAGGAGACCCTTCCCCAGCCAAACCTCAGATGAGACCAGCCACAGCTGATACTTTGACTGCAGCTTTGTGAGACCCTATCACACATGGCATGGTTAAGCCTGGCCCACAAAACTCCTAACTCATGAAAGTTATGAGATAACAAATGTGTGTTATTTTTAGCTACTAAGTTTCTGGTAATACTGTCATGCAGCAATAGAAAATAAATGCTGGTAGCCCACCTAAGTCAGAATCAGGAAGGTACAGAAAGTAGGAAGGAGCAGCAACTCGAGGTGGAAAAAGAGAACCACAGAGTAGAAGGTGAAGACAGCAGTTGACAGACAGAAAGAAAGACACCTGTAAGGAGGCAAGCTCGGTCTGTGGTGGAGGCTTGAGCCAGCATCAAGGACTTCTTCTCAGGTTCCCAGGATGCAGAGTTGTGCTGCCAGCATAGTAAGTACTGGACACATGCAGCTATTACATTTAAAGGTAAATTAATTAAAATTAAATAAAGCTAAAAACTCAGTTCCTCAGACCTACGATCTACATTCCAAGTGCTCGATAACCACTATAGCTAGTGCCTACCAAATTGGTGTAAAAGAGAAAATGTCCATCATTCCAGAAAATTCTATCAGCCAGGGATGCTCTAGATGCTTCTGAGGCCACTTAAGTCAGTTCTGGTTCCTGAGGGACTCAGCTTTGCCACCATTACTCCCTTCCCAGGCCCGCCACCCCGTCTCTTTCTGGTTTGCTGAGCATATGGCCTTAAGGTTATTCCAATATTTTGATATCTATTCTTCTACCCAGATGACCCCCACAACACTTCCACAATGACAATTGTCATTCCGTCTCGTCCCACACACCAGCATCCATGAGCCTTCCTTTCTTGTCACCCGGGCTACTCACATCTTCCCACCTGCCTTCCATTCCTTGGGGGTAAGTCAGGAGACATCCTTAATGGCAACTGATTTTTTTTTCTTTCTAGCCTTGTGGGAATATACTTGGCGTGAAACTATTGCACTGTCCTACTGGCAACATTTCCTTGTTCACATGAGACCCAGAGCTCTTGCTGAGTTCAGGGCTTGCTTTCCCTGTTGACCTTTGCCCCACCAGGCATGGTTACCTCATTAACAATTTTGCTATTACTGTACCTTTAAATCAGTCACCAGAAAACTTATTCCCTTGCCATTGTAGGTGTCTGGTATAAAACTTTATCTCTCCCTCAGCTCAGGTAACAGGATATTAAAATATTTGTATCAAGCATGCTGAAAATTTCAACTGTCAAAAATAGTAATTCTGCATCAAGTTCAAAATGAAATAGACAGTCCCAGAAGGATAATTTTGAAGAATCTGCTTTTGTCAAACCTGGGGGCAGAGGGGAGGATAGCAATGAATAGGAGCAAGGGAGCAATGGGGGTGGAGCAGTGAGCAGGAAAGGGTCTGCATTTGATCGGGCTGGATTTTCACATCCAGCGCGTATGTAATTCACACATAGTAACTCACAGAAAGCAAAATCGCAGGTGAAGGATCAGGTGGCACATAAGCCAAGGGGATTTACTGTCTAATTGTGCACCACGACAGGTTCCATTTCCAACTTAGCTCCAGTCAGGAAAGAAATAAGATGTAAGAAATGAGAAATAAGGGGTGATGAAGAGGAGAAGAAAGTGGAGGGGAAGACTGCATATGGAGCAATGGGAAATTAAACTTCTGTTCAGCCCTGGGCTGCACGTGTGTTCAATTGTTTGTGTTATCTCCAGATGGTGAGGGCTGAGGACTTGTGGGCAGGGGCTGAGTCTTGTGCACTTCCATCTCAGTGCTGGGCTTTCACCAGGAGTCGATAAATGCTTTGTGTCAACAGATGTATACTAAGATATTAAAGAATAGCGTTGACGTAAGCCCCGGGACACTCCCAGATTTCCCCTTTGGTTTCTTCTATGGAAAATTTTTGGATTGTAACTCCCATCTGAAATATGACTCCCCTCTTTGCTGGCAGCACACCCTAAAAATTAAAGAGCATGGGTTTTGGAGCCAGTCTTTGGTTCAAGCCTGACTATGCAGTTTACCAGCTATAGCCCTTAGGCAAGTGACTTCATGGTTCTTGAACTCGTTTTCTTATCAGTAAAACACAGATGTAATAATTTTGACCTCTTCGGCTTTATGGAAATTAAATGAGATAATTTAAAATAGCACATAACATACACTGAATCAGTAAATATTAACTATTTCAGTTATTGTTATTGTCAAGATCATTGTCACTATTACTGTTCCTATCACTCAAAATCCAACATAAGTGACATCAGCTTTGATATGGTTTGGCCGTGTCCCCACCCAAATCTCAACTTGAATTGTATCTCCCAGAACTTTTGCATGTTGTGGGAGAGACCCAGGAGGAGGTAATTTAATCATGGGGCCCAGTCTTTTCCATGCTATTCTTATGATAGTAAATAAGTCTCATGAGATCTGATGAGTTTATCAGGGGTTTCAACTTTTGCTTCTTTCTCATTTTTCTCTTGCCACCATGATGTAAGAAGTACCTTTCGCCTCCCACGATGATTCAGAGGCCTTCCCAGCCATGCAGAACCGTAAGTCCAATTAAACCTCTTTTTGTTCCCAGTTTTGGGTCTTCATCAGCAGCTTGAAAACGAACTAACACATGCTCTAATAAATAAGTCCCATCCCTCCTGGACCACACTTAAAGTTCCCTCTTTTGACCATAGCATTTTTGTCTTAATCAAACCTTTTGTCCCTGGGTTTACCTTTATAACACATATTACGCTTGGAAATTTGATACATATGCATATATTCATTTACTGATTTATTATCTGTCTTGTCTCTATTCAGTAGAAGAGTCCTATCTATCTTGTTCCTTTTTGGAGTAATTCAAATTGTATTAAATTTTAGAAAAGAGGCTGTAATACCTCAGGTGACTGGGAAGTCCAAAATGATGGCTGGATTCAGAGTTCAGATTAAACTGCCAAGACTCTTGTACTCTTTACCTCTCAGCTCTGCCTGCTTTTTCTTTGCTCCAGTGTCAGATACTGTTTCCCCTTATGGAGACAATGTGATCCCCTACAGTTCCAGAGAAAGAAGTAAATGATGTCGCTCAAATCTGGTGAAAATTTCAAAGATTGACTCTGATTGGACCATTTGAAGTCACATGCTCATGGATGTCACTCAAATCTCTGGTGAAAATTTCAAGGATTGACTCTAATTGGACTACTTGAAGTCACATGCTCATGCCTGAAACCATCTCAAGAATCTATGCATATATGGAGAATTCTAATTGGCTATTCAAGGACACAGTCCTCCTTTATTGCAGGAAGGTGGAGTCAGCCTTGACCAAATCAAGTAGAAGGAACAGGAATATCATGGAATAATGAGTGAGTGATAGTTTCTCAAATACTGAGCAGACAAAATAATAATAATAAACACCACCCCACTGTTTGCACGATGCCTAGCACGGAGCAATCACAGCATAAGTGCTCAGTTAATATTTTTAAATGAATAAGTAATTTATGTGTTTATTTCTTGCCTCCCTGATGCCTAAAGAAACAACAGCATGAAAATCCAGGCAGGATCCACCCCAGGATTCCAGGCTTCCTCCAGCCCCCAAAAGCAGGGTGATTTGGGGTGAATTACATTCTCCTTTCTGCACATCCATACTTCCCTATAAACCAAGATAGAAAATACTTTCTCTATCAACCTCTCAGGATTTTTATGAGGATTAAATCAGATAGCATATATAAAAGACCTATTAAAACAGTACACAAATGGGTGTTGCAAATAATAATGAGACTGGCAGGCAGCTGAGGTTTACAGTCAAAATATCCTCTATGTGGAGGAAGTGCCTTCAATACTTAGCACATCACATGGAATGTGGTGGCTGTAGGACCAGTTCATGCCTCTTATTTCTTTTAATGTCTGTGTAGTGCTACACGAATGGTTTGGCTAAAGAAAGAGAGAATAATAAGGTATGAGTTCATTCGTGTGGTTGTGTGTGTGTGTGTGTGTGTGTGTGTGTGTGTGTGTGTGTTTTAAACCAAGATTCAGCTAAACCTCAGGAGTTTTCCATCTGTTTTCCTAATAAAGTTTACTCTGAAACATTGGATCGGTAGTGACTGTCAAGAGACCCCAGGGCTCTTTGTGTAAATTGAAAAGACTCCTGAGTTCACTCCTGTTTTTATTATGGGAATCACACTAAATGTGATAATTTTTGTGAAACGTGTTTGCTGTCAACTTCTAATTGTGCTTGTTCATAAGCAGCTGAATAGGAACAAACCATCTCAATCCATCTGTGATTACAGTCACCAAACATAGAATCTTCCCACCAGACCTGAAAAAGAAAACCTCGCCTTTAATAACTTTGTGTTGCACAAATGCTATGCTCAGACTCTCAGAGGGAATGTGGCATCGAACGTTCTCTCCCCCACAGTTAACTCTTACACTTCAAAGTTGTGTATGATTTACGGTTTGATTTGGGGCTGCATTTTCTGCAGGCCCAAATATGAAATGCTTTCCCCATGCTAGATACTCAGAGGTGTACTACAAGGCTTACTGACCTCTGTTTAATGGCTGTTATCGTTATTATGAACTCGGAATTAAGCTGATTATATTTTGAGATAATACGATGATTATATTTTGAGATATGCTATTTCTCATAGTGTAAGTATCCTCTCAGCACACTTCTAAGCTCCTTAAGGACATTCTCTTAGTTTAGAACTAGAAAAAAATACGAAAAAACATAGAAGCTGTTTAGTCCAAGCTCGATCTAAAAGAAGGATGGGTTGGTCAGGCACGGTGGCTCATACCTGTAATCCCAGCACTTTGGGAGGCTGAAGCAGGAGGATCACTTGAGGTCAGGAGTTCAAGACCAGCCTGTCCAACATGGTGAAACCCCATCTCTACTTAAAGTATAAAAAGTAGCCATGCATGGTGTCGGGTGCCTGTAATCCCAGCTACTCAGGAGGCTGAGGCACGAGAATCACTTGAACCCAGGGGGTGGAGGTTGCAGTGAGCGGAGATCGTGCCACAGCACTCCAGTCTGGGACTTGGATTGAGATCCTGTCTCAAGAAAATAAATAACAATAAAAGAAGCACAGATAAATTAAGTCTATACATTGTAGTCTAAGGCACAGTGCCAAGCACATTGTAGATACTTAACTAACCCTTGCTGGTGTGACTTGAGTGGATTTATAGCCTGTGATTACCTTTTAGCATCATTGGCAGTTTGCCACCAAAAGTGCAGTATCTGTTCACATCTCATATTGTGACGTAAAAACGGATGGCAGCCCTGCACAAAATGCACAAAGCCCGAATGACCCATCATCCAGTCTAGACCAGGCTATCTCAACATTCCAACTGGGCCTGGATTTAACCAGGACTTGTGCAGATGCTAGAGAATACAGGGAGGCTTCTAAATCCAAACCCCGAGATCTAGAAAATTCCTTGAAAAGGAGCTTCTACAAGCAGTTCTTCCAGTCCCTTGCACCCAACATCCCATATTTATCCATGCTTTGCTTCGCTGTTCCCTCTCTCAGAAATGCCCTATTCCTCTTTTCCTCTCACCTTCACCTGGCTTTCCTGCCTCTTCTGCTCTGCACGTCCAGACCTTGGGACACAGGCCCCCTGGAAGTGTAGTCACAGTCACAGCATCTGTCTGTGCCTGCAAGCATCCCAGTTCCTGGCTGCTGGACCCTGAGCAAGGCACTTTTGACTTACCATCTCCTATGATTATTCGTAAAACCCCACAAATAACATGATTTTACTCCTTTACAGATGAGAAAACTAAGGCAGAGATTAGTTAAGTAAACTACTCAAAGCCACACGGCTAGTAAGCAGCCAAACAAATTCAGCCTCACTTGGTCTGACACCAAAGCCTGTGATCATAATCTCTCACCACGCAACTCTGCTTGGGTTGACCACCTTAAAAGACTGTCATTTCATGGTGTCTTAGTTTACCTGAGTTTGGGAATTAAGGTTCCTTTGGGAATCAACTTCATAGGGTATTTGCCCTGTGCTGATGACCCTGTAGTTGGTCCTTCTGGGATCCCATTGCTTTAGGGGAGGAAGGCCCAAACCCAAATTCAAAGCCCACGGAAATGAGTCTGTTGGTTGGGAGCATACAGCGATGTGTTAAGAGCATGTCACTGAGATTTCACCACCTTTGTGCTCTGCAGATTCCCTTGTCATGACAAGCTATTATTTTGGGAGTGTTTAGGGCCACTGTGTAGCAGGAGTCCCATTTTGCAGCCTAAGCTGGACTCTGTAGAATTCAGGCTTGTCCAGGCATTAGGAAAAGAATGTGCCAAGAATCTATTTGCACAAGGGACCGGGAGCCTGTTGGGAAAAGCCTTACCCTAAGGCAGAGAGAGTCCAGGCATATGAGCTCGGGTTGCAGGGAAGAAGAAAACTTCAGTGCAGCCCTGTGTGACAAACGTCTTGTGTTTTCTCCCCACTTTCAGCCATTAGACACTCCTGCTGAGTTCAAAGGAGAGGGCACTTCAGTCAGAGAGCAAATGAAAGCAAAACGAGCTCATTCACTAAAATATCCTTGAGCGGTTGAGGGTCCACGATGATGCCCTGCTGTTCCGCTCCCCTTGCCCTGGGTGGCATTGCTACCTCACTGTCACAGGACAGGACAGCCCGCTTGGTGAGCACAGAACCATGAGTCTCTGATCCAGTCCCAAGCAGAATGTGTCAGCAGAAGATGCCTGTATCCGCAAATGTCCCCCGACTAAGAGCAAATCGAACCTCCACCACCCTTTCTCATACATCTTTGTGTTAAACATGTCAAATCAGATTTTTGCAAAATCCTTGCTGCTTTTCATATGTGGATCTTGTCCATCATCGTCCCTTTTGGAGAGCAGTCAGCCCCACATGAAGGGCACTTGTCATTCATCAAGGAGCTAGGAGATGCCTGGTGTTTGAAGGATCAGTTGGTCTGTGGCTCCTTGAGGCCAACCCGAAGCCCAGTGCTCCTCCAAACCCTGTCCTTCAAATGGCTGCAACAGTTGCCCGTTTCCAAGAGGCCCTTCCCCTTGTGAAAGGATCCAGCAACCTCACTCAGATTAAATACAATTCCTATTGGTTATGTTTCCTAAACGAATTGTTGCTAAATTACATCATCAAATGCAAGTGGCTCTAATGTCATCTTAAAACTTTAAAGATTTTGTCATGTCATTGACTTTTCATCTTTTCTGGGCCTTTCTGGTTACATAATGATATGCAATTGCTAGAGGTTTATGCCTTGAAAAAAAAATGCAAAAATGCCACGCTGTTTCAAGGCTCTGGACCTTTGCTCATGTCTTGCCCTCTGCCTGGAATGCTATTAAGAGCTGGCATTTACTGAATACACACTATATGCCAAGCACTGTGCTATATGTGTCCCAACATCCTTATGAAATAGATATGGTTATTGGCCTGATTTGGTAGTTTGGGGAAACTGAGGCACAAAGTAATAAATGACTGGCCCAAGTTTATGTAACTAGTAAGCAGTTAAAATTAAAACTCAAAGTCCATCTGCCTTGCACCAAAACTGAGCTCTTGACCATTCTGGCAAACAGCTGCCCGACAGAATGTTCTTCAAGCCCACCTTTTTATGTAAACATTGAACATCTATTCAGCCTTCAAGATGCTGACTCAATATCTGTTCCTTTATGAAGCCCTTCTTGACTCCCATAACAGAGGTAAACTCTCCCGCTGGGCCACCTTGGCACCATGTACACCCTGTCCTGTTTTGCTTTGTCATCAGAATTATTTATCATGTCAGGGGTTCACATGGGTCTATCAATTTCTCGAGGATAGGGGGCATGTCCCACACCTCTTTGTATCCTTCAGATGTCTGGCACATAATAAGATATTCAGTACATGCTGATTGACCACCTATCTGAAAACAGACTTAGGCCAGGCACAGTGGCTCCACCTGTAATTCCAGACCTTTGAGGAAGCCAAGGGTGGAGGATCACTTGAGCCCAAGAATTTGAGACCAGCCTGGGCAACATGGCAAGACCCCATCTCTACAGACAATACAAAAATTAGTTGGGTGTGTGGTCACATGCACCTGTAGTCCCAGCTACTTGTGAGGCTGAGGTGGGAAGATTGCTTAAGCCCAGGAGGTTGAGGCTGTAACGAGCTGTGACTGCCCAGCGAGTCCAGAAGAAAGGAAGAGAGGTAGGGAGGGAGGGAAGGAAGGAAGGAAGAAAGGAAGGGAGGGAGGGAGGGAAAAGGAGGAAGGAAGGAAGGAAGGAAG
>NW_016107721.1:1914919-1942711 GCF_001604975.1 Cebus imitator | reverse complement strand
AAGGAAGGAAGGAAGGAAGGAAGGAAGGAAGGAAGGAAGGAAGGAAGGAAGGAAGGAAGGAAGGAAAAGAAAGGAAATACAGACTGTTATTTGGCAGAACATGGGGCTCCTGTACTTCTTCTCCCCTTTGAGACTGTCTGCAACATTGACACATGCAACAAAGCCTTTGAACAATGATCCTCAGGGCTTTAACTCACCTCTAAGAGCAGGCTTTCCTGAGCTCTTCTCTTTAGAGCTACATTTAGAAAGGGAGACTCCTCAGTTCAGTGACCATGCCATACCCATTGTCTGCCTCACAGCCTCTTCTTTCACCGTCACCCATTGTTCTGTTTCATTCTCAGTGCTCTCCAAAAGCAGCTTACATCAAAAAATCTGATCATGCCACAAGAACAACAGACTCTAATTGCTGTTTTCCACTGAAGCTTAATGATTCTCTCCTTAGAATGAACCCGTAATTACTGTTCAGAGTTCAGTGAAATTTATTCAATAATAATGAAGAATGCATTATTTCCCTAGCATATCTAATTTAAATGGTCTTTTCTAAATGGTAGCTATGACATGGTGACAAGGTAGTACATAAGCTCAGATTTCTGTTGTTGTTAAGTACAAATATTTTGATAAGTGCAGCTAATATGAGATATTTCCTTGTAGCTGGATACGATACACATTGAAATATGACATTGGTACCATCTGTTCTTCATCATAAATATAAATGAAGTGATAATGAGCAAAATGTGTTAAGGACTATCGGGATGATTGCACTCCGATGGTTTAATTTGGATCTTCATTAATCTAAAAATAAAACAATCTATAAATGACAAATGAACACATTTTTGCCGATGCTGTGCAAGTAACTTTTAGGCTATAAACTACGTTCATGCCACTTAAAATGAGAAGTGAATAATGCAAAGAAGATTTGTTTTTTAAGCTCCCATTGAGTTCTCTGTTCAAATCATTTACACACTCTTCCCGTGGGTCTGTTTCAAATCCCAGTACGGAAACCTAGCCTGATGTTGTGGGCGCTGAAAGAGAGGCAAAAAAAAAAAAGTCTTTTTTTGCCTCTCTTTCAGCGCCTACAACACCAGGTACTTTCTCACTGTGTGACCTTGGCGAAGTTACTTCACCCCTCTGAGACTCCACCTCCTTATCTCTCAAGACCGCAAGGAGAACTTTGAGCCAGCCCAAATCTCACACCCACACAATGCTAGGCATTGGCATAGTGCTCAGTAAACAGACCACGAGCTAACATTTAATGGACACTTATTGAGATGGCTTATTTAATATTTAAATAAATGTATAAATATATATTACTTATATATATAGATATGCATAATAGTATATCTATATATTATTTAAATAATATACAGATTAAATATTTATAGATTAGATATAGTGACATATTAGATATAGTGAGAGTATATATTAAATATATAATATATAAATAAATTAAATAGATATCATTTAATATATAAATAATGTAAATATATATTTAACATATATATTTAATATATAATAAATATATGTGATCCATCTAATAAGATATATATTTATATATTAAATATATATTAAATAATATATATTTAATTTATTTATATATTGTAAATATATAAGTAAATAATAAATAAATAATATATATTTAATTTATTTATATATTGTAAATATATAAGTAAATAATAAATAAATAATATATATTTAATTTATTTATATATTATAAATATCTAATAAGTAAGAAGGCACTTATTAGATGGATTGTATATATTTATATATTAATATATGTTAATCCAATTAAGATATTAATATGGATATAATTATGTATACTTATATGGTTCATATAATTTATTTATTACCACTTCTCTCCATTTTACACATGAAGACTGGAGGCGTACAGAGACAAGCAACCCGCCAGGCTTCAAGTGTCAGAACTGGGATCCAAGTCAGGCAATCTCAATCCCCAACTTCATACTGGTTACAACTATTGATATTGTTTTGTATTCTCAATTGCTAAGGGGAAGGGAAAAAATACCCTAATCGAAGTCTCTACGGCTAAAACAAAGTGAAGCGTTGTTGTGATTAAGCAGTGCCTGACTATAGTAAGATCTTTTCTGTATTACACAGATTTCACCCAGATCACCAGTGTTTGTCAGTAAATTCTCTTTTCCCAAGCTTACCAGCTCACCTCTAGGGCATGCTTTATTTCCCTCTAGTTGAGCCCTGCTTTCTAGTCCACTCTTGGAGGAAAGCGACAGAAATGTTTATGAGACCACTCACGGTTTGCTGGACCATGTGCCTCAAAGCCCAAGTAGCTCTGACAGCACCTTTCCCCAGCATCGCACTCATCCCACGGCCCTGGCCTCTCTGGCAACAGTCCAGGTGCCACTCCTCCATGTTTCTGCTACTCTCTGCAGTGTTTGAGCCCCAAGACTGTCAAAAAGGCTTCACACCTATTTGCATAATCCTTCTCTGCCCTGGTAATCAGGGCTTCCACTTGTGGAGGGCCTACTGCGTGCCAGATGCCATATCAGGCAATTAACACATATTATGTCATTTAATTCTCATGGCAACCCCTGAAATTATCCTCTCCACTTTACAAAGGGGACGCTAAACCTCAGGAAGTTGAAATAACCTCCTCGTTTTGCATCTCATGCCCATCTTCTCCCTCTGACCTAACCAATGCTTAACTATAGCTACTCCGGGGGGTTTTCATCACATCCCATTTCTCTACCCAACCCACAGTCTGTTTCTGGGCTTATAGTGCAGAGGCGCTCAATGTTCCTATCACCCTGTGTTAGAATCAAAGATACCATTTCCTGGCTTTCCCACTGGACTTGAAGCTCCAATGTACATGCAGAAGCTAATAGGACATCCATGAATGAATAAACAAGTGAACTAATGCATCTCACGGTCACATAGAGGTCATACATGTGGTAATAAAGCACACCCTTGCAAGCAGGCTGCCTGGTGCCCATCTGGCTCTCAATGCCAACAGCGTGTCTCTAGACAAGTAGCTTAACCGCTCTGGGCCTCATTTTTCATCATCTGTAACATGGATAGAATAGCAACTGCCCCATCATGTTGTAAACAGCATTAAACAAGTTAACATATATAAACGTTTTAAAACAGTGTCTGGCCTAAAGCAAGACATCAATAAAGAGTAATGATTCTTACTAGACCTTGTCATTATCCTCATCATCAGTGCTTTAGCAGGCAAAGCCTACCTTGAAGTTCACGTACTTGCCTTGCTTGAGGGAAAAAATTATCAAAATTATAACCGTAGGGAAAAATATTAAATAACTCAATTAAAGCATGGTGAAAATACAAATTTACAAAATCGAACTTGAAAAAAAATGTAGACCTGCCGTTGATGGTGCTGAGAAAGAGAAATAGAAGAGCTCACCACTGCTTCTTAGGTGACCTACCTAGCATGGTTCTTGGGGTGACAAGGAGTGACAAGCCACAGGGATACAGAAAGGGCACAACTCTGTCCTTTTCACCACGAAATCTTTCTTCTTGCCTGAGGCTGGAGAGTTTAGTGGGTGATGAGGAGAGAGCCTGGGCAGGGGCCTCAGGGAGCCCCCAGACATCCTTAGCCATTCTGTGACACCATTAGTCATAGTAGATAGGCCAAACCCACCACTACTGTTGGAAACCCACCCCAACGACATGTCTTCAAGAGTCTTCAGCAATATCATTCTCATACCTAAGAAACAGGGACTCCTCTCTAGTCAAGCCAGCAGGCTGCTCCCAGGCACTCATTGTGGATCTCTCCTCTGGGCCCAGCCCCTGCCTCGGAGGTCCTTTCTGCTGCATTCCACCTTTAAAGCCCTTTTCCATTCTCCACAGCTCAGGTCCAGTCACTGGTGCTTCTCCTACGCTCTGGCTTCTCTGAAATGCCCAGCAAGCACCTGGCCAGCACAGTTCTGGAACTCCTCGCACCTGTTACCTGTATCCCCATATAGAGCATGAGTTATTCCAGCCCAATGCCTACCAGCTATTTTTCCAACACTGTGCTGCAAATATGCCAAGCCCTTAAAAATTATATGTGTAGACTAAAAGATAAGATTCAGTGCTTGATGAAATAACCCAGTGATGCTCAAAGATTTGGGGTTAAAATTAAGTTCATGTGATACTGAGCATTCAGAAAAATCATTTTTTTTGTTTCTAGTGGACATAGCTTATGGCATGCTATTATCACTTAACTTTGTTGAATTTTTTCCCCCCACATGGTATTTTACCTCTGCTCACCATGTGTGAAGGAATAACTATAACTCTCTGGTCTGTGGGAGAGCTAGCTCCAAGCTAAAGTCCAAAATGATGAAGTCAAGCACAAGAATATATTTTGAGCTCTAAGGAATTTTGGGGCAGAAGCATGTGTAATTCACCAGTGTTCCACATGGCTGTTTTTTCCTACTCAGAGCTCTTCTTACTTAGATGAAAAATACAGATAATACACTGATACATGCCACAATTGACTAGATTCAAAGACGTTATCCTGTTTCATAATGGAAAAAAAAATCAAGTAAACAGAGAGAGTGTAATAGATGACCAAGTTTTAACCATTGCTTTTTTAAGTTTCTTTCTTGAGGGTGGGCGGGATTCTGCATAAGGTTTTATATTCATTAAAAAGTGATCTGAAAATACTGTGATAAAATTATTTAAAAAGAGAATATTTGTTTGATGATCTCTTTAAAGTTTAGTTATTCAGCTGTACCTTGACTTTTAGGTGCACTTAACTCATTATCACTCTTGTTAGGGTAACACTTCTTTATAAATACTCAAAACACTTAGATCTTGAAAAGGGTGCCTTAATGAGGGTGGAGTATGGTAACTATAGTCAAATCCATCTATTTAGTATAAGCGATTTACATTTTGGTAATCAGTGGAATTAAGTGATCTTGAAAGAATAATGATTTTGCTTAGTTGTCTCTATAATTTCAGGTATGATTTCTTACCTTCCTCCCTTGTATAGAGTTTTAGATATTTTGATGTGTAGCTATCAGACATTGTTAAAGATAAACAAATAAAATGCTTGTTACTCCAACTTCATGTTGTAATTATTCCTCCTGCCTTGTGAATAGGTGTAAAGTGAATAGCGAAAGTCAGAGGAGACTCTATGCTCACAAACACTACTAATTTCCTGTTAACACAAGTCAGAAAGTGAGTGATTCTTCTGATTCGAAGCTGATTATTTATTTGAAAAAGGTAGGGTTCCTATTTTCTGCATATTTTATTGAAGAGCAACAGGCATAGAAGAATCACATATTTATGGTGATTTTTTTTCAAAGAAAACAATTAGTACCCATATCAAAAAAGCTAATTCAGATTAATTAAAGAACACCCACATCAGTTAAGTGTAATACCTCCTCTTTCACTTAGCTTGTTGTATACAATGTGTTGCTAAAAAGTATTGGGCTTCAAGATAATAAAGAATGACAGTTGAAGGGTCTGGAACTTAGAAAAAAACTTTAGGGGCAGTAACCATTTTAATTGCCCATAATTATGGATAAGGAAGTGGAACAATTTAATTTCTGAGCCTTTATGCTATTACAAGGCTAATAGAACAGTATCAAAATTAGTTATTTAAGTAAAATTGCAAGAAGCTGTTTTTCATTTCGAGGTATAAATGGAAACTAAATGAAATGATGACTAACTTTTGTTCCATCTTTTCATTTGTGGCATAATGGTGATTCAAGATCTGGTGGAAATTATTCATGGAGATTTGAAACAAGTAAAGCAATACATTTTTAAATATTTGTTTTATTTCTTTATTTTAGAAAATATGAAAAATTACAATGAAGAAAATAAAAATCCATCCTAATGTGTACAGAATGTCTCTAGAAGGAAACACAAGATGCTTGTAATGGTTGCATTGGGGGGATCTGGTTGTGTGGAAGGTAGCCATTGGAAGGGGTATTAGCTTTCACTAAATACTTTTTATTATGTTAGATTGTTTTTAATTAAATTAAGTCTCTAGGAAATTACCCATAATCTTACCAATCAAAGATTAGACTGTTAACGTAGGGGTATTCTTCCAACAGTTTTCAATGGACTAACACTCTATTTCTCTCTTGTAAAACTGGCCTCATTACATATTTTATAGCCTATTACATGCTGAGCTTTTGCTGTTATTAAACATTCTTCTTAAGCTTGACTATTAATAGGCTAATAGTATTCACTTGTGAATGAATCAATTATTTGATTAAATCCTCTGTTGGGCATTTAGATTATCTTTCATTTTCCAGTGACATAAATAGCTCTTCAGTGAACATCCTTGTTTTTCACTCTTTCTATGCGCTCCAAAGTATAGTTGACCCTTGAACAATGCAGGAGCTAGGGGTGCTGACTCTTGCACAGTTGAAAATCTATCTATAACTTTCAACTTCCCCAAAACTTAACTACCAATAGCCTACTGTTGACCAGAAGATTTACCAGTGACATAAACAGTCAATGAACACATATTTAATATGTTACATATATTATACACAGTATTCTTATAATAAAGTAAGCTAGAGAAAAAGAAAATGTTATTAAGAAAATTGTAAGGAAGAGAAATGTATTTTTACTATGTATTAAGTGGAAGTGGATTATTATCAAGATCTTCATTCTCATTTTCCTCATGTTGAGTTGGCTGAGGAGGAGGAAAGGGATGGGTTGGTCTTACTGTCTCAGGAGTGGTAGGGGCAAAAGAAAATCCACATATAACTAGACCTGCACAGTTCAAACCCATGTTGTTCAAGGACCAACTGCATTTTCGTAAGATACATTTTTATAGAAGTTGGATTACCAAATCCAACAGATAAACACTCTAGAACTTTGGGTACATATTGCCAAAATGTCCTCTAGGAAGAGATTATTGGTTTCCACTCTTACAGCAATATATGGGCACCATTTTCAGGGCACCCTTCCCACACCAGGAGAGACATTAAGGAAATGCAGGTGTGCAAATTGGGTCTCATGAAATTTTCAAATAAAAATAGGGATTTCTGCAAATATTTGGGTGTTGTAGAGATGCTGTCATAGCTAATTCTACAGAATACATTTCTCCCTTTGAGGCTTCCAGTGAAGTGGAATGGTTTCTAAACTTCCCTGTCAGAAGACCAGGACTTCTCAAAAGCCAAGAATTGGTTCTGTGCCTTGAAAGCTGACAATATTCTGTGAACCACGAAGTGTTCCAAGGCAGAAAAGCTTGTCAATCCATCACCCAAATCTGTCTTTGACACAGATTTGGGGGATGAGTTTGTGATTTTACGGGAAAGTTTATGATTGAAGGTCGTATGCAACCTTGAGTGATTCAGCTTCTACAGGGTCATCCTGTTCAATATGAGGCCTCACTTCCCTGAACTGGTGTCACCATCTCCGACCTCCCCTTTTGGAAGGTGCAACAAACCAGCATAGGACGTTGGATGTGGTCCCCTTGGACGCTTATCAGAAATAATTCTAATCTCCTTTTTAGCTTAGGACTAAAACATATGCCTTTGTATACACAGGCACTTACACAGAATTTAGAAATTATAGACAAGCGCAAAAAAAAATAGTTACCACCTTTAATTCCAACATACAGAGATAATCTCTCTTAATATTTCAGTGTGTTTTTGGTAATCAATATCCAATCTTTTGTGCATATGCAGATTCTTATTTTGTAAACATGAGATACTATTATGCTTTCTGTGTTGTAACCTGCTTTTTCACTTAATATATTGTGAACTATTTTCCAGATTACTAAATATGTGACAAAAATGTCTTTGATTCGTTTATAATATTCTGTCACATATTATAAAGTCTCTCTGTGACTTTGGAATAAATTAACTTGTTTTGTCAGATGTCACTTTTTAAAAAAAAAATGTGGGGGGTGGTCATTGGGTGGTGGAGAGGGTGGGGAGGGATAACATGGGGAGAAATGCTGGAGATAATATATACCTACAGTAAAATTTTAAGAAAATGAACTCTTAATATTTATTTTTAAATTTATGAAGGTAGAAACACTCTTACCCATATGTATAACATACATATGGGTAAATGCCCTAGGCATGTTCAGTGGCTCATGAGCTAAACCTAGAGTCCTTTGAAAAGACTAGATAAGAGTCTTTTAAAAAATGTTCAATCAATTGTGGGAGAGAAAACTCTAAAATACGTGGAAAAATTAAATCTAGAATAATGTTTTACTTAAATTACTTCACACACACTTTCAAATTCATGCTCCAGTTTAGAGAAATTAACTCTGGAAATGATAGGTAATGCCTTAAGGATTTGTTAAATGCAAGAAAAACAATATAGAATCTAATCAACAAGCCCACACTCACAGAAAAGGCCTTGGCCTCATATCAAAATATTGGTAAATTAAGCACAAATATATGTTTTAAGTTAAAATAAGATCTTTTGAGTATATTTCTTATGTTTCATATTTTACAATTCCCTGCTTTAACCAATTTTTTCAATGAACTGATAACTATTTTTCACTGTATTGAATAAGAAGATTTATAATCAATGGAAAACCATGTGGAAAACATTTTTATGAACAGAATGGATCATGTTGTTAATTTGTTGCTGAAACAGTGGAAAGCCATATTGGCTCAAACGTACCATGAAAACAAATTGAATGATAATAGTGTAATTCATTCATGGGATATATGGTCATTTTCTACTTACCTTTCTATACATGGTATGAATGATCATTTTCTACTTACCTTTCTATACATGGTATGAATGATCATTTTCTACTTACCTTTCTATACATGGTATAAATTGTCATTTTCCTCCATATTCAAAATCCCTTTCCTGAGAAAGCCCTGTTTTACAAGGCATGTTGGTTGCATTATCTATAGTTAGGAGAGCTATTTCTCATTTTTAGAGGCATATCTTGTGTGTCAGTGCCCCAGGACATCATCCCTCTGCGCAGATAATGGCTGGACTGAAAGATATTTAACGTAAGCAGGACTAAGGAAATGTCACACAAAGGAGGGTAGGATACTTTCTCATGTTAGAATCAATCCATCATGAAAATAAAAGGTAAGACTATTTCCCATCTGCCCATCTCTCTAAATGATATGGCAGCCCCAGCTCATTAAAGATGCCATGTTTTGCCAGTAGAAGCTTACATGGAACTTGCCACAGATAGATGGAACCAACATTGATTTGGAAAATTACCAACTGATTCTATGATATGAGAGACGTTTTCATTATTACATAACAACAGAGTGTGCATCTTTGGAAGTTGTTTAACAATATTGGTCATTGCTCCATCATGAGCCTTAAAAAGAAATCACGGTACCAACTGTTAATATTATTAGGATAAAAATTATCCTGTTATTATCAGGTTTGCTTTTTCTCCTTGGATTCTGTTTTTCTTGGTGGGTCATTTAATTATTTCCTATCTCCACAGTCGAACATCTGCTCTGATTCCCATTCCACCAGCATCTTTCATTCTCCTTTCAGCTTCAATTAGAAGTTTGCTGATGCTAGGATCTCTGCTCAGATCCTGGACCTTTGCAATTAATTTTAATCAGGCTTGTTAACACTTTTTTAATATGTAAGAAATAAGCAAATATGTAACTAAAAAGCCATTTATGTCTTTTATGAAGGTAACAAATATGCAATTAAAAACGCCTTCTCTCTGTGACTTTGCAATAAATTAACTTGTTTTGTCAGTATTGTGCCTATGTAATGTCATTTACTCCAGAGTTTTGACAGTCAGATTTTTTTTATCCTTGGCAAAATTAGCAAGTAATATTAAGATCTAAGAAATGACAATTAGTTTGTGAATTAGGTGGGATATACAATGTGTTAATTATTGAGGGACCAGGCTGCATGCAATTAAAATTTAGCATCCAGATAATGATAATGTAGTAGACTTCTGAGTATCTAATGAAGTTGAAAATGTTCATTACCAATAAATTAATTCTCAGTTGCTTAACCAGTCTACACAGATGTCTGTGTCTACACAGAATAATAGATCATAATAATCATTATTGTTCACAAGTAGAATAATAAGATGAAATCTTGAAATTCTATCAGGACTACGATTTCATTTTAGAGTTCCTTGCACACTGACAGAGAACCTTCCCAAAGACCCAGGAATATGATAGCCAAAGAGATTTTTGCTTCTCTTAAAATATTCTTCCAAGTCCTCAAAAGATCAATTAAAAGGTGAAAAGAATAGAGGGCATTGAGAGGGAAGATGGGTTGGACTATCCTAAATTTGCTCTAATGAACCCTTAATATTTTAATGGTGATTTAGAAAAAGTCATCTTAACTTTAAAACTAAATGTGTTCTTTGTAATTCAGAAATTCGGTTCCATGTGAACTTCCCACTGTAATAGGTGCCCTTACTGTTATAGGTGCTAGAGAATCAGTGATAAATTGCAACTCAAGGAGACCCCAGTCTTGTAGGGGGTCAAACACAAAACCAAATCATTACATTACAGCATGATAACTGCTATGGTATAGAAAAAAAGGTGACTTACATCCTACGAAGTCCTTTTCACTGATGAGCACAGAGTAGATTGTAGGAGGCAAGAGTGGGAATGGGGAGACCAGTCTGGGTATGCTATGGTCCCTGTGAACAATGATCATGTTCTACATGGTGGTGGTAATGCTGGAGAGATGAAAATTGTAAGACTGTAAATATGTGTGGAGATAAAATTGTGGCCAGGATATGGCTTGAGGAAATCAAGAGTGTATTGTTGCCTGATTTGGGGAAGATTTGAGGAAGAAGCTGTTTGGAAGGCAACCTCACGAGTCCTATTTGGGGCTCATTAAGATTGCAACATCCAAAGGACATGTGTGTGTAGGTCTGTGAAGGCACTGGAATTCAGAGGTGAGGCTTGTTTGGGATCTAAGTTGGGCAATCATCAGCATATAGATGGTTCTAAGGCCCTGGAATGGATGAGCTTACTTAGGGAGAAAGTGTGGAGAGAGAAGAGAAATCCCAGTAACTTCAACATTCAGGGGACAAGGTGAAAGAAGAGAAGCTGGCAGACGAGACTAAGAAAGGACAACCAAAGAAGGTCTCAAGATAACCAGGAAAGCGTAGCATCATGGATCTGACAGGAGGGGGAGCTCATGTGGTCATATGAGCAATGAGAAGCAGCTATAAATACACATGAAGCTTCACTAACTCACCTGCCGCTCACCTCCTGCTGTGTGGCCTGGTTCCTTACAGGCCACAAACAGGTATCTTCATATGGATGGTCCTTAAGTCAAGGGTCCCCAACCCCTGGTACCCATCCGTGGCCTGGGGGTTAGGAACCTCTGACTTAAGGCCCACCCATACAAAAGAATACTCTGAAGTTGTAGAAAAGGAAAGGGTAGAATAATTTTCAAAATAGTACCATCACAAAATTCACTCTTATATGAAAAAAAAAAAAGTTCTTTAGTATGTTATTTGTGCAAAAAAAGAGAACTATATATGGAATTGCTGGTATAAATGTTGAATATTTCCCAAGATACAAACTAAGATGATTGCCTATACGGAAGGCAACTGAATGGCTCAGGAACAGAGGCAGGAGGCATAAGAGTGCTTTTTATCTTAGTGGTGCAATCTTTAGGACTTTAAAATGTATATTTTATGCTATATACCTTGACTAATCAACATCAAGAAATAATATTGTATTCTGAGTGTGATGGGGAGACTTTGGAAGATTTTGTAGAACAATAAAAATAATATGTAGATATGATATGTTTATGATTGTAGAAATAATATTTCTTGATGTTTATGATATTGTTTTTCATTCTTTTATTTCCAAGAGTTACAATATTTACATTGCTCTAAAATCACATTTACCATAATAATTTGGGTAACTCTGTGTTTTAATTGGTTTCTATGCTCACTGCTGGTCCTTTTTAAATTTTCACCCCTAATTTTCTAATTCATGAAATCTTTGCTTTATTTACTTCTGATCTGGCTGCTGTATATACTCAGATGATTTTTTTTCACAAAGAGTACCCATATGCATATTTTCTGGATCCTCAAATATGTGAAAATTTATTTCTTTGCTTTCATACAAAAATAACACTTTGGTATGCATCTTAGTTTAGGTTCTGCCCAAAATGGAGCCTGAGACAAGGACTTGAGTGCAGGTAGTTTAGGTTGGAGCTGCTCCTGGGAAACAGCAGTGAGGGAACAGAGAGAGAGAGGGAAGATGGAAAAATCAATAATAAGTATATGATTGAACTGATTACCACTGTGGGCAACTGGAGCTCACTGCTACTGGGGACTTCTGAGGACCCTATAGAAAGTGCCTCAAAATTATTCCACAAAAGCTGGGAGGCCAGGGCATTCATCTGCCAACTTTCCCTGCCTATTGGTCAAGAATTGAACTAAGAATATTATTAGCTCCTTTGATTTCTGGCTTCTTCAGCTTTGAGGCTTGAAGTGAGAAGCTAACAGCATATCTGGAAACTGCCACCATGGGCAGCTAAAATGACAAGTGGCCTAAGAGATGTGGTGCAGTACACAAAAAGCATCTGCTGCAGCTGACCATAGAATTCTTCCACTGCAGCCCTTTTTATTTTCAAACCTTTGTGAATGTTTCACATCTTATGGAGTCTAACATTGCATAAAAGTCTAGAGCCAGCTTTATATAACTTTCTATTCTTGATATCCAGGATGCTTTTAAGACATAAGATATAGATATGTCTCCAGGTCTTGGCAATTTTTCTTAATTTTACCTATACATGGTGCACCTTGCAATCCATGAATTCAGATCTTTCTTTGGTTCAGGAAAGTTTTCTTCTATCATATCTTTGAATATTTTTCTCTTCTTCAGTAAATCCACTTTGATACCTATAGCTATGGAACCTCACCACTGCATCAATTACTATTGCTCTGATTTCCCCTCGTTGAGCTTTTCCTCTGCATCTGGGAGATTTTTCTTAAGCCTGTTTCCCACATTTTATAAAAAGTTTCAACAGTGTCAGCTCTGCTCCTAAATGATTATATTATTTTAATTTCTATATTTTAATTTCTATATCTGTTTCCACAAATTTTTTTCTTAGCTATGCCAACATCTCTTTTATTTGGGCCTAATAATATTATTATCACCTCTTATTGCATGTAAATACTTTTCATATTTTTATGAAGATTTGGAGTACATTATTTCCTCAAACATATGTTCTCCATTATTTGGCTTCCGAATAGTTCATCATGTATGGCATGGAAGCTTTTCATGATTCCCTTGTGTTTGTTTACTGTTTTGAGAACAGATCTCCCCTGGAGTTCATCCAAATAAGTAGGGATGGGAACAAAATAGATTCCTTGGATCCCTTCCCTTGTTCCCTGAGCATTGTTAGACTTGTCTTTGTATTTAAGGTAGAAAGCTGGATGATGTCGGTTGCTAGTACCATTTGAGCATTCATCAGCCTGTGGGGGAGGTGAGGGGATAAAGGAGCAGACAGGGGCTAAGGACTGGAGCCATCTCAGTGGAGAACTTTGTCCTTTAGCAATTGTTCTCTTTGACTCTGAGCAGTCCCTTGTAACTGTTCACAGGAGCCAGCCTTCTGTATCAATTTTCTCTAGGAGCCTACTTTGAGTGTCTCTAAAGAAATGAACTTCCTGGAACATCTGCCCACTAAGTCAAGCGCAGATCCCTTCCCACTTAGAGTAAGGTGATCTCCCCCATCCTAATCCCATGTTCACTACCTCTGAGGCAAGGCCAATTATGAGGGTACACACCTTGTGCCATCACTGAGAAGGGCTCCTCCTGCTGCCATCTTGATTTTTGAATTAGGACCCTGCATTTTTATTTTTCACTGGACCCCACAAATTATGTAACCGGTCATGGTCAGAAGTTATTCCCTGAGGTGTGAGGCATAACAGTCACCAAACAGTGCCACATCTAGCCTCAGGCCCTCCGATCATGGTCATGTCCTACCAAGTCCATTAAATGGACAAGAGAGAAGAAAAAGGTTCAGCAAAACAAATGCTGCCAGAAAGGGCAAGAAGCTGGGTGCTTTGGCATAAAACACAAAGAGACAGCCAGGTGCGGTGGCTCACGCCTGCCTATAATCCCAGCACTTTGAGAGGGTGAGGCGGGCAGATCCCAAGGTCAAGAGATCGAGACCATCCTGGACAACATGCTAAAACCCCGTCTCTACTAAAAACATACAAAAATTAACTGGGCATGGTGGTGCGTGCCTGTAGTCCCAACTGAGGCAGGAGAATTGCTTGAACCCGGGAGGCGGAAGTTGCAGTGAGCCGAGATCACGCCACTGCACTCCAGCCTGGCACCTGGTGACAGAGTGAGACTCTGTCTCAAAAAAAAAACAGAGACAGCCTAGCAGAAGCATGGCCACTGACAGCAGAACCAGAATGCCACTTGGTATCTGAACCCTTCAGACCGAACACTGGCCTGTTCTTACGCTCACCTAACCAAATGGCCTCCAAAAGTCTACCACTGAACTGTCAACAAGCTGTCTGGGGAGGCTCATTACAGTCTTGATCTGGATTTGAGTCTATCACTGTAAAGTGCTCTATTCCATTTTCCTATTACCTTCCTTGGGTATCATCCTACCCCAGACTCTACAATAAAGCTGAAGGAGAGAGATGGCAAACTTTGCCTATCAGATCTACAAAGTGATGGCCTTACTATGTTCTCATTGGCCATCCCTGAGCCAGCTCACCTCTGCTCTGAAAAATGAGAATCCACCTTTTTAATAACAGCTTGGTGAACGGAAGCCATGCTAGCCTGCTGACCTCATAAGCTGATTTGTATTTATTTGCTAACACAAATCATTTGGTCTAATAAAAATAACTTCTGACAAACTAGATGCTGTGATGGGAAGATGGCCTCCCTCTTTGAAAATAAATGTCAAGTCTTTACGTATCATTTATTTTTGGTAAATGCCAGGTCTCTGTTTTGGCATTTAAATAGCAGAGGGAGACTTTAATCAGACCAGTGAAGGGCTCCAGGACTTGCTGGAGAGAACAATTGGCTTTCTGTTGACTAAAAAGAAGTTCAAAGTGTAATGCTGACTACTGTATATTCCCTGTGGAGGTGCCTGGGGGAAGAGGAGGGAGAAATGATTACCCAGCCTTTTGGATTTGTTTGCGTGTTTGAGCCAAAAGAAACGACCTTCTTGCATACCTCCTTTTGTAGAAGAAGGAGCACTTCAAGGTCATCTAACTCACTCCCTTTGTGTACTCAGGGCCCCCGTCTCCAAACATCACCAGCAAGCACCAAGGCCAAATACACCAGCATAAACCGAAGTGCCGGAAAAGGGAATCAGAGACACAGAAGGTATTGTCTGCCCAGATTGATTCATTTCTAAGGCTTCTTCACACTATGCCATTAAAAAAACAACAACAATACAAAAAAACCAGCACCCTCTAATTATTTTTTACCATGCTACCTAATCAACGCTTTTCTTTCTTTTTTTTAAGCGTTCTCTGTTTCAATAGACAGAAGTTGTGCTCATGTTGCCAAGTTCAAAATTCAGCACATGATTAAATTGTTTGCATGCTGATATCCAGCGGCCAACACCACTGAGTGTGGAATATGCTGTGTGCTGGCTCTCTACCTGGAGCTTGGAAGCCTGGCAGCCTCCCAATGCTGTTTAAAAACAATGGGAAGAACGTGTCCCATCACTAAGATGGAAAGTCACCATTGCCATTAAAAACGAACAAAGCAAAACCCTCTAAGCGTCCCATCTCCCCATTCCTGGCTCCAGATTGGAGCTCACTGAGAGACAGGCCAAATGCCTCCATCACCCCTGCCCTCCCGTGCCCTCCCAGACCAGGACTCACCTCCACAGCTTCCTTCCAGAGAGTAGGGGCGGCTTCCTAGCCAAGTAAGTGTCACTTGCTGACCTGCACACTCCAAATTACCACCTGCCAGATGCACATTATACAAATCCCACACCAGGTGCTATTGAAAGCTCTAGAAGCACCTGCCACCTTCAGGGGGGCGTGGAGCTGTTTGCTTCCACCTGCAGCAGGACCAACGGACCCCACTCTGACCCGGATCAGATAACAATTATTCCATGATGCTAACACCAAATGAAAACTAGACTAGGGCCATTTGGGGAGAAGGGAGGATGAATTTTTATTTTCAACTTGGCATTTTTAGAAACTCAAAAGGCATAGGGAAGCAGGGAGTTTGGCAAGGAGAAAGGTACTGTTTTCTCCTTCTGTTAGCATCTTTCTCCACTGGAGAAAGGATATGGGCATCAACGTGGCCCCATGGAAGTAACCACACATTGAGACTCAAATTCTCAATAATTCTGGCCACATCCTATAGGCTCTTATATTCCTTGTGGGGTTCCAGATAGACACAAGATGTAAAGCACATACATTAACCAAGAAAGAATAAATCCATCAAAGGAAAGAGAACCAGGCTGCAAAGTGCCACACACTGGCCTTAACATGATTTCACTTGGTCCTTCTTAATTTACAGAGGACACCAAACCCTAAAGCATGTAATTCATTCTCCCAGATACCTCGCAAGCAGCAATGTCAAGACTAGAACCCAAGCCTCATCACTCCAGGGCTCACACTCCCTTTGTTTTACCAACATCTGCCCTGAGGATGGTAAGGACCCATCTGGTGACTTGATGTCAGGCAGTTCATGGCCCTGTGACCTGAACAGTCACATAGGACTCCACACTTAGAAGGGCCCTGACATTGGCTAATGCTGCTGTCACTGTCTTAAAATTTCCAAAAATTTTTTATTAAGGGCCCCTGGATTTTCATTTTTCACTGGGCCAGCAAATGACATAGCTGGTTTTCCTTGCAGGTGTGGTCTAGATTCACCTCCCACACTTTCTTGATGCACCATGCCTCTGACACATTAGCTGCCTCTCCGAGACCCACATTTGTGTCTTGCCTTACATCATCATTGATACTCTACTGGGAAAAATGTAGAGAGTAAGTGACTATCACCTACTATTCATCTGTGGGTGTCATATTTTTTGCATTTGATCATCAAGAGAGTCTATTTCACAGATAAGGAAACAGACTCTGAGAAGTTAATTTGCCCACAGCTTGTGAGGACTGAACTGACATTTAGACCCAGATTTCCTGTTTTTTCTTTTCTTTTCTTTTTTTTTTTTTGTTTTTGTTGTTGTTGTTGTTTTTGTTTTTGTTGTTGTTAAGACAGAGTCTCACTTTGTTGCCAAGGCTGGAGTGCAGTAGTCTGATTTTGGGTCACTGTAACCTCCCTCTCCCAGGTTCAAGAGATTCTCCTGCCATAGCCTCCCGAGTAATTGGAGCTACAGGTGTGTGCCACCATGCCTGGCTAATTTTTGTATTTTTTTTAGCAGAGACGGGCTTTCACTATGTTGGCCAGGGTAGTATGAAACTCCTGACCTCAAGTGATCTGCCTGCCTTGGCTTCCCAAAGCGCTGGGAATATGGGCATGAGCCACCATGGCTGGTCTTAGACTCAGATTTCTCCCTCTTTTTCCATTATATTACGCTTCCTATTTCGTCCTTTCTGTTGATCCAACTTCTATACCGGGACTGGCAAACTTTTTGTAAAGGGCCAGATAGTAAATATTTTTAAGCTTTGTGGGCTTTACAGTCTCTGTTGGCAGCACTCAACTTTGCCACCATCCATGAAAGTAGCAGTAGACAATACATGAAAAAGCAGGTGAGGCTGTGTTCCAAAGAAACTTCGCTTACAAAATAGGTGGTGGACCAGATCTGGCCATGGGCTGTAGTTTGCCAAACCCTGTTCTATACCAACTGCTGCTTGAAAGCTCTTCATGATGACTCCAGCTCAACACGGTCATTTCTTTATCTAAGTTCCACACTTTATGAGTCATAAATCAGGCAGGAAACAGAATCGCACTCAGGTGGTTCAACTAAAGAAACATTAATGAAAACACTATTATACAGAGGTATAGGCAGGTTAAGGGAACCAGCAAGGATGTTGAAACACCTAGAGACCAGCAAAAGTGAGACACTGTTACCACTGCTCAGTTCCAGTGGCAAGAAGAGGAAGTTGTGTTAGTGAAGCCCTGTGTGTGCTGGGGCCCAGAGAAGAGGCCCCCCAGAGGAGCTGTAGTTGGGTGCAGTGCTGCCACTTTGAGAGACATAACACCAAAGCAGAAGGGGTAGAGGAGAAGCACTCCGGCCCCTCTCTCTTCGCTCTGATTACTGGCCAGAATATCCCATTGGCCAAACCCTAACAGAAGCCAGCCAAGAGGGATGCCTTGGTGATGCCAAATGGAAAGATCAACCCCTCAGGGCATGGAGCAAGCAGTGAGGGGTGGAGAATGAATCTGGGTGGAGGCAAATGGAGAATGAACCACACTCTTACTTATGTTTTGTTCCTCACATTCCAATGCTCAGCTGAACACTGCATTAGATTCCATGTGTAGTTTTCATGTGTAGCTCCTGACTCTCCAGTTGGCATGTAAGACCTGGCCACAGTTGTTAACAGAGTCCTGGGCAGACAGTAGGGTTTTTTTTAACACAAGAGCCTACTGCTCATGGACCTGAGACACATGAATGCCTAGAACCTTTCTCAACATAACCATGGGGTCAATCCATGCCCCTCAAATCTCTCTCGTTTAATTTGAGCACCTTCTGAGTGACCCCAACCTTCCTGCCCTGGAGCTGATCCTATTAGATTCTGGCAGAGGATTTCTTTGAGAAAGAACCACCCAGAGCAGGCTTGCTGTGACTCACATGGCCTCATACGTAAACAAGTTCTAAAATAACTTAACCCTCCATTTCTGTGTTCATGATACCTCAGAAAATTCCTAGTGAGCTTAGGTCATCACTGAAACATCTATAAGTCCTTTCTCTACTTTTCAAGAAAAATGTGGCTCTCAAGAAACATCCTGAGATGATTATTCTCTACAACTATTTACTGTTAGAAATAGTGAATAAGGCTGGGCATGGTGGTTTGTGCCTGTAATCCCAGCACTTTGGGAGGCCGAGGCAGGTGGATTGCCTGAGTGCAGGAGTTCAAGACCATCCTGGGCAACACTGTGAAACCCTGTCTCTACTAAAATACAAAAAATTAGCCAGGTGTGGTGGCATGCACTTGTAATCCAACTACTCCAGAGGCTGAGACAGGCAAATTGCTTGAACCTGGGAGGTGGAAGTTGCAGTGAGCCAAGATCATGCCATTGCACTCCAGCCTGGGTGACAGAGCAAGATTCCATCTTAAAAAAAGAAAAGAAAAGAAATAATGAATAAAAAGGACATTGACTGTATTCAATAAATTTAATAATGTTACTGCTATAACTAATGTTTTTATTAGAGAATGCATTTAGTGGAAACAGAAAATGCAATCAATATAGCTAATGGCCCCACGATCTCCTCTTTCTTTTCATAATAAAACTGCTATCAATACATACACACACACACACACACACACACACACACACACACACACACAGTCATGCAGCTAGAAGCTACATTTACCAGCTTCCTTTGCAGCTACACAAGGTGCTGTGACTAAGATCTGACCAATGGCCTGTGAACAGTAGTGACTTCAGCAACACCTGGGTTGTGCCCCTTACAAAGGACACTACTCAGCCTCCATTTCTTCTTTCCCCCTTCCTAGGGGCTGGAATGTAAACATGGTCCTTTTTGAGCCACCCCCACCCCCCCGAACAGGTCACGGAGAGCAACTATCCTGGAAATGGTAGATCCACAACCAAAAGAACTCTGGGACTCTGGGTGACATCATGGAGCAGAGCAGCCTGTATCCTCTGTACCTCTAACCTCTGAACTGTTACATAAAAGAGAGAATGATTTGGTTTAAGCTACTGAATTTTAGGGTGACTTTGTTACAGAAGCTAGCTTATATCCTAACTAATACATGAATTAAGCTCTTACAAGGTAATTCTAATTCTAGGTAGCTCCTAGAGTTGGCCCTGCAGAATCAACATATACAAAAAGTCAGTACTTCTAATATGCAAATTTTACATCCTGAGAATACTGTGTATTTTTTAGCCACATTTGGTTGAAAAAGAAATCCATGTATAAGTGGACCCATGCAGTTCAAACTCATGTTGTTCAAGGGTCAACTGTATTTCCTTCTTTTTTTTTCTTATTTAGCAAGAAGCCTAGTAGACATCTGCTGGTGTTGGTTCAACAGGTTCCGGAATTTCAGGACTGAAGTCTCTTTGACTCTCCTAAACTTTCCATCATGACCCAAAAATGGCTATTGTAGCTCCAGTTATCATATCTGATATGATGTGGATCTGTGTCCACACCCAAATTTCATGTGAAGTTGTAATCCCCAAAGTTGAAGGTGGTCCCCTGAGAGGTTGGTGCTGTTCTCATGATAGTGAGTGGGTTCTTATGAGATCTGGCTTTTTAAAAGTGTATAGCACCTCCTTCCTCTCTCTCTTCCTTCTGCTCCGGCCATGTGAAGTGCTGCCCTTGCCTTTGTCTTCCACCATGATTGTAAGTTTCCTGAGACCTCCCTAGAAGCCAAGCTGATGCTGGCATCATGCTTCCTATCATGCCGCAGAACCCTGAGCCAGTTAAACCTCTTTTTCTTTATAAATTACCCAGTCTAAGGTATTTCTTTATAGCAGTGTGAGAATTGACTAATACGATGCCTGTATTTCGGAAAGGAAGAAGAAGGAAAGGGAAAGAAGGATGGAAATAAAAGTCTTCCCAGAAGTCCCCAGTGTAGTCCACTTCCATCTGATTGGCCAGACCGTGTGCTGTGGTTTGAATATGTCCCCCAAAAGTTCATGTATTGGAAATACAATCCCTAATGCAACAATGTTGGGGGTGGGGCTTAATAAGAGGGGTCTGCCCTCATGAATGGATTAATATCTTTAGTAATGGAGCAGGCAAGTTAAAGTGAGAGGGAGTTGTTATAAAATCAAATTCTGCCACCTCGTATGTGCTCATTCTCTCTCCTCCTCCTCTCTCTTTCTCTCTCTCTCTCTCTCTCTCTCCCCCCTCCCTCTCCCCCTCCCTCTCCCCCTCCCCCTTCCCCTCCCTCTCCCTCTCCCTATTGTACTTGCTTCTGTCTTCCACCATTCCACCATGGGATAGCTCTTGCCAGACGCTGGTGCCATGCTCCTGGGCTTTCCAGCCTATAGAACCATTAGCAAATAAACTATTCTTTATAAATTAGCCGGTCTGTGGTATTCAGTTGTACTCGCAGCAACAACAAAAAAACCAGATTAAGACACCATGTCAAATGGCCATTCCTAGCTGAGAGCCAGGGTAGTGAATTTCTCATTCCTTTGCCTTTCTAGTAGAAGAAAGCAAGGAGAAAGGGGAGGAAATGTGTGTTGAGTGAGCCACAATCATTAATATGATGATTACGATAGTTCTGAAAACTTCCTGAGATGTTCCATGGGAATTTCTGACTTTTCTCAACCATGCTGCCCTTTTCATTGAAGGCTTTGGATCTTAGGCATTGTTCTAAGTATTCCAAATGGAAAGTGGCAATCAGAGAGTCCCCCTGAGCCTGCCCCTCCCTACCTTGTTGTCTAAAAACAGCTTTCCTTCGAGCTCTGATGTAAGTCATACTTGTCAATGAAAAAGGCTATGTCATTAACTAAGCAAGATTCATTCTAAGGCCCAAGGGAGCCTTATGGGATATGAGGGTGCCACAGGACTGGATAGATGGAGGCTTAATATAAGCTAAGGACTGTGCCAAACACTTTACAGGTATTATTATAGTCAGTGTTTCCTAAAACCCTGCCAAGTGGACAAAAGTATTGATCAGATTTTTCAGATTAGAAAACTGAGTCTTAGAGAAGCTCATAAGAATGGAAAGATATTTGGGGAATTTTGCTATTAACTATGCAAGATATCTCTATTTTGCTGAGAATGACCTTGGTAAAGATTTGGATGAGTTTTCAATGCTTTGTGGGTGCCAAGCCAGTGTGTTTTCTGGATGTGATCCGGTGCTGAGCGTGGCCACCAGGCAGTTCCTTCCACGGGCTACATGCATTATCTCATTTCAGGAGGAGACACAGAGGATGACCAGTGAAGCAGGCTGGGGTCAGTGCCAGAGCTGCCTGAAATCTAACTTCTGAGTGTGAGGGACAATGGCTCCCTTTGGAGTGGAGCAAGGAGCCCCCCTTCCCAGCTAAATTTTTTCAAGATGCTCTGTGTACACTGTCATATTGCTTACTCAAAAGCATTATCACAGGCGTATTCAATTTCAATAAGACACAAATTTGCCTAGCAAAATATTTACTCAGCCTTTGACCCTGTGAGTGTAAACTTTGGTAATGATGAAAAATTCTGGAACTGAAAATCAGAGCCATGGAAGGAAAACGCAGGGCTCTGAGTGAGCTGCTGCATCAGTGAAGTATCCTAGTCAACCAGGATGGCAGCTCTGTCCCTCCGTGCGATGAGGCCCCACCCACCACTACAGCACCCTCTAAGGCACAGACAGATCGATGCACCTCATGTCCTATCAGGTTGGCAGTCACCCTCCTGAGTGCCCGAGTCCTTTCTCCCACCCAAAAAACAATCTGACCCTCTCTCACCCCCCCATGAAAAAATGAATGCAATGAGCCAAGTGTAAAGAAAGCCAGGAAGTTCCTACCCGCCTGGATTCTGCACTGCAGCCCTGGCATCCCCTCTTAGTGGGCCTACCAAGGATGGACAGCAAGAGATGACTGACCTTTCTAGAACTCTGACTGTAGGATCTCCAGGGAATGGGGATTACATCACTTCCCTGGGTCTTGAATGGTGTTTTCTTCTCCTCCTCATTCCCAGTCTTCCTTGTGGTTTACTCCTAAACAAAAATTTTCCTCAAATTTCCAAATTTTATGTCCGGCCACCACCCCGTAAACGTGGCTCCTACATTCATCCCAGTCCTACCAGATTGCTGCCAGAGAACGTTACAGTCACAGATGCAACGCATCATGGTCCTTTGTAGTGGGAGTGAGCACCTATTTTTTATTTGGTTAGTTGGTTTTCAGAGACAGGGTCTTGCTCTCTTTTCCAGGCTGGAGTACAGTGATGTGATCGTCGCTCACTAGACCCTAAAACTCCCGAGCTCAAATAACCCTCCTGCCTCAGCCAACCAAGAAGCTGGGACTACAGGCATGTGTCAACATGCCCAGCTAAGTTTTTAAAATTTGTTAATATGTAATATGCACATGTACTTTTTATTTCGTAGAGCCAGGGTCTCCCTATGTTGCCCGAGTGTTCTCACACTCCTGGCCTCAAGCTATTCTCTCACCTTGGCCTTCCAAAGTGCTGGCCACCACCCCGGCCAGACACCTACCTTAATAGCCTGCTAGGCATCCTGTCTTCTAGTAATAATTCACTGATTATTCTCGAATTTCCAGAACTCCCTCATGTCAGTGCACGTGATCTAGTTGTGATCTTTCTCTACTCTAGGAATCTGGCTGATGAGAGCGCCGTTCCCCTGGCTATGGAGACAGACTTAGGAACGAGTATATAATTCAAGCCAGGCCAAGAATACTGACTCAATTCCAAGATGTCTGGCCCACATAGAAGAGAGGCATGTAGCCCATGCCTTATCAGTTTCATTCTAAAGGCCAAGGGAAGAAGGGAAAATCCTAGACCAGAAAGAGACATGGTTTGATTGAGGCTGTGAAGAGATCGATCTGGCTGCTGCATGAAGAAAGAAGAAGCTAGCTGATGATAGTTTGGGCCAGTGAAATGGAGAGAAGTGGATGGTTCCAAGATACATTTCATAGTTCAAACCAATAGTCTCTCTGCTTTCTCCAAGCCAGATTCATATGGGAAAATGCTCTACCAATACTGTGGAACACTTCTTCCCTGATGAAAACTATAGGAGCTTCCTCATCCAGGAAGCAGCAGCAAGTGCAAGTGCATTGAACCAAATAGGATTTTGCAAGAAAGATCACAGTTCAGGCACTGTCATCTGCCCCCACGTAGTGAAGAGCGCTGTTTGCAGTCTTCATTCCCAAGCTCTTTCTTCTTGGGTTTCATTCAGAAGATGGGAAGGGCATGGCTGGCGAGAGTGCTTGTAAAGATGCCCCAAAATTTGATTATTGCACCGACCTGGACAGGCAGGGGGAATAACCACAAGGAAACACCTTGGTTTGTCTTGCTTTAGCCGGCTATCCTCAAATAAAAAGTTAAGCAATTCTAATGAGCCCTGGGAGAAAAACTGAGTCTCAACTAGGTGTTGTGAGTCAAACCGTGTCCCTTACCAAAAAATATATTCATGTCCTGACACCTGGTAGCTGTAAATGTAACCTTATTTGGAAATGGAATCTTTGCAGTTGTAATTAAGATGAGGTCATACTGGAGCAGAGGAGACCGTTCTTCCTACATGACTTGTATGGTGTCCTGACAAGAAGAGACAAGGGGATAACACCACCATGTAATGGCGGAGGCGAAGATTGGAGTGATGCGTCTGCAAGATTTCCAGCAACCACAGAGGCTGAGGGATGCAGGGTTCTCCTAACATCTTGATTTCTGACTTCCAGCCTCCAGAACGGTGAGAGAGTAAATTTCTACCGTCTTGAGCCACCTGGCTTGTGCTTTGTTACGGAAGCCCTAGGAAATTAGTATACATTGAAGTTTTAAAAATTGAAACAACTTTTGAGTTTTTGCCACAACTCCAAATTTGGGTTTCAGGATGTGTATTGAAGGTGTTTAAAAGCACTCCTTTCAGCACTCTCCCATCATGTGCATATGTAACTTTTATTTCTTGGAAACGTCTTCAAGGTTATCTGGGTAGTCATATTATGAGCCTTTTGGGGCTCTGCTGCATTAAAAAAACTAGTACATGTTGTTAAAAAATTAAAAAGCGCATTCATGAACACAGATATACACACACATGCACACACAAACACACATGTATAGTTTCATACTATAGTTGCAGAATGGTGTCATACAGCTCTTTATTCAAATACTGGTTATTTGTGAGTGACTCCTTTTTTTGTGCCTCTCTGGGTCTTTAGCCAAGTAAATACTCAAATATTAGTTGAACAAATGAAAGACAGTATTAACAGTATATTAACGGAGGCAAATGATTTTTGTGGGAAAGGGGGCATTTATCCAAGGATACGTTAATTAAAGACTCAAATCATAAATCAGGGAGCCAGGAAGGAAAACTAGGCTCTGTGTTTAGTTATTTATCTTCCATTCTCTAGGTCATTTGAGGAGACTGTTCTCCATTCTAGTCTCAAGAAGTATTGGGTGCTCTCTCTCTCCACCTCTAATTTTTTTTACCAAAAAGTGAATGAATTTACAGCTTTATAGCTCACTTTATTTTTTCATTTTAGAACTAATTATTCCCTTTTTCTATTCCCATTCTGTTCTTTAAAATCTCCTGAGAAAAAAAATTCAGGACTGTTCTTACCAAGCTCAGTGAAGCTTGCATAGCAGTGTCTTTAACACAATAAAACTGGGAAGAGGAGCCATACATTGGGCCATAAAATAAACTCAACCAATCTTATTTCCAACTGTGAGTAGAGACTTGGTTTCGGTGTTACAGAAGCCCACCTTCCATGTTCCCCTGGTTTTCCAATGCGTTTGCAGCAACTTAAATATTCCTTCTTGCTTTGACAGGCATTTCCATCCCATGCCCCAGGCAGCCTCCTGTTTGAAGAGTCCACAGAGAAGGTGGGGATCGGGGCTAGGTCAACCCTCAAGTCTCCTTGCTCCGCTCCTCTTCCCCTTTCAGTGGCTCTGTGAAGCCCTTGCTGCGGGGCGTGGTCTGAGTGAGGCAATAGGAACAGGGAAGAAGCCATTCCCACCCCGTCTGGATGCCAGGGCCCTTGCAGAGACAAGTTCACATGTGTAAGCTCAGCCCTTCATCTCCTGCCTAGTGATTATTTTTAACAGGCACCATGTGCAATTCATTGATTTTTGTTTAATGTTTTTCTTTTTCTTCCTGGTTGTTCACAAACTATTCTTACTGAGGCAGGCAATCAAGCACAGCTGGGGAGCACACCCCACTATGAGAATCTGGTTTCTCTGAAGCCTCTCCTATTAGACAGAGGAAGAAGATGCCAGGGCAGGGAGGCAGGGGAAGTGGCCTCTGCGCTTGCATGGGATGGAGGGAGTGACATCACCCTAACTTATCAAAGGGAGCCACGGCTATGATCCATTTATGGGAAACCGCTGTCTCTTCTAACTGAGCACATGCTATCTCCTTTAATTTCATGATTAGTGTCATTTCATCATTGGGAAGACCAAGCTTTTTCCTGTTCAGTGGCATAAAGCTAATATAAAAGCAAGTGTGTGATTCCTGGAAATATTCACACAATTTTTTTTTCAATTGACATAATTCAGGAGTTGGGCAATAAATTTTCTTCCTAATGAGACACCAAAAAGAAAGCAAACATTTGATGTTATTATGCCCAAAGAGAGTCCGTTGTTGCAGATTTATAGACAAATACTATTCTTCCCTTTCAATGAGTTTTTAATTTTGGTTTGATAGTCTCCAGGTGTCTATATTTGCCCGTGATATTAAATGCATATAACTGTAGTAATAGACATGTATTTCTTTTTTCCTTCTGGAAATGTACCTGGCCCCTGGGCATTCACAGCAGAGTCTTACACAGTCTTTATTCGTCTGTCAGCTGTGCTTACATATCCATACATGTATGACACCAAATAAAGACAGTCTTCTGTCCATCCACACCAGCACATGGTGTGAGAAAAAAAATCTCCTTTCTACAAGTATTCCTCAAAGAAAGATAGCCTTCCAAACAAGGAGTGCAGAGGCTCTCTGTGAAGTCTGAGATGTTCCCCATTGTAATGTTCAGAGGCATGAGGGCAGGAATGGCCAGTAAATTGTACATCTTGGGTCTTTCAGCAATAAGGCACCTGGCACTCATTTTCTACTAATGTTCAGATAAAACCTTCCTTGCATGGGATCCTTCTGGAAGCCTGGCTCCACCAGGCTTGTTATATCCAGGCCTGAACTATGTTGAGAAACTATAGAGACTCCTTCAGTGTCCTTTGCCATCATCATGAGCATTTCAGTGGGTTTGTGTTGACATCATTATGGAGCCACATCGTCATGTCCTAAATCAAATGGGGGACCAAAGAGAAAATGTCAAAGGTTTTGCTAACGGTCAGCCAGGTACACAGTGCCTTGGAGGAACAAAAGTGTCCATTCTTTAAGCTCCTGGCCCCTACTGAGATACCTATGGTGAGAAGGCAGCCATGGTCTCTCTGCCCTGGTTAGCTGCTCTTTCCTGCCCTGGTACACAGCAGGCCTCTTCTGCTCACATTGGGGGACCCACAGTCATTCCTCTTCTGATCTGCTGGTATCTCCCAAAGCAACCAGAAGATGGGAAATGGGACAAACATGCAGTGCAGACAGAAACCATCGTCACCCAGCTCTCCCACCTGCCATCTCTCCTGGCTCCCTGGGTGTTGTCAAATTGTATGAAGTGTCTTTGGTAAAGATCAAGCAATTTTAAGTATACAACACATGTAAGCTAACAAATGCAAGGCATTCTTCAGTCTGCAGAGTTCTTATCATATAGTAGGGGCGGTGGTGTGCTGGTGGTGATTATGGTGATGATGGTGCTGGGATGGTGGTTAGAGTGGTGGCTGCAATGACAGTATTTTTATATATTCCTATTTCTTAACTTCAGTCTCATATCCCTCTGATACAGCATCCTGTTGCTTAATAGAGATTTTGGCTATTCCTTCTTTCAGGAAAATATGAATCAAAGCAAGCTGAACGGCACAGGTACTTGGCCCAGAAATTGGCAATGACCTCTCTCAAGGAGGAGTGTCAGGCAGCAGAATGGCTCTAAAAGAGCACAGTCAGCCTGGTGTTTAGTATCACTGCTTCTCCTCCTGGACTAACTTTTTTTAATTGGCTCAAAATTTTAGGAAAGTGAGCTGCCTATATACAGAACAGTCAAGACACTCTTTTGGTTCACCAGTGCCATT
>NW_016107721.1:1809549-1914753 GCF_001604975.1 Cebus imitator | reverse complement strand
AGTAGAGACGGGGTTTCACCGTGTTGACCAGGATGGTCTCGATCTCTTGACCTCGTGATCCACCTGCCTCGGCCTCCCAAAGTGCTGGGATTACAGGCTTAAGTCACCGCTCCCGGCCCACCAGTGCCATTCTTTTTGGGAAAAACCTGGCCTCTGTAACTGACAGTCCTTGGTACAATTCCCATCTACCCCCCACTCACTGGCTGGGTAACCTCAGGCAAGTGGCTGAATTTCTCTAGGTCTCAGCATCCCCCTCTGTAGAATGAGGGCACTGATACCCCCTTCGGGGTTGAGGATGATACGAAAATCAGGCACAATGGATACAGAGCACCTGGCATGGCAAACTGACACCCAGTAGGTCCTCAAGGAACACAGACAATTTTATTATTACATAAAATATAAGCAGTCATAAAAAAGAATGAGTTCATATCCTTTGCAGGTACATGGATGAAGCTGGAAGCCATCATTCTCAGCAAAGTAACACAGGAACAGAAAACCAGACACAGCATGTTCTCACTCACAAGTGGGAGTTGAACAATGAGAACACATGGATACAGGGAGGGGAACAACACATACTGGGGCCTGTTGGAGGTGGGGGACAAGGGGAGGGAGAGCATTAGGACAAATACCTAATGCATACGGGGGTTAAAACCCAGATGACCGGTTGATAAGTGCAGCAAACCCCCTATGTAACAAACCTGCGTGTTCTGCACATGTATCCTAGAACTAGAACTTAAAGTAAAATTTTAAAAACTTTTAAAAGATTAAACATATATATGTATATGTGTCTGTGTGTATATATATATCTATATCTATCTGTGTATCTATCTGTCTGTCTATCTGTCTATCTATCTATGCCAGATCATGTTGATACCATCCTTAAAACCCTCCAGTGGATTCATATGGCTCTTAAAATAAAACCCAGACTCCACTATCCAGGCACAAGGCCCACATGACCTGGCCTCTGTCTCCAACTTCACCCCATTTGGTATCTTGTGATGTCTCCTCACCAAGCTGCCGTTCTTCTCAACTTCCTTCACAGCTTCAAATGCATGAAACTTTTCTTGTTTCAAAGTCTTGGTACCTGGCCTTTCCTGACTGGAACTTGACTTCACTTACTATATTTTCTCATTTGTTTGTTTTTTGTTTGTTTGTTTGTTCGTTTTGAGACAGTCTCAGTCTATTGCCCAGGCTGAAGTACAGTGGTGCAATGTCGGCTCACTGCAACCTCCGCCTCTTGGGCTCAAGTGATTCTCATGCCTCAGCCTCCCAAATAGCCGTGATTACAGGCATGTACCACCACTCCAGGCTAATTTTTTGTATTTTTAGTAGAGATGGAGTTTCACCACGTTGCCCAGGCTGGTCTCGAACTCCTGAGCTCAAGTGATCCACCACCTTGGCCTCCCAAAGTGCTTGAAATTATAGGTGTGAGCCACTGCGCCCAGCTAATTGTATTGTTAGTAGAGATGGAGATTCACCATGCTGCCCAGGCTGAATTGAGCTCAGATGACCCACCCACCTTGGCCCCTCAAAATGCTGGGATTACAGGCATGAGCCACCACACCAGGCCCACTCACTCTATTTAAACACACACATGTATAAGTGCACACACAACTTTTTATTATGGAAAAGTTTAAACATACAAAAAAGGGAGAAAGGAATAGCATGCACCCTATGTACCCATAATCTAGATTCAATTTATGAGCAATAAACCAAGACCATCTCTACCCTCCCTTCTCCTCCCTCTACCCAGACTTATTTTGAAGTAAATCTTAGCATAACAGTAAATCTGTAAATGTTTCTGTATGTACTTCTAAAAGATACAGATCTTTTTAAAAATTATATTGTGCCCTAATTCTAAAATTATAAAAAAGTTTAAATGATACATCATACATCTAAAATATTAATAATTTCTTAATTTATTGTTTCCAATCAATATTTTCATTTCCCTCAATTGTCTCATAAATCCTATTTTTAACAGTTTATTTGCTTAAACATAAATCAAAATAAGATTGCAATTGATTGATATTTCTTCTATGTTTCTTTTTAATCTATAGGTTCCCACTCTTTCCATTTTTATATTCTTACAAGTTATTTGTTGAAGAAACCAAGTCATTGATCCTGTAGAGTTTTCCAGTCTGCATTTTTCAGATTACATCCCCTTGGTGTCATTTAACATGTTCTTCTGTCTCCTGTGTATTCTGTAAATTAATCATTAGATAGGGAGTTTAATCAAATGAAGATGCGAGTGTGTTCTCTCAGGAGATACAGAATGTCTACTCTTTCTGCTATTCTAATAGCAACTAATGAGCTTGTCTACGTCCATTTTGTCATCAGAATTTACAAAATGATGGTATTTTAATTTTATTATTCTTTTCAATTTATAATAAAATAATGAATAAAGAGAAGCTTTTAAGAAAAGGCTTATCTTTGTCAACTATTTGGTTACCTTAAGTATAGGACACTATAGGATAAAGGCAGAAAAAATGTTTGGTTATCTTCTTTTATTTAACGATGTAGCATTAAATTACCAAGCACCCTTTCAAGATGGTGCTAGGTGATTTAATGTTGCGTCATTAAATAAAAGAACATAATTAAATTACCTAGCACCCTTCAAAGGTAATGAGTGCTGGGTTTTTTTAATTATAAGCTACTTGTAGATTTAAACATATATGTTGCATTTTGAACAAATGTAGTTATTATTCTTAAATTAATACTCGAATTGCCTCATCTTTGATCAGAAAAAAGGCTCCTAAAATTTTTTGGCACACCTTCAGTAAGCTTCGGTGCATCCTTGCTATCTAGCATAACAAAAAGCTTCAGATTTTTCTCTTCGTTTCCTGGTACAGACTTGGAATCAATTATTTCTCCAAAGAACCCTGTGGTATTGTTGGTTTTTTCTAAGCTTTCAATTTATTCTCCATTGTTCTTTAAATATATGTATAATATATGTGTATGTAAAAATATTTTCATTTCCTTTATGTGCTTGCATGAGTATTCCACTATTTGAATGTTTCACGGTTCATTTGACCAGTCCTACTGATGGATACTTCCTGGTCTTTTAATATTATAAATATAACTGCAGTGAATGACTTTAGACATGCAACTTTCATATTTTTACCACCAAATAATGCCACTATAAACATTCAATTCTTTGATAGAACCTATGTTTTTATTTCTCTTAAGTAAATACCTAGAAATGGAATTGCTGAATCAAATGGTATGTTATTTGGTTGGATATAGTGTTCTATAAATTTCAAGTATGTCAGAAAGACTGTGTTGTTCATATTTTCTCTGCTATTGCTGATTTTGTTACTATTGTTCTATCAATTGCTGTTAAAGGGGGATTAAAATCTTCAGCTATGATTGTGGAATTGTCTATTTGTCTCTCTAGTTCTCCTTTTCTCTTCATGCATTTTAAACATCTGTTATTAGATACTTAAATGTTTGCTATTGTTTTGTCTTCCGATGAGTTGACTCGTTTTTACTATGAAATTTATCACTGATAATTCTCCTTTTGTGTGGAAATCTATTTCATCTGATATCAATAGATTCACTTTGTTCTTATATTTACTGTCTGCATGCTATATCTTTTCCATTTATTTACATTCAAATTATCTGTGTCACATTTAAAGTGCATCTTTGTAGACATATAGTTGAATCTTGCTTTTTTATTCATTCTGATAAACTTTGTCTTTTAACTGTTATTCCATTAATATGTAATGTGATTAATGTGATTAGGTTTGTGCTAGTATTGTATTATTTATTTTGTAAATGTTCACCTTTTCTAGATCCTCTGTTTCTTCTTTCTGTGTTTGTTAACGAAGATTATTTGAGGATTTTTATAGAATTCCATTTACATTTTTATTGGCTTTTTAGGCATATTATTTCATATTGTTATATTTGTGATTTCTCTCGAGATTACAACATAGATTCTTAACATTTTATAGCCTACTTACAGTTAATGTTACTCCACTTCACATTAAATTATAGAAAACTTGTTATCCAGTTAACTTACCCTGTCTTTTATGCTAAAGCTAACATATAATATACTCACATATGTGTAAATATGAACACACATATATATATTATCTACATGTTATAGACAGTGTTACTATTTTTACTTTCAACAATCCTATGTATTATAGAGAAATTAAAGCCTTGGGGAAGGAAAATAGTAGGTTTTAATATTTACTGAAATATTTATCATTTCCAATGCTTGTTACCCCTTTCTGAAGAACTGAGGTAGCATTTATTGTAATTGAAGTTTTCTAGTGATGAAGTAAGTTAGTTTTCTTATATATGAAAATGTCTTTATTTCACCTCTACTACACAAATACATTTTTATTGGATGTAGAATAAAATGACTTATAAAAAATTTAAACGTTTTTAATTTGACTTTTAAAAAATTCATTCCTTTGAAGATGCTCCATTTTATTCTTGCCTCCATCATGTATGGTGAGAAGCTTTATGCTGTAATTAAATCACCTTTATAAATAGTGTGTCATTTTTCCCATTTTCTGCTTTCTAGTTTAGCTGTTTGGCTTTCAACAGTTTGACTATAATGTGTACATAGGCATGGCCTCATTTGTACTTATCCAGCTTCTGATTCATTAAGCAAGTTGAATCTACAAATCTATGTCTTTCATCAAGTTTAGGAAATTTTTTCAAATATATATTTTGCCCTATTCCCTTTTCTTCTTGAACCCCTAATACACATATGTCATTCTGTTAGTTATTATCTAACAAGTCTCTGAAGTTCTGTTCTTTTTTAAAAAATCTCTTTTTCTTTATTTTTTTAGGCCATACAATTTTTACTGATCTATTTTCAAGTTTACTGACTCTTTTCTCTGTTCTTTTTGCTGTTAAATCTGTAGAGTGAGCTTTATTTGACATATTGTATTCTTTCCAGTTCTATAATTTTTGATAATTTCTATTTCTTTGCTGAGATTTCCAATATTTTATTCAATGAGAGCATACATACTTTTATGTCATTGATATATTTATAATTGCTGCATGAACATGTTTGTCTATTAATTCCAACACATGAGTCGTCTTAGGTTGGTCTCACTTGATTACCTTTTCTCTTGAGAATGAACCCTATTTTCCCCCATTTTCTTCATTCATTGTATGTCAGGTAATTTGGATCATACTGTAGACCTTTTAAGTGTTTATATCTTAGCTATTAGTGTGATTGTGGAGAGTATGGATTCCTTTACACTTGATCAATGAGTAATGTTTCTTTTGTTTTAGCAGTTAATTGACTTGGTTGGATACAAACTTTAACTTTATTTCCTGGGCTGCTGCTCCAATCTCAGCACAGATTTTTTTGTCTTCAGCTGGGAAGCTTTGTGTCTGCTCTGTGCTTGCATGTTTCAGAGGTTAGTCAGAGCTGCAGAAAGACAGACCTTGAGGATACTCTCTTTAGCTCCTTCTTGCAAGATTCCGCTCCCCTCTCTCCAATGGCTAGACACCTCAGGGCTCTTGTTCTCCAGACCAGAAAAACTACAGTTTTTCCACCAAAACTTCCACTATTCCATGTGTACACAACGCTGCACATGCCTCCAGGCACCAAGCAGAAAAACAGGAAACTTAACACCAATATAATTCCCTTCTTCTAAGCATGAACTCCACAATAGACTCTGCCTGCTTCTCCTTACTCTCCAGAACCTTCCAGTAGCTGCTTTGGGTAATACTGTCCAAATTTTATTGTTGTTATCTACAGAGGGTTCAATCCAGCAGTAGCTTACAAATCAGTCATTACCAGGAGAGGGCTATTTCAGCGAAGTTTTAATTTGCATTTCTCTAATGAGTAGAGTTAAGCTTTTTATATGGTGGTGTGAATTTTTTCCCTGTTAATTCTCTGTTTACATCTCTTGCCCATTTTTCTATTCTATGATGTTGGTCTTTCTCTTCTCTGTTTTCAGGTAGTGTTTCTATATTAGTAACATTAATTATTTTTTTCTGAGCATCTCTGGGTGTGCAATTATGGACATTTCTTCTTAGGGTTTGGTTTAGCATTGGATATTTTTTCTTTTCTTTTTTTACTTTAAATGTATTTTATTACTTATTTTTTTTATTTGCTGCTAGTAGGATTGTTTTTATTTTTTTATCTTCAACTTTTATTTTAAGTTCAGGGGTACATGTACAGGATGTGCAGTTTTATTACATAGGTAAACATGTGCCATGGTGGTTTGCTGCACAGATCAACCCATCACCTAGGTATGAAGCCTAGTATCCATTAGCTATTCTTCGTGATGCTCTCCCTTTGCACCCTTCCCCACCCCTGATGGGCCCCAGTGTGTTTCCACCATGTGTTCATGTGTTTTCATCATTCAGCTCCCACTTATAAGTGAGAACATGTAGTGTTTGGTTTCTGTTCCTACATTAGTTTACTAAGGAAAACATCTTCCAGCTCCATCCATGTCCCTGCAAAGGTCATGGTCTTGTTCCTTTTCATGTCTATGTAGGAAGGAATAGTAATTCTTTGTGATATAAACTGCAAAAGAAAAAGTTCCATGTTGACATTTATCAATACTTTCTTATTACATTAGGGTTTTATATTATAGTTAGGAAAGTTTTTCCTAATCCTAGATTGTAGAATAATCCACCCAGGTTTTCTTCCAACCCTCACATAGTTTTACTTTCTTAAATTTAAATCTCTGATTTATTTGGAGTTTATATTTATGTTCAGTATAAGGAATGGAATAAGCTTTCTCTTTTTCATATGAATAACTTATTATCCCAACTTATTAAAAAAATCCATCATTTCCCCCACTGAGCTGAGATGTGGCCATTTTTTTATACTTAATTTCTATATACAATTTGGTTTATTACTGGATTGTCTATTCTGCCCTATATGTCAGTATCTCTGTTCATGCACCCATGCTACACTGTTTTAATTATTGAAGTCATACTATAATTTAATATCTGGTAGAGTTATTCCTCTCCTCTGTTCTTTTTTCACAAGTTTTAGGTGTTGGTTTTGCTTTCACTTTTGTTTCTTTCTATTCTCACTTATTTATTCTTTCAAATAAGTTTCATAACCAACTTTGTAGCTCCACTAAAACAAAAACCTGATGGGATGTTTCTTAGAATAGCATGAGATGATCTTTGCTGCACTTTACATAAGGCTGGCTTCTCAACTTCCTTGGGCTTTCTGTTTAAATCTCACTTCCTCAAATCAAGACTTACAGAACTTATAGGAAACGCTAGCTCCAAAATTATTCAGCACTATAGTCTTCTTTCAACCTCAGTCTTCTCTGAGTGCCATACCCTAACCATTCACATCATATATTGTGGGAGTAGAAATGTGATCAAGAGAAACAGCTCCACCTCTAATTAGCTGTGCAACGTTGGACAACCATTAAGCCTCAGTCTTCTCATCTGTACAATGAGGGGTTTATACATGACTTGTAGATTTCAAACCCCATTCTTCAGAACTCCAGAGATGCTGTGATGGTTAATAAACTGAGTGTCAACTTGATTGGGTTGAAGGACACAAAGTATTGTTCCTGGGTGTGTCTGTGAGGGTGTTGCCAAAGGAGATTAACTTTTGAGTTAATGGACTAGGAAAGTGGACTAGGAAAGGCAGATCCACCCTGAATCTGGGTGGGCACCATCTGATCAGCTGCTAGCATGGCCAGAATAAAAGCAGGCAGAGGAACTTGAAAAGACTGTACAGGTTATGCTTCTGACCTACATCTTTCTCCCATGGTAGATACTTTCTGCTCTCAAACATCAGAGTTCTTCAGCTTTGGGACTCAGGCTGGCTTCCTTGCTCCTCAGCTTGCAGATGGCCTATCGTGGGACCTCACTTTGTGATCATGTGAGTCAATACTCCTTAATAAATTTCCTTTATATATATATCCTATTAGTTCTGTCCCTCTAGAGAACCCTAACTAATACAGATGCCTACGAGCTGCCAAGGGCACCCCACCCCTGCACTATCCACAGAATATGTTTTAGGAAATGCAGTTCCAAGACAGCTTTCATTTGAAAAAGGGTTTCACTGCCATAGTGGATTCTGAAATGGCTACAGATTTTTTTCCCTTTCACACTGAGTCTTAATTGGCCATGTGTCTATATCCATACCACCCTACACATACCAAATCTCGTCTGAATTGGCATGTGACTCGCTTGAACAAGAGGACTTTCGGAAACATGACACAGAGATTTTTAAAGTGCTTGCACACTGGGGCTTGTTCTCTAAGTGCTCATGAAAGCCAGCTGCTACATGAAGAAGCCCGGGCTAACCTGATGGAAGAAGATGAAAGACCACAACAATCATGACCCACTCTAGCCATCCCAGCTGAGCTCCCGTATATTTGAAAGACTCAGCCGACAGTCCTCCTACAGAAACAGACAGGCAACTGACCGCAGATTTACACATTAGTAAATCCAGCCCAGATAAGAACAGCTCAGCCAACCTGCACATTCATGAACTAAGTAAATGCTTTCCGTTTAAATCACAGAGATTTGGAGTTTGTCTTTTCACTTTTGTTTTTTGTTTTGGTTTTACACTAATGGCTAACTAATACAGCTGCTAAATAATATATTTCACACCATTGGCTTAGACCGTCTCTAATGGCCTTATCAGGTGATGTTCCTAAACAGCTGACTGCTATTTTTCTAAGGTAATACAGCTGCAGTTTCCAGCAGTGTGGTCAGATCAATGCATGGAGCATCTTCCCACCCACTTGTCATTTCCTAGGGCATCCCCACTAAATCAGGCCCTAGCTGTGTGGACTCAAAATCAGCAGAGGGCAAGACAAGGTCCCTGACTCACAGACCACCTGGAACATCAGGCACGTACCAAAAGAAGATGCATGACTGGTGACTGCCACAGGAACATGCTTTCTGGGTCATGAGGATGGAAGCAGGGTCATGAGGATGGCCCTAATGCTGACTTGGGATATAGGACATAGGAGTTCAAGGGTGATCTCTTGGATTCTTTTTTCTCATTTCCATCTCTTGACTCTGCCTTTCTCTTTATATTGTTTTCCTTTTCTCTGACAGCAAGGCACTTCGCCAGAGGCCAGAGAAGATGGCCATCAGCAAGCCTGACACAGGTAGAGAAAGGCAGAGTCAAGAGATGGAAATGAGAAAAAAGAATCCCACTGATCACCCTTGAGTTCCTATGTCCAGCTACACCTGAAGCCGACTCCATTTCTCAATTTCAAAGGACATAAAAGCCCATGAAGTTTCTATTTTGCTTAGCTTATTGAAACTGCACTTCTACCATGTGGAAGTGAAAGCTTCCTGACCAAACACTGTGATCAGGAGCCTGATGTGGTAGGAGGAGCTTGGGACCTCTTGGGCCTGCTCTGCTTCAATCTCCCAAGGGCTGGGCCACTTCTTACTTTCTCCAAGCCCCTTCCCCTCCTCTGTAAAGTGCCCTCCACAGAAGAGGGGACCAGCAAATGCTTGGTGGATTCCATAATGGTGCATCGGCATGGATCTGACCCAAGTTCTCAGTGCCTCAGTTTCCTCATCTGTAAGATGAGGATAATAACACGTCTTGCTTAGTTCACAAGAGCAACATAAAGGCCCACTGGTGTAAAGGTAAATTAAAGCCCTTCATATCATATAAAGTGCTGAACAAATGCAAAGTCTTAGTTAAGAGAAAATATTTGCTGTATGCTTTATAATACATAATCTCTATGAGCTCTTTCAGGTTGACCATTAAAAATATTTTTAAATTTAAGTGTGCAGTTAAATTAGAAATGTTGCATGTCCCTGCTTGTAGTTTATTCATGTAGTCTACGGGTGGGTGTTCGTTAACCACAGATGCTATTTTTGATGCTTTGTCTATAGTGGAAATAGAGGGCTGCATGTAGAGGTCTCTCAGCTATACCAAAAACATAAGATGTTACCAGTAGCAGCTGCCCTGTTCAGAGTGCAGGATGGGAATGGGAAGTGGCTGGCACTGAGCATCATGCAGGGCACGTGCTAGGCGTGTTCCTGTGATCTCTTATTTCATGCCCTCAACCCCATTTTACAGACGGAAACATTAAGATTGCCCAAAGTTCAACACCAGAAAGTGGCTGACCCCCTCACGCTACCACTTGCTTTTGGAGTCAGGATTCAGCCTCCGGTCTGACTCCAAAGCCCTCTCTCTTCCAACCTCATCAGGCAGCCTCCTTTGGGGGAAAAGCCAAACTGTGCCCACCAGGCATTCTGCTGCCCAAACCGAGCCATGTCTGGATTGAAGTGGGGGACTGGGGTCACCTTGGTTGCTAAAACAGCTTATGCAGCTCCTTCTTGGGAGGGAACAGCATAAGGCTCGCTCAGGCAAGGCGGCCAGGGCTCACATGGGCATGATTTCTCCACTGCCTTCTCTTCTTCCCTGGTGCCTCTCTGAGATGGACAGGGAATCCTGAGATTCTTCTAGAAACTTAAATCAGCCAGGATTTGCCCCCCGACCAAACAGGTAAAAATCACAGAGGGACACCTCTGCCTGACTCAAGAAAAGGGACTGTCACAGACAGCAGGCAAAAGGCTTCTCTCCTTCAACCCAGAGCCAAACACGCAAACATGCCAGGTGGCGCTGACAGACGCCTTGGTGCCATCTTCTGGCCATGGTGAGGATGGCGCTCTGGGAGGTCGAGCTGCTCTAGAAGAGGAGGTGGCTGGAGGCACACACGTGCCAGGTGGTCACCTGTTCTGTGCAGGGAGCTGTGGGGACTTGGGATCAGCCAAGGACAAGACAAGGTCCCTGCCTCACAGACCACCTGGAACATCAGGCACGTACCAAAAGAAGATGTATGACTGGCGACTGCCACAGGCACGTGCTTTCTGGGTCACAAGGATGGAAGCAGGTAGCATGTCCCAGAGGAGCCTGGAAAGCCAGCCACACAAGGGTTAGAGGGATATGGCATTCCAGGGACTAGGAAACAGCAAGAACCAAGCAGGGAAGCTGGACTGCGCCTTCCTTGGTCCTAGAGCAACAAACAGACCTCCACCGCAGCATCGTAGGGCATGGTAGGGAAATAGTGGCGAAAGCCTTGGAAATGTGGATTGAAGCCACTTGAGAAGAGCCTTGAATGGTGAGTCAGCAATGTGGGGCATCAGCCTTCCAGTGTACTCCAGAGAGTGCCCAGCGGTGACCCAGGGGTATGAAGAGAAGGAGAAACATGGCACTCTTATTCAAAGATTTAGAAGGAAAATGACAGCAATTTTAAAGACATTTAAATTAAAACAAACACATATGTATTATCCAGTAGGATGCAAAAATCATCACAATTATTATTATTTTTATTATTATTTGAGATGGAGTCTTGCTCTGTCACCAGGCTGGAGTGTGGTGGTGTGATCTTGGCTCACTGCAACCTCTACAACCTCTGCCTCCCGGGTTCAAGCAATCCCTCTGCCTCAGCCTCCTGAGTAGCTGGAACTACAGGCATGCACCACCACACCCAGCTAATTTTTTGTATTTTAATAGAGATGGGATTTCACCATGTTGGCCAGGATGGTCTCGATCTCCTGATCTTGTGATCCGCCCACCTTGGCCTCCCAAAGTGCTGGGATTACAGGCGTGAGCCACTGCACTCGGCCAAATCACTACAATTTTTAAAGACCAAACAGTGGGCTTCAAAGACATTTTCCACTTGCAGCAATCCTTTTTGGGGTCCCCAAGCACTGCACACTGTCTATAGCTGGGGGCATTAGTGACAACTACTTCATAGGCTTGCAGAGGCTGAAATGAGATAGTCTACAAAAAGCTTCATGCTTAGCACAATGCCTGGAACATAGTGGCAGGCAGTGTCATCTGTCAGTATACTCTGGTCCTGTCCAGTACAGCTCTTTGGCCTGTGTGGTTCCTGATTGGCTTCTGATTCCAGTTCAGCCTTTGGCTTCAGGGTCTTCCCTGCATCTCTACTCTCCACCGCATTTCCCAGGGCCCCTTCACCCCAACCCCACTCTCAGCCTCCTCCCTGACGTCTTTCTCTTCACCTCCCACCTTATGTCCCCAATCCTCTAAATCCAAGCCCAATAGGACATGTTTTCCCAGAAAATCATTGCCCCTTCTGCCAAGTGATGTTCCCATGGGGCTGGTCTTCATCACCAAATGCCTGAGCGGGCCCAGAAGTGCTCCCCAGCACCTTTCCCCACACTGATGGCTTAGAGACTGCCTTGCACCTCTGCACCCCAGACGTGGGGTTTAGTAGTCTCTTCACAGCAGCCCACATGTCTACAGCCCTTGTGGACTGCAGCTGCCATGTCCAATCCATCCCTTCGCAGTCCTGGGGGAGCTCAAGCTCACTTTCCGGCATAAGCCACCTCTGCAACCTCACAGGGCTTCTCCAAAGACCTAGATCCCCAAACAAAGCCAAGTTGGGTCAGGGAGTTACCTACCATGTGCCTGGCAGGTGACATTTTTTTACTGTGAAACATCACAGCAAATGAAGCCAGAGAGGTCCACCTGGGAAAGGCTGGGTACCTGCTCAGGCCAGAGGAAGGAAGATACCACTCCTCCTTCAGAACATTAGGGACAGTGTATCAATGAGCTACTCAACAGATCCCCCTGCCCCACATGCACTTCAGAATGTTTTCCGGGTACATTTCATACAAACCATACATGGGCAGTTCATTCCCGTTGCTCCAGCCCTGATTTTGTGCTGGAAATAACATTTCTTAGCACCCTCAAAGACCTGGTTTGTCCCAAATTCCCATGATGGCACAGAGCCGCAGAAAGGACAGTGGCCTTAGAAAGGTGTTACGGGTTGGTGCAGAAATATTTGCTATAAAATTGCAAAAGCAACAATTACTCTTGCACCAACCTAATATTTCAAGCATGAAGGGAACGTGGAAAACAGCCAGGTTTGGCTCTATAGTTTGTAAATTTTTACTTACATTTTCCCCCTGCTGGCAAAAGAAATATTTGCATATTGTAAGATGTTCAAAATATCACAGAATATTTGCTTTAAGAAGCAAAAGTCCTCTATAGCCTCACCTCTCAGAGTTACATATCAATAGTGGTTCAGTGCATACTCCTCCAGGCAGTTTTTGTTCATGTGCATCTTTTAATTATTTCTTAAAAATAGAATCATACTATATGTGAAATCTTTTTATCAAACAATGTATCTTACACCTGTCAAAACAAAGAGATCTGCCTGTCTTGATCTAAGAGCTGTGCAGTATTTCACTCTATACCTTGTCATTTATTTACTCTGTCCTCTATCAGCTGACATTTGATTTATCATCTTATTTATCTTACTTTTTTTTCTTTCTGAGACAGGGTCTTGCTCTACCACCCAGACTGGAGTGCAGGGGTATGATCTCAGCTTACTGAAGACCCCACCTCCTGGACTCAAGCTATCCTCCCACCTCAGTCTCCCGAGTAGCTTGGACTACAGGCACTCATCATGACGCCCAACCAATTTTGTTCATTTTTTCTAGAGATAAGGTCTTACTATGTTGCCCAGGCTGGTCTGAAACCCCTAGGCTCAAGGGATCCTTCCACCTCGGCCTCCCAAAGTGCAAGGATTGCAGATATGAGCCACTGTGGCCAGCTTTATCTCAACTTTATAAGTGAGAAAATTGAATCCAGGGAGGTTAACTGCTTTGTGCAAACCTCCTCCCACCCAGCCAGTCTTTCTCCTCTCTGTGCTGTCCCTTGCATTTCAATTTCTTATTCCAGTTCCCATGGGCAGGAGCAGGGATTTTCTATCCTGGAAAAAAACTCTTTGTCCCAGGGATTCCAGAGAAGAACTGAGGATGACTGGCAGTCCCAGCAAACAGAATGCCAGCCAGGTCCTTTCATTAAAGAATGAGTTAGACACATGCCTACTGAATTTGTAAGAACTTAAAGACAAAGAACATAAAAGAATCTAGAAGGGAAAAAAAACTGTTGTCTGGTCCTTAAATCAATTTTTGATAATGAGTCTCATATATTCAAATGTTTGCACATAATCATCACATTAGCATTAACTATACCATCAAACACAGTCTGATTACATAATATGCTGCTTCATGTATAACCGCCATGAACTTGTTAATACATGTAATTATAAATGGAGAAGTAGATAGGGCGTGTATCCAGTAGAAGCCTCTGGAAGTCTGAGCATGTTTTCCTGCTGTTTCCCAACAACTTGAGTGAAGCAAAGCTGAAAGGTTGTCCTGGCATCATGGAGCCAGGACGCACTGCTTGGCTGTTCCACCCAGTCTTGCTTTCACTCAGGGTCTCCATGCATCATCTACAGCTTCTTGGGCTGCAAGAAGCTGATGCCCAACTCCAGCTGGGTTCAGCAGGAAGGGGGTCTGGGAGGATGTTAGAAAGTTAGTGGGGTGATGCCCAGAGTCCAAGGGGCCCCAGACATGCAAGAATCAAGCAAGGAACAACAACAAAAAACCAGCCTGGGCGATTTTCACAGTTTTGAGGATGGCAATGTGGGTGGATGGGAAAATGGATCATTTAGCTTAGCTGGGTTTTGAGTCTCATCTGATAAGTAGAAATATTATATTTAATTGAGCTCCTTTTCTCTCTAACATCTGTATATTACTACAGAATAAATGGCACTCCATTTTACTCCAAAATGGTAGTAGCACAATCCCTTTCTGGCTTACAACTGGACATTCACTCCCCACTGGCTGTCCCACATATCTTTCTGGGAGTCCCTAAGAGGATCTTCACAGTCACACGGTGGCAGTCACTGTGTGGCATTTGTCCCCACTTCCCCTCCTGCCACAGCTCCACTTACTCTGGGTCCTTATAGCCTCATGACAAGCCTGTTGTGACCACTCCCATCATCAGAACCCCAGGGGCCACTTGCATGACCTCAGTGCTCTCCAAGTCTTCTGGTCTAAAGGTGGCAGACCCCTTCCAGATATTATTTTCTCCTTCCTTTGTCATCTGAGCCCCAAATCAGCTATGACTTTGCCCAGAGTCTAACAAGTTCCCTTATAGAACCAGATCTGTCCATTCCAACTCTCATTCCTTCAACCACAGTAGCTCCTACTACATCCAAGAAATCGGCTAAGAGGCAAATCCTATCAACACTCTTCCTCCGCCATGTATCCCATGGTCTGCTCCCCCTACCAAAAATCCTTCTTCTTACCCCAGAAAAAAAAAACGTTCCTAGACAAATCCATGGATACCTGCAAATTCCAAAGGTGAGAGAAGGATGCCACCCTTATTAGCTGCATTTGAACTCCTGGCAAAAATGCCCACGACGTGCAGTTCTTCAGATAGAACAGACACTGACAATAATAAAACTGTAAAGAGAAGTAGGCAGAGTTTCTCAATTTAAAAATAATAATTTGCATAAGGCTGGATCCTGAAGACATCTATCTTCATAAGTACCAAGTGCTATAGACTGAATGTTTGTGTACCCTCAAAATTAAAACCCAGTATTAAAACCCAATCTCCCATGCGATGGTATTTGGAGGTAGGGCCTTTGGGAGGTGATTAGCTCATGAGGGCAGAACACTCATAAACAGGATTATTGCCCTAGTAAAAGAGACCACAAAGAGCTCCCTTCCCCGTTTTGCCATGTGAAAACACAATGAGAAATCATCCATGGACCCAGAAGCAGGCTCTTACCAGAAGCTATTAATAAATCTGCCAGTGCCTTGATCTTGGACTTCCCAGCCTCTAGAACTGTGGAAAATAAATTTCTGTTGTATATAAGCTACCCGGTCTATGGTATATTTTGTTATAGTAGCCCAAACTAAGATACCTGCTCTCAGAACCAGCTGATGTCTTCAAAGGAGATAACCAGTAAATAAAAAACAAGAGATTTCTGACATTTAGTCTTGGAGATAACCACATGCGTATGGTGAGGGCACTGTGACATTACGGGAATACTTGAACCCTAGAGTAGAAAAACCTGAATGTAAATCCCCCTCCTACTATCTCCAACCTGAAAGACCTTGAGCAAACCCCCTTCACATCCTGGGTCTCAACTTCTTTATTGGGTTTGTTTGATAATGTATAAGTGTCAAGCATCTGGTATGTGAGAAATATTAATAAATAGTAGCAATTATTATTATTATTACTAATAGTGGGATGCACAAGCTATTCTACTTTCTTTATCTACCCATGTCTCTTCTAGTAAAAAGAAGTTTGAAAAAAATTGTCTTGGCCAGGCACAGTGGCTCACGCCTGTAATCCCAACACTTTGGGAGGCCAAGGTGGGTGGATCACCTGAGGTTGGGAGCTCAAGATGAGCCTGAGCAACATAGAGAAAGCCCATCTCTACTAAAAATACAAAAAATTAGCTGGACATGGTGGTGCGTACCTGTAATCCCAGATACTCAGGAGGCTGAGGCAGAAGAATCACTTGAACCCGAAAGGCAGAGGTTACAATGAGCCGAGATCCACCATTGCACTCTAGCCTGGGCAACAAGAGTGAAATTCCATCTCAAAAAAAATTGTCTGGAACATGTTCGATATTTATTGTCAAATTTTCCTTTAAAGATCTATCCAAACTGTTATATTATTTTAGCAAGAAATGATAGAAATTTCATCTATCAGATTTAAGACTGTTTCCTATCTGTTTGGAATTTCCATTGAGCCATACATTGAAGGTCTCTCTCCACCATCCACTGACTGGGCCTACACAGGCAGCCAGTGGCCCTGGACAGCCTACGACACAGCTGTAATGTAGCAGCAGGCTCCTCCTGCTGTAGATTCAGCCCTGAGAAGCCCCTCTGGCAGCTTGTTGGCCAGATGTCCTTTGGTGGAAATGTGGCACTTCACTTTATCCTTTCAAATGGGAAACTGAAATGCAGTCATGCAAGTTTTTAGATTATTTTTTGACCATGAAAAAAAAGCAGGGAAATTCCTCAAGGAAGCATTGCCAACCAGTCCATCATCAGATATGGACATCTCCCCTGAAATGACCTTCAAGGTCACTGCTTGATCTTTGACCTTGGTGTGACTATCACTCCATACCTGGAAAAGCCACTGGTTTGGTTTCTACATAGTAGCCATGCATATAGGAGCTGGGCTTGGGTGCTGTTGCTATGATAAGAGGAGTGGCAGAAATGAGCCAGGAATTGGTAAGGAGAAGTTTTTAGACCAAGAATTTGCTTCTCCCACCCATTCTTTGCTGGTCCCCCGAGTATACCAGCTGTCTCTGTTTCTCTGCTGGGCTCTGCAGAGCTTCTGGTGTTTTCATGCATAGTGGTGGGAGGCAGGGCTCCCTGTGGACATTGTACTCCATTTCTGATGAGCAGGTTGGAAGATGGAGTTGAACATATGTTAAATCACCACCGGACAGGGGGCTAGGCAACTAGGCAGAGGCAGACAGGAAGGAGTCATGACTCTGAGTACTCCTTGTCCTTCCCTCTTTCTCTATCCTTACTCCTCTCAGAAACAAACTGCTACAGTAAATTGAAGCTACAATTAACCCAGACTTTCACTTAACTGGATTTTTAGAAACATCTTAGAAGAAAGATGCAAATCTGGGGAGTCAGAGACAGGGGTTGATGTCTATTTAAAGGATATATTTCAAGAACTGCACTCTAAGGTATGGGCTGGGAGCAGTGAACACTATTCCATGCCCTTTCCTCTCTGGTTCTGGATGAAGACAAATTATCACTGTGGCATGATAAGCATGATGGCTGACACCCCAACATCCTGGATCTTGAAGGAGAAATTTAATTATGATAGGGCTATTTTACCTAATAAGATAGAAAAAGATGGGGGAGAGAACACCTTGATAGCTTTTAGAAATGTTTGAAACACCAAGCATTGGCCACAAGAAAACTACTGCTGCCTGTAATGCCTCATCCAGGGAACTCATACAACCCCAACATCCTTTGGAAAGATCTTTGTGTTAAGTGAAGTTTTCCTGTCAAGTGCAGCTCCAAAAGTATAACATTCAGTTCCCACAAACTCACAACTGGATCTTTTGTTACAGGCTTCTCAGGACTTTTTACTGTCTTCTTTAAGAGAGAGAGAGAGAGACAGAGAGAGTAATTTATCTAATGAAAGTCTTCATTTTTTATGACAGTGAATAAGTGTATAAAAGTGTAAAAACTCTGTATAACTTTGAGTGTCCCTGAGAGGGTATCTCGGGACCAATGGAGCCGGATTTTAAACAGCTAGCATTGTTACAGGACAGCCAGAAACAGTCTCTTGAAGGCTCTGGTGTCCATAGGATTGGACTTATGGGTGAGTAGCACATCCTGCCATATACAGCCCCTTTCCCTCTGCCCCTGACCCTGGTAGGAGGAAAAGGGAAGAAGAATTCCTCACTCTCCAGCCTGTTCCTGTGGGACTCCCCAGCCCTGTGAATACGTGCCCAGAGACAAACTCCATCGCAGCTGACTGTACTCCAAGGTGATCATGTGGCCGTGTGATACAGGGTCAGCACTCATCCTCCCCTTGGGAGCTCTGATTTGGCTCCCCGATTGATGAACAAATGTAATCCACTCTGTCGTCCCCTGCTTACTATTTCCTCTTTGCGTTTCTTCCTCTTTTTCCTTCCTCTTCTTTTCTCTGCTTTGTGGTTTAATTTGAGAAGGAAGGAAAGTGCTGTTGGGAGGATTGGGAGCAGGAGTCGGGGGCCACTGGCTAGGTTTGTGATGGAAACGATTTCAAATGTCTACATGAATTGGATGTCACAATTCATCCAAGAGAATCTACCTGGACTGGATTGCTGTGATAGATTCCTAGCTGGAGCAATTTGAGAAGATACAAAATGCACAGAATAATGTGCCCAAATCTTAAATACCTCTCAAAGGTGTAGTCTGATGAAATGTTACACTTTTATATACATGTGTGGCCACACCCAGATCAAGACACAGGACACTTTCAGCCCCTAGAAGGCCTGCTGCCACCTTCCCAGTCAATGCACCTATTGAATAGGAAACTAACAGTCTAGTTTCTAATACCATAATAAATTTTGCCTTTTCTTGAACTTTAAATGCATGGAATCAACCAGTATGTACTCTCATATGCTGGCTTCTTTCACTCAATGTAATGTCTATAAGATTTAGCCATGTTATTGCATGCAACAGTTTTTTTTTTATGGTTATATGATATGGTGGTGTATGAATATATTTAACTTCTCACAAGCTAGGGTCCTTGTCTGCAAAATGGAGACAGTCTTGCTTTTTTTGTGAGAATTTATTATAATAATTATTACAAAGTACATGAAAAGCAGCTTGCACATTCCTAAGGGTATAATGGACAGAATTATGTGCTTCTCAGAGGCAAGGGATGTTTTCTCCATTTTTCTAACACACTCACCTACTATCCCAGCATTGAACACTTGGTTGCTGAATAAATGTTGTTTTACTTGCCTTTTCTCTATTAAAAAGATTTTCATGTAAAACTAGGACTCCACAGCCCTAAATCCTGAGCTGTTATCATGCTGAAATAGTACAGTGGGACACAAGGTCATATTGAGAAGAATTAGGCTAAACAGAGTTTTTAATTGCAAATGGAAGATAAATGAAGGTGGGCTCCCATGTCTGCACACACATGAAAATTGACAGTTCAGATAGTGATATAAAACTGTGATATTAAACTGTGACCTATAATGCTTAATATGAGTTATAAACTGATCTTCTGTAATAGCCCAAATAGCTCTAAAGACATTTAATGTAACCATTTATAGGATACTCTTTTTAAAAAAGAAATTTCCTTTACTGAATGTGTAAATGGATTAATTGAAAGAGGATCATGGAAGGCTTTGCCACTATATGGTAATAATCTTGTTAATAAAACATCATGAAATTTTTCTAGAAAAAAAGATGAGTTTTTTTATTTCAACAAAAGGGAAAAATGTTCCTTGCAACATACCAAATTTAGGAAAGGCAGGAGAATAAATATTAAAATGAGATGTTAATCAGAAAACAAAAAAGAACACAGTAAAATAAACAAATTTCCAGAAAGTTTTACTTTAAAAAAAAAGAAAAACAGATATTGAGAATTAAAAATAAGTAAAGAGATATAAACAAATGTAAAAAGACATTTTAAGTCATGGGAAAATAACATGTATAATTCTGTATTAATAAATTTGAAAAGCCTGATAAAATAAATGGTTTTCTAACAAAATATAGATTTTTTAAATTATCAGAAGATAAATGGTAAATCTGAGCAAACTGCTAGTGCTGCAAGAAATTCAAAAAGTAGGCTAATAATTGAAAACATCGTTTAGAAAGATCCTGGGCCTACATGTTTTACAGGCTATATCTTTTCTTTGAACTTTCAAGAAACAATCACTTCCATTTTATATAGTTTCATAAGTCTGTAAAAAAAAGTAAGTTTCGTAATTCAATTCATTAAGCCTAGAATACCCTAGATACAGTACCAAGAGAATAAAAAAAATTGCATGACTATAGATACAAAGTGAAGTTACAAATCAAATCAAGTAGTGTTTTGAAATAATAGTAACAACATAACCAACCATTACTTGGAATGCAAGCATTGTTCAATACCAGAAAAGCTATTAATGTGATTTATCACATCAGTAGATCAAAGAAGGCATGACACAGTAAGAAGGGAATAGTTAGAGGCCAACAGTCAGATGTGAAAGCCAAGCCCCTGGGTTAGAAACTGGCTTTTCCACTTCCACTGTGACTTCTATCAAGCAAACTAAGCTCTGTGCCCAATTCTCTTGCTGAAACATGGGATGTATTGTATTTTTCTATTGAACAATTGTATGTTTTAAAACTCATTAGTTCCCACTGATACCCCCAATTTCAGTCATGTCCTACAGAGCATATTCTCGCCTTCCTTCTCCTGTATTTGTAACTCCTTTCTCCACCAGTGGGAAGCCTGGTTCCCATGTTCCTCAGTATATTATTTTTTTATTCAGTCTTAAGTTTCAGAATTGCTAACCCATGGCTCTGTGGGGGGAAAAATACCTTATTAACTAGGGTTCAGTATTTATTCAGAGTTTTCTTTTTTTAAAAAAATCTGTGTGAGGACATATTGTCTAAATACTATCATCAAAAGTTACTTGGATCACACTGTTCTTATTCAACAAAAGGGAACCCAAGTCAGAGAGGGAAAGTGACTTAGAATAAGTCATGAATTCTCTTCCAGTGTCAAATTCTTTAATTGGCGTCTGCATCCCCTATGAAGCTCTCAACATCTCACCACGGAGCTATGCTTTACTGTTGGCAGCATCCTTGGGACACTTTACCACTTTGCTTCTCACTTTGTGCATTTTGTACCAGGCTTGGTGTGAGAAGAAATGATTTAGTAATTTAAATTATTTTTAGTCCTAACCTAGGATCAAGAAAATGAGGAAGAAAATCTGATTGCAAATAAAATAAAATCGCACTGCTGGAGAGCCGTTTCTTTCTCCCTGTGCTAGGTTGCCTCGGGGACTTGTCTGGTGAAGGCCAAGCAGGTGACAGTGGCTGTTGGGATTCTGCTCCTGGCTTTAGTGGGCATCCCTTTGTTGTCTCAGAGAAGTAATGTTAGTTGTTAGTCTGGGATAGACAATTTTTATGGTGTTGAACTATTCCTGGTTTTCAAGCGTTTCTAACAGAGAAGGAAGGTAAACTTTATCACTGGGATTTATAGAGATGATGATTTAGGTTTTATTTGATCTAGGAAGTACTTATTTTATGGATTTACTATATACCAGGCATTCATGTAAACATCACCACACCTGGCTAATTTTTGTATTTTGTATTTTTAGTAGAGACGAGGTTTCACCATGTTGCTCAGGTTGGTCTTGAACTCCTAACCTCAAGTGATCCTCCCGCCTCAGCCTCCCAAAGTGCTGGGATTACAGGCATGAGCCTCCACCTGGCCCTGCAATCCCTTTTAGAGCAGAATTCCTGGGTTCTGGCAGCCTTTCTTCTTACTCTCCCAGTTAAGAATCCAGACATGCCACCAACTTCTTGGGCTGGGCTGGTCTCTGCCCCAGTGGGTACGGGACAGATGAACTCATGAAGCTATTTCTCCGGAAGTCCCCCTCAAAAGGGAAATGGGAGTATATTAAACATGGCATTATCCCCTATAATTCAATCAGTAGGAAAAGACAGGTTTCAAATAAATCCTAATGCCTCCCACTACAAAAAAAAATTTTTTTAAAGATCTGGTAGGGCCTGAGAATGTGTTTGTCCCTGCTGGTCGTGCGTTCTGGGCTCTCCCAGCCAGAAGAGGGGCCCCAGCACTTCACCATGCACCTCCCTCTCTGACTTCAGAAGAGTGGGCTCAGCCCAGAACTGCAAGAATCCAGCCCTGGTGTGGATGCCAGAACCCCTGAACGTCCCCTCCCTACCCCCCTGCCCCCTCGCCAACTCTCCCAACGGATCACCTATGGGAGGTTAGCGGTCCAGGCTGTGGCTGCTGCCGCCTGGCAGAGTCCAAACGTCATCTCCATTCCACAGCTTTGGCCTGACATCTGGTGGAGGGACGGGAAGCGGTGCATTTAGTCAAATGACAAGGAGGGCGGCTGCAGCCCTGGGCAGGCAGAGTCTGCCTCCTATGGAGAGTGAGGTGTCCAGAGTCACCTGGAAGCTTCCAGGAGTCAGGGACTTTCCCTTCAACTAGTAAGGGCTACCATGTCCTTCCCCTACAGGAGCCCACCAAAGCCTCAGAATGTGGTCATTTGGTATCTAAGACCTTCCTCAAGGGGGGAAAGTGATATCCAAGAAAGTTTCCCCAACTCCTCCTGGTCAGGTATCTGGGAGTGAAGGCAGCTGAGGCAACTCTGGGTTATCTAACTTCAAAATTGTGGTCTTACGGAATCTGTACCTTGGCCCTCAGTGAGTCAACTGTGGAGTGTGGGGGAAGGAGTCTTCATGGGGACACTCAGGGCTGTGGCTGTTCAACACCCTCGGCTCACAGACATCTGCTGAGCATGGGACCCAACCTGCCTGATGACACACAACAGGGCCCCAATTGCAGCCTCTGCATTTTAAACCATCCCAGGTGGTCACTGCCTTCAGGTGAACATGGGAGATGTGGCTCTGCTGTTTCCTGCCCAGGTGCAGTGGCCTAGCCTCATGAACGGGGTGGGAGGTGGGGGGAAGTTACCGATCCCTATTTTCCAGGGGTTACTCTCCTCACACCAAAGAGCACAGTCCAAGAAGGGTGTGGGGTGCTCCCCCCAAGCCAGGGCCTGAGACAGGGGGCCAGAGGCTTCCTCCCTTGCTGGTCACTCTGCAGGTGCTATGCGGTGCCTTAAACCTGTGGGTGGTTTCTCTAATCCAGCATGGCCAAACCAGAACCCCTGATTTTCACACTGAACCTGCCATTCCCCCAGCTTTTCCGTCTAAGTCACTACACCATCGTCAACCAGCTGCCCAGACCAAAACCACCAGGGGCATCGTGCTTGCGTCCCCTTTCCCTCCCCATGCCCCACATCCAATCCACCAGCCAGTCCTGGCAGCGCTCCCATAAAACACATCCCAAGTTTGCCCCCTCAAGTGGCTCCTCCTACCCCAGTCCCAGCCTTCACCTTTGCCCTGTGGGACTTGGCAGAAGCCCCCTAACTCTTCCCCTCCCCTCCTACTTCCTCTCTTACCCCCCATGTCAATTGTCCAAGTGATCCTTTTATTATTATTATTTAATTTTTGAGACAGGGTCTCTCTCTGTTGCTCAGGTTGGAGTGCAGTGGTGTCACCACTGCTCACTACAGCCTCAACCTCCGAGGCTCAAGCAATCCTCCCATCCCAGCCACCCAAGTAGCTGGGACCACAGATGCACCACCATACCGGGTGAATTTGTGTGGGGGGGGCGGGGAGGGGGTAGAGATTGGAGCTTGCCATGTTGACCAGGCAAGTCTTGCACTCTTGAGCTCAAGTGATCCTCGTGCCTTGGCCTCCCAAAGTGCTGGGATTATAGGAGTAAGCCACTGCACCTGGATCCAAGAGATCTTTTTTTTTTCTTTTTAGACAGTCTCACTTTATCGCCCAGGCTGGAGCGCAATGGTGCAATCTCAGTTCACTTAACCTCCGACTCCCAGGTTCAGTTCACTGCTGTATCCCCAGGGCCTAGAACAGCATCTGGCACTGGATCCCAAATATGGAGTTGTTTACATAATTAATGATTCCTCTACTATGACCCAGGCTGTTCCTGTTGTATTTTGTACAAATGAAACGCCTGACAAAGTGTGACAGAGACTCTGATGCCCAAATGGGAGTGGCCCAAGGCGATCGTGGGTGAGAGCACGCATGTTTCCACACACTCTGGGAGAAGGCTAGGGCCTGGAGTCCCCTTAATTTGGTCAGGTCTTCCCCGGCTGAGGGAGAGCGAGATGCTGACAGAGATGATGAGGTCACAGCCAAGCCTGGGCCCTCAGCGTGCTCGAATCCTGCCCCTGTGGTGGGGTGGCTGGTCGAGAAGCTGCAAAGCCACCAACAGCTCAGGTGTCTGTGGGCTTTGCAGGGCTTCAGGGAACCTGGCTCTGCCCGGCCAATTTGCTCTCCCGGCTTGTGTGTGTAAGATGATGTGGTGAAAATGATTTCAGTTCCATGAACACAGGCTCAGGGTGGAGAGGTCCTTGTTTAAGCTGTGCATTCATCATGCACTGTATAGACAATGAGCTCTTCACTGATGGGACAAGCGCTGGTGTCAACAACAATCTTGAGCTGAACATCAGTTAAGGGGTAAAAACCGAATTTGCTCAGGACTATTGCAATAGGGAGAATAGAGAAGCAGGCTCAACTCTCAACACAGCAAGTGGAGACTTGGAGCCAAGGAGCAGCGTGGGTGTCTCTGGTGGAAAGAGCTAAGAGGAAACAGGAGCCAAGGGGATTCTTGCTGAAGACAGGCCAGGGAGATCAGACCTCCCCAGGGCAGTGGTGAAAGATGAGGAACCCGGCCAGATATTGAAAGTGATCAGAAGTGGAGAATGGCAGCTGGTTGTGGAGGGGTCTGGCTAAACTGATTTATCACAACTCTTGCTAAAGCTGGATTTTACAAGGAAGTGCAGAGGTGGGCCTAGGAGAAGACACAGGAGGCTGGTGAAGTTTGGCCAAGCAAAGAATCTTGGTTCTTGGCTAGGGGAGTATTGGTCCTAAAATCCTGGATGGGAAGACAAACTGTAGGCCCACAGTGAGAGAAGAAATGTCTGTCAGGAAAGTTGGAAATGTGTCAGAGAATAATTTTAGCCCTGTGAATCCGTCTATAGGAGGAAGCCCAACGGAGAATGGGGATTCTCGGAGAAACCAATGATAGTTCCTTCCTCCAGCATTTATGACGTGCCTGCTCTGAGCTGGCCTGAAGGGTCTGCGGAAAGAGACAGCGTCTCCCTCTCCAGAGACCCCATGGGACACTTCTTATGTTCTAAAACAGTGCTTGCCAGGTCACATTGCATTATCTGGGCTCTCCACCCCCACCAGGACTGGAGCTGGTCCCAACCTCTGTGGAAGCTGAGCTTGCATCTGCAACCCAGCGGGTTCTCCCCATGGTGGGGAAGGTGTGACTTCTATATCCCTGGCATGGAGTCCTGCAAGGCCCAGTGCTATTCTATTAATTAATTCATGAGTTATTCTGGTTATATTCTTGCCACAATTGAGGAGACTGTGTGGTTCTCCATAGGACAGGCAGTGCAGTGGCATCTAATGAGTCCTCCCTCCCTTCTCTCCTTCCTTCCCACGGCTGAAGCATTTTCCCAGGAAAAAGTCCAGGCCAGGCACAGTGGCTCACACCTAGCACTTTGGGAGGCAGAGGCAGGTGGATCACCTGAAGTCAGGAGTTTGAAGCCAGCCTGACCAACATGGTGAAATCCCATCTCCAATTAAAATACAAAAATTAACTGGACGTGGTAGCGGGCACCCAGCTACTCTGAAGGCTGAAGCAGAAGAATCGCTTCAACCCAGGAGGTGGAGGTTGCAGTGAGCCTAGATCACGCCACTTCACTCCATCCTGGGTGAAAGAGCAAAAAGAAACTCCGTCTCAAAAAAAAAAAAAAGACATACAAGTGAGCACACACTGTTGGAAAAATGGAGCTAACAGACTTCTAGATGCAGGGTTGCCAGAAACCTCCAATTTGTAAAACAATTTGTGAAGCGCAGTGAAGCAAAGCACAATAAAACAAGTTATGCCTGTAGTTGACCTCATATAGTATGTAGCTTTTCAGATTGCTTTGTNAAAAAAAAAAAAAAAAAAAAAAAAAAAAAGGCTACTCTAGAAAAATTCCACTCTTTGCCACCAGGTGGTGATCAAGGCTCACATAGTTTTGGAACTAGACCGTGAGAGCTGAAAGTGATCGTCTCATCCCAGAAGGATTTGGGGGTTTGTTTTTGTTTTAACATCTGGAGAGGAAGTAGGTGTGGCTAGGCAGCTTCCCTCTACCCACCACAATCTAATTGTTCTTCAAACCAGACTCTGGTCTGTGTAAAAGCCGTAAGAGGACTTCTGGAGTTGTCCAGGCACCCAGCTGCGAAAAGTGGAGTGATTTGATTTGCTGCTTCTCTGTTCTCAGTCAACACGTGGGCCAGGCTAGTTACTGCTGCCTCGCTGGCCTTCAACACATGGGTCTGATCCGAGGCCACCGCCTGACTTTGTTGGAATTATCGAGGTCAAGAAATTCCTTCTCAACGGGGCTTGCTGGTTATAAAGCTGTACGCCTGAGCTATCTGTGGGTGAGGATAGCACAGAGGAAAGGAAAACAGCGCTGAAGATGGGGAGATAAAAGCCTGGGACCTCGTGTGAGCCTGGTCCCTGAAGCTGGCCCAACTTCTCAGCTGCGTCAGCCAGCATCAGCCAATAATTCTTTCAGCTTAAAGCCAGTTTGAGTTGGGTTTCTCTCTCCATACTAAAAAATCTCCTGCTAATAAATGTGAAGAAAGGTTCTTCTTCACATGAAGCAGTTTTTATAAACCAAAGGTAGAAGTAAGGGCTTGGCCTTTGGAGACAGCTGCTTGCTGAATGAGAGGGTCCAGGCAGCAGCTTGAGGAAGCCCAGAGACCGCCTCGGAGCTGTCCAGCACCTGGAATCCAGACGTCATGCAAGGCACTGGGAGTCTCTGGGCCTTAGGAGGCTAGGGGAGTAGGGCAGCCTCTAGGTTCTAGCTCTGCGGTAATAAAGCTGACAAGTGTAACTAAGCTTCTGAGAGTAGTGTGCTCTAGGCCCTATTTTAAGTGCTTTATGTGTGTTACTTCAGTAACCCTCATGACATTCCTATACAGGAGGGCATTTGTCATCCCCCTCAACAGGTGGGGAAACTGGATCTGAAAGAAGCTAAGACACTCGGCCAAGGTCACTTGCTGGTAAGAAGGAGGCTGGATCTGAATCCAGGAGGCTGAGAGGAAGCGTCCACATGAGGCTTCTCAGAGCTGGCACCCAGGGTCCAAGCTGATGAAATATAACTGACCAGGCTGAGTCATCTGATCCACCAGCCTGGGCCCTCCACTGCAACAGGACTAGAGCCGGTCCTAACCACGGGTGGAAGCTGAGCTTGCGGCCCAGCTGGTTCTCCATAAGGACAGAAGTCACCGGCATAAGTAGTTGAACTTTGGAGTTGGAACGTGTGTCCAGATCCTGGATATGCCGCTTACCAGCCAGCGGGGCACTTAGCCTCTCCACACCTTGGTTTCTTTGTCTGTAAGATTGGGATAATTTTTAAATGCCTGCTTCACAAGATCGTTGGATTCCAAACGATCGCACCCTGACTCTAGGCTCTGATTAAAAACTTATTATCATACTTAAATTTTTCTATGCAATGGGGAGAAAATGATAAGAAAATGACCAAAAACCTAATAATTCTGAGAAGCTCTGGCTCATTTGAAAATGAGATGCAGCAGTGGAAAGGGAGTAATTCTGGAAATCAATGGTTCTCAGCCTGAACAGCCCATTAGAATCACTTGGGCAAGCTTTAAAAAATCATGCCTGGACCCCATTTCCAGAGCAATTAAATCAGAATCCTTGGGGTTGGGGCCCAGACATTCGTCTATTTTTTGTTTGGAAGGAAAATTTGTATTGTTTTAATTATTTTTATGTGCAGAAAACTCAACAGCACACATTTAAGCCAGTTTAGTGGCAAGTTCTTTAGCCTTTGCCTTTTCGAGCTTGGCAATGCAAGCCACAGACTTGGGACCCAGGACACTGCCTCCCAGTGACAGCAGATCTCATCATATCTGTCATTGTAATTGGTCCTGATAGCTTCCATCAGCTTAGCCAAAGTGCCTTTGTCTTCCAAGTTACCTGTGTGAAGACGACAGTGGTGCAGGTCTTCCTGTGGACTAGACGGCCCAGTTTTGCCTTCCCCTCAATAATGCAGTGAGGAGCTCCCATTTTACGGCACAGGGCAGGCAAGAAGATAACCAGCTGGAAGAAGGCATTAGCTGAAGAGTGTATTTTGATCAAAAGCAGTAAATTTCAAAGCTAGCTTGGTAGCAACTGACACTGGTCTTTTTAAAAAGCGCACCAGCTGACTGACATTCATCAGGGATTCAGAGCCACTTTTGCGGCACATAAGAGGTTGCTCTGGCAGAACAGAGCGGTGGGCCCCTCGGCAGTTTTCTTCCCGAAATAGAAGGGTATGGTCCCTCCAGCAGTGAAATCAATGCTCGGGACCTCACTCTGACAGCTGAAATTTATACAGGGTTTGGATAGGTCTGTCCTCGGCCTTGGCATTCAAATAGCAGCTCTTCCTGGCTTCAGTGGCATGGTGGCAGATGGATGAAATGAATCCACTACAAGATTAAATAAAGAGGGGATGTTATGCCAACAAAATTAACTTGTCCAGCCCTGATCCTTAGCAACTTCGGTTATTTCAGGGTTTCTTCAGAAACCTCTGGTCGTTCCTGCCACTCCTTTTCATAAAATGTGAGGTTTATTACTTTAATGAAAAGGATAGAAGAGCAAGGAATGAGGCAAAAGAAACTTCTAACCACCCCTCAAATTGCATCAGACCTGCCCTAGACAAATAGGATCAAATTGGTAAATTGTAAACTGGGGTGCTGATTTCATTTTCCTGCAGATGTAGCTTTGCGGGCCCTCCAAAGGCTTCACCGTGCAGTCCTGCCTTTTAGGAAGTTGCGGTGCATTTGCCAAACCAATCTGAGGCTTCCCGGATAGCTGTTGTTTGGGAGTCAGGCCCTGAACGTTGGAATTCAGAACACAGTGTCCTTGGAAGAAAATCACTTTTGTTCAGCAGGAACAGGCGCAGAGTGAGCAATTGGCTGGTTTTGGAAGGGGTGGGAGAGCCTTCTCGTTTCTAAGCTCTGCCCAGTTGAATCGCCAAAGACCCACCCCCTTCTCAGATGCATCTTTCCTGGGTGATCAGCAGAGGCCAGGGCTTCATGGGGTTCGCCCGCTTGACTGACTCAGGGTCCGTGGTTCTGGGTAGCAGGAATCCCATGTTTGGCTCAGAAACTTGGCTTCCTGTCGTCCCCTAAGCAGATCCAGCTGTGCTCTTGGCTGCCGTTGCCTGATCATCTTATTTATTGATCACTGTGGGCTTTTGTCTCAACTGATTTTTTTTTAAGTCTGCCAGAAATCTCTGCAATACGGATTTCTGCTGTTGCTCTGGGCCTGAGGTTAAGAATATGTCCAATTTTATCCTTAAAAGCAGGGGCTGTGAGGCTGGGTTAAGAATTCAGTGGATCTGTGAACTGGGATTAGAAAACAACTGACTTGTACTTTTCACTCATCTACAACTCAAATCTGTCATTTCCTTCTATTATAAATGTAGACAGAAAGGCAGAGTTGTATGAGCAAAACCAATGACTCTGTCACCAGCAGGAATCACAGATCATTTGACATTACACTGCAACTGTAGCAAATTCTCAGAATACCATTTAGGCACATCATTATTATTTCAATATCACAGCGACCATTAAACCTGCCACTAGATACTGTATTTACTATAGTAATAAAGAAACACATGTGTTAATATATCCCAAGTGTGGACTTTTTAATATTCTAACTGTTTTAGTATAATTTATTTCCTTTGTAAACCCGTGCATAGTATTTTATGCATTTTAAAACATTATCTTGAAACTCCTGCTTCCAGGAAGAAAATAGGTTAACTTTTCCCTATTGCTCCTGCCAAGTACAACTAAAAATCCTGGATATTACACAAAGGAAAACATAAGACTCTGAAAGGTTGAAAAAAGACAGACCAAACAGTGACCGCAGAATCTGGGGTACTACACGGTGGGGAGCTCCCTGGGTTGTCTTTTTTGCCTCCTGTATCCCAGACTTGGAGCTGAAAAGGCTGGCAGGACAAAAATACCATTAGACGTGAGCCCAAAAGCCCCCCCAAAAAAGCCCACTGTCTCTAGCCAAGCCCAGGAAAGAAGCTTAGAAAGACAGATAACTTTCAGACAATAGCTGCTCCACTCCGGCCAAAGACCACAGAAGCACTGTGGCCAACACCCACATAAGCCAAGCCAGGTGGGAGACCCAGACTTCCACTCTCACAAGGCACCCCAACACTCCCACTGGTGTGGGATCCGAAGAGGCCAAGGAGGGAGCCAGGACTTTATTCCAGCCAGTCCTTAATAAGCCCCATCTCATTCTCCACGTCCCCAACCTGCCAGTATCCATGGAGCTGGGACATCCACCCCACCCAGCAGTAATAAGGGATCCCTCCTCCTCCCCACTGGGGTGGTATCAGAGAGGGCCTGGTAGAGGGTCAAGACTTTCACTATTGCACAGCTCCATCATGCCCCCCTTCATTATAGTTGGGGGCATATAGGGGCCAGGCAATGAATGAACTCTCAGCCAGATTGGACTCACAGTAGGCCTACCGGGTCTGTGGATTCGCCTGGTGTTCATTTTTATTGTTCCCAAACAGTTAGAATAAACTCACTTGATAGTGTAACGTCTACATTGGTTTCATGGTCTCTGGGATAAGAGCTCTAAGAATGAGGAAGTCCTTCAGAAAAACTCTAAAACAGCCTCTCCCAGCCAAAACAGGAAATCAAAAGCAATACTGTGTCCCAGAGGGAATGGCACAAATTAGTGCCACCCTTACAGACCTAAAGGATGCAGAGGCTGTGATTACTCATTAACTCTGTTTCATTCACAAGGCTGGACCTTGCAAAAACTAGATAGATGCTAGAAGATGACATTGGAATGCTATAAACTCAACCAAGCAGTGGCTGCAATTGCCGCTGCTGTGCTGTACATGGTATCTTTGCTATAAAATACTAACCTGGCCTCTGATATGTGATATATAGCCTTTGATCAGGCAAGTGCATTCTTTCCCATGCCTATCAGAATAAAAGTATCAAAACCAGTTTGCATTCAAAATACATTTGTAGCTTTGCTCCTGGTCTGTGTTAACTCTTCTGCTCTCTAGCATAACAGTCCAAAGAGATTAACCTGGTTTTGTTCCCTTGGCCACACAGAGCAGGGAACCTGACTGCAGTCCCATGTATCTGGAACTAAGGAGAAAGAGCTAATTCCACCGAAGAAAGCGGAAGTTCCATCAGGAAGGGGCAATGGAGGCTCAGCAGCCCCAAGCACAAATGTCCCTAGAATCATCTGACTACAGGGAGAAGAGTGTCTTGTCTCTTTCAGATGCTTCACTCACGCATCAATTCACACACTCACCTCTCATTCATATTTTTTCACACTAAGCTATCTTATCTGGGAGGTACAAGAGATGAAACATGGTCTCTGTCTCTGGGTACTTACCATTGTTCTGGGGTCAGAAAACAGGAATGAAAACCATGATTAAACCACAGAGCATGGAGTACAGGCCAAAGACAGGAACAGCTGTCATGCAGTTACTAACAGAAGTCAGTGTCCCTGGAGATTTAAATAAAGTGGGCCAGGGGAACAAAGTCAAGTCCATCATGTATCCCCTCCCTGTAATTTTAAGCTTGATCTGAGGGATACAGAGAGTGGAAGAAGGTGACATTCACTCATCCCCTCCATGCTCCTCACTGGACCAGCTCAGCTTCTTATGGAATAAGCTTATGAAGTTTATTGCTGTCATTCTCGGGCAAGGTAAACTCATCACTTGGCACCTAAATTTCTTTGATATTAAATGCATACACTAATACCTATCTCTTAAAAGTTACTGTAAAGATACATGTTTTAAAAAAAAATAAACACCCAACAAGAATTCTTGCACGGTGGGAACTTGACCTAAGTGAGTCCCGCTATTCCCTCTCCTTTCTCTACTTGTCCCAGAATCCAACAGTCCAGCACCATGCTTCCTGATGGAAAAGCGAGGTATAAATCGACATCTTTGCTTTAAATAAGCTTCACTGGGAACTGAATCCACTGACCTGCTGTCATTGTAAAAGCTGAGAGTGTGCGTTCAATACATTGTTTTTTAAAAAATCCATCATTCAATGGCTATTTGCTGTTCAATTTTCTGCCAGTTGTTCTATTCTCCTTGGCTACTTTATTCTTTTTTTTTTTTAATAGAGGTGGGGTCTCACTGTGTTATCTAGGCTGGTCTCGAACTTCTGGGCTCAAGCAATCCTCGCACCTGACCTCCCAAAGTGCTGGGATCACAGATATGGGCCACCACACCTAACCCAGCTACTTCATTCTTAACGGTGTCTGAAATAAGACTGATCCTGCATAAACTCATAGTGATATTCTTGTAGAGCTTAAACCACTTGCAAACCATTTGCATTTTTCCTTATACTTTTATATATTGTTTAGTTTAACAATAAGATGATTTATAAAATCAGAAAAATAATGAAAACTAAGAATTGAAACAAAATCACTGCTGTGATTTTGTTCCTGCTGTGTCACAGGCTGTGTGCCCTGGGATAAGCCCCATACCCTCTCTGGGCCTCAGCCATCTCATCTGTTGAATGAGGGGATTGAATCAGAGTTCCCTCACTGTGCTTCTGAAGATCTTGGCCTCTACGTGTATGTCAGAGTCTCTCCCCACCCACAATATGATGTTTCATTTTGCAGCATTACCAGCCATCGGGAAACTCTCAATCTTCTCCAAGTCCAAGCAGGCACAGCAGCAAACAGAATTCTGTAAAGTGGGCAGTGCCTGGCATGTCCCAGAGTAACAGTCAACAATCAAATGTAGAAATCAGCCTTATTGCTATGAAGTGTGAGGCTGGGTCTGCTCCTCTTAGGTTCTGTTCCATCAGCTGCAAGCATCCAGGAGTTGGCTTGTTCACTGTGAATCTGGTTTGCAGTCAAAAAAAACCACAATGAACTACTGCTCTCTGAGCAGGTGCACTGACCACAGGGAAGGGATGCTCAGTATTCTTCACTGAGTGTTAAATAAACCCCAAACCAAATCACCCTTAATGAACAGATTTATTAAGACACACACCCTAACTACCTTGGCAATAAGCATGAGAAATGTCGCATAAATACAGTCGTACCATGATTTTTCTTTTCTTAGTCCAAGCAGGCTGATTTCTACTCAGGCTTTAGCTGCAGCCCCAGAGTATTATCACCAGCTGATTATCATAATGGGCACCTGAGCAGGAATGGCTTGATAAATTGCTCATGCACTGGTGTATTTAGTAGGGCATTTATTCAAGCAGCCAGAGCATTCTTCATCCTTCCATTGGAGTGGAAAATAACCAGTAGCAACGGCAGAAGAAAGATATGGGTAATAAATGTTAGGAGAGAGGGAGGAGAATGAGGAAAGGAGGAGGCAGAGAGTGGGAGGGAGGTGAGGGAAGTCCATTTAATGATAGAATTTCAGACCTCGCTTGGTCAGCATCCACAGAGGGCATGGGTTTGCTTGGGAGACCCACTGTGGGTTTAGCTTTGTCTCAAGGCCAGCCTTTGCACAACATGTGCAGGAGACCAGCAGTCTGGACATCGAAGGATACTGGCAAACATGAAGCAAGGCGGACTGAGAGCGAGTTTGTGGTTCAGGACAACCCATCACCACGTTAGGAAACAGTATACGCTTCTCCAGAGGCAGCACAGGGTAGTGGGGAAGGAATGTGGACTTTGGAGAAGCCTGCCTGATCTTAATTCTCAACTTTGCTGCTGACCTACAAGCTGTATGCTTTTGAGCAAGCTACTGAATCTCTCTGTTACGTAGTTTCCTAACCTACAAAGTACAGTATAAGTAGATTGCCAATGACCACAAATATTTTGTAGCTCTTTCCTTTGAGAGGTGGAGCCTATTTTCCCACCCTTTGAATCTCGGCTGCTTCGTGGCTGATTTTGCCCAATAGAATACAGCAGGGATACTGTTGTATGAATCCCAAGCCTAGGCTGTGAGAGATTTAGAAGCTTCCACTCCCTCTGTTGGAATTCTGCCACCATGTGAACAGCCGAGGCTGGCCTACAAGAATGAGAGGCTATGCAGGGAAGAGATGAGTGGTCCCAGCTGAGGGTCCCTAAGACCGTAGCCTGCCAGCTGCTAGACTTGTGAAGACATCGTGCATTGACTTGTGAGGTCGACCAGCCCCAGCAAGCTCACCAGCAGACGGAAATCAGCTAAGTCAGCCACAGGATCAGAAGGCCTGCCCAGCTGACCTACAGAACTGTGAGTAATAAGTTTTTTTATTGATTTAAGCTGAATGGTAAGCACGCCTGATAGCAGTAGTGTAAGCGTGCCCTTAGAATTGCCCTATGGCAGACACACCTGAGTGTGTGTTCTGAGTGTGAGTTAGGGAGTCCAGGCATGGCCAACCCAGGGATTTCATTCCTTATCTATGAGAAGCATCTGAGCCCCTGGCCAGTCTCATTAAATACAGCCTGTAAAGAGGACTTGAGGCCCTGAGTTTTGGGTTAAATGAAGGTTGCCAAGTAGAGGTTAACAGGAGGGTGTTAAGTCAAAATGTTATGGAAACTGCAGGCTGCTAGCAAGTGGTTGTGGTTATCTTGCCTAGCTCACCACCACAGGACTGTGTGGTTATGTTGTCCAGCCCACCACCACTAGGCCGTTTCTGTATAAAAGGCAGGTCTCCTGCCCAGCCCACCACCTCTGGACTCTCCCCCCTGTCTGTAAGCTCCTAATAAAACCCCATGTCTCATTTGCTGGCTCTGGGTCTCTTCTTCAGTCTCTTGAACATGGTACCTTCCTTATTGGAATGGGTAGGGGTTTGACATAACATAAGCCACTATGTTTTGGGGAGGTTTGTTACACAGCCAAAGCTAACAGATACATGGGATATCCATAGTTCCCACCTCATAGACTTTCTATCTATCTTACCTTGAGTTTCTTTCTATCTATCTATCTAACTATATGTATCTATCTGTAAATAAAATATTTAACTACCTAGCATGTAGTAAACTTTCAGCAAGATGTCTGATCAGGGGCTCAGATGCTCCTAATAGTTAAGGAATGAATCTCTGGGGTGGCCACTCCCGGACTTCCTAACTCAGAACACACATTCAGGTGCTTCTGCCATGCGGTCATTCTAAGGGTGTGCTTAAGCTACTGCTATCAGGTGTGTTTTAATAGTTATTATTACTATTATTGTTTGTCATTATTATTAATATGTCCACTATGTGATGCAGGACAATGTAACAGAAAGGGACCAGACAGTCGATTCTGATCCCAGTGCCACTGCCCTGACTTTGGCTAAATGACTTCTCTGAGTTTCAGTCTGTTTATCTGTAAAACTGGGATACCAGTATCAACCCTGCAAGGCTGTTGTTGGTATTGAGGATGTGTGAGCATGGCTCGGAGTAGGAATCTCAGGAAGAAACACGACCCCCTTTGCATAGCAAGGGCACCTGAGCACCCACTGTGTGCACCATCCCAGGTCCACCAGACTGCCCCCGGGTCCTGGAGACAGCATGGAGCCCTCAGGTACCTGCAGGGCTCACTTCACCCCAGGAGAGTTCTCATCTCTTGCTTGAAGCTGGGCTGAGAAAATGCTCCAAAGAAGATTGCACCTTACACATTGGAGGCAGCTGAGAAACACCCTCCCCCTGACCTAGGCCAATTTGCTACTAGCATTCTGGTTCAATAACACAGGGATGTGTCTCCTAGCAAGCTTGATTGTTGTTTTGTTTTGTTTTGTTTTGTTTTTTGTTTTGTTTTGCTTTGTGACAGGGTCTCAATCTATCACAGGCTGGAGTTCAGTGGCATGATCTTGGCTCACTGCAACCTCCGCCTCCTGGGTTCAAGTGATCCTCCTGCCTCAGCCTCCCCAGTAGATGGGATTACAGGTGCACACCACCATGTCAGGTTAATTTTTGTATTTTTAGCAGAGATGAGGTTTCACCATGTCAGCCAGGCTGGTCTTGAACTCCTGACCTCAAGTGATCCGTCCAACTTGGCCTCACAAAGCGCTGGGATTACAGGCATGAGCCACCATGCCCAGCCAGGCTTGTTATTTAACGTGTTCACTACATCAACATTTTTTAATTGATTCCCAAGCATTACATTTTAAAAATATACAGTTTCACATCAAGAGTTTATTATCTAGTAGGTCTTGGGTAGGGACTAGGAACCTGTGTTTTTAAAAAGCTGTGCCAATAACTCCAATGCACAGCCAGGTCTGGGAAGCTTTCAGTTTGTTAAAATCAGTAATGGTAGCTGCATTCTGAAGCAAGTCACTTAACTTGTTTGTTTTTGCTATTTGAAGTTTCATAATTTCCAACCTCATAGTTGTGTAATTAAGGGAGTGTCTAAATGATAAAAACAAGAAGGTAAATCTAGTACATTCCTGAACAAGTCATTCCTTTATGGGTACTTTCAAAGACAATACTAGAAGCATAATAGAAATCCCCCTGGCAAAAGCCTATGCTCAGTCCATGGATGGAAGCAATACCTTGCAGTCATAGCCCTCTTGGGTGCAGCCTGGCTCACTGTAGGGAAGTGCGCTGGACCCTGCGGATACACATGGGTGAAGAAAGCAGACATGGCCTCTACCCCCAGGAAGCTCACATCTCATAGAGAAGGACAGGCCAATGTGTCATGACAAATCATAATGAGTGTCATGAAGAGAGAAAGCAAGGGGATAAACTAAAGGATCAGAAGCCAGAGCACTGTAAATGAGGCTGTCAGAGAGGGCTTCTCTGAGGATGTGGCATTTAAGCTGAGATCTGAAGGAAAAGATCTCTTCCTCCAGGAGGAGTGCAAGGTAGAAGGCACTGGAGCAGGAAATGGGGAGTTATGCTAAACAGCTTTCCAGAAGCATCAGGCCAACTTTAGGAATGATTGAGCTACCCATGGTTCCTAAGAGGAGGAGGCCATGTGTCACCTAAGGGTTATCTCTTAGGAAACAGCCATGCCCTCCGATGGCCTTCTCCTCTGGGGGACTTTGCCACAGAATCCTGGGCCAGATGAGATTCAGTGTGACTCTGCCTCAGAACAATGGAGGTTGACTTTGGCAACTTCTCAGAAAACTCCAGGTTCTGAACTCTGAGCTACAAGGAGTATACAGCAGGTGCACACTAACCCCTGGCTCTCAGGGAACATTGACCAAAGGTGCTGTAACAATACCAGTATCTGTGCAGGGACTCACATGTTGGGGCAGAGCAGAAATCCCACACTTGCAACATTGCCTTAAAACGACCAGCGTTCTGCATTTGGGAGTTTGGCAACAGAGCAGATCACTGACCCTCTATCTAGAAGCATAAAAGCATTAATCATAGCATAATAACATAAAAAGGGGGAAAAAACTCAGTAGTGAGTACAGTTATGCTTTAGCATCAAGTATCTTTTTTATTTTTCAGCCATTTTCATGGCATCGAGTCTCCATGCTTTATGATTACCTTATGACATTTTTAAAAAAGAAATGAACTTCAACTTTCTAGCAGCTATCTGCTAAGATACAGCTGATGACTCAAAATGTTAATCACAACACTGGCAGGCCTGGGTGGAAGCCATTAGTGAGCAGTAGTCACTCAGGCCCATGTTCCCGAGTTACAATTTGCTGCTTTTCCGAACCCAGCACGTGTTTGTTCCCCCTCATTTCCCCCTTGAATATGGAACAAGGCCTGGAGAAGATGCTGTCCCTGGACCTGTGTTAGTCATATGGGTCAGATGACCTACATGATGGCCATGATGAATCTCCCATTTTAGAGGCATAAAAGGGTTTCTTTCCCAGCCTCGCTTGCAGTTGGGGGTTATGTCACCCAATTCTGGCCAGTGACACATAACAAGAGCAACTGAGAAGGCCTCTACCTTCCTGCATCGAAGGAGAGCTGTTGGTGTTTCCCTTTCCCTTTCCTTCTTGCCTTGGATGTAGATGAGTATCTGGGGTTTCGGCAGCCATTTTGAAGACCTGAGGTAATAGCATGAGGATAAAAATTAAGCAGTTAAGGATGAATAGAGGCAAAAGACAGTAAAAGATCCTAAGTCTTCAATGACATCATTGAGCTACTGGACCTACTTGAAAACAACCCAGCTCCAGACTTCTTTGTAAATCAGATGATAAAGAGCCTGAGGACTTCTGCTTTGTGGTTAGTCTGGTATTCTATTACTTCCTACAGAAAGCATTCCTGATTGATGTGGGTATTGAGATAGCCTAGATCCCATGTGCTACCTTTTCTTCCTGGGGCAAACCGTGAAAAGCTGAACCCGGTAAGACATTCAGATATCTGATGCAAATTGTTTTCTAAGGCCCTTTCCACCTGTCTCTTCTTTATCCTCACTTAAACTGTCTCACTTCTGGTCCTGATTCTCTCTCTTGGAACATAATTCTTTAATGTATTTATCCACTTCCTGCCTTCCCATTCCACAGTTTGCCTTTTGCCAGCATTAGGTCCCAGAGTACATTCCTAAACAAGTCATTCCTTTATCTCCCACTCATCCTAAACCTTCACTGGCTCCCCACTGCATCCCAAGAAGAGCCAAACTCCTTAGGCTGAAACTCAACGTAGACTGTACAGTTAGGAAGGCAGGCTTTGGACCAAATGCCAGCTCCAGCACCTGCCATACATCACACCTTGGCAAATTGCTTGACTTTTCTAAATGTCTGTTTCCTTATCTGTAAAATAATCCACTCCCTAACGTGCTGAGACATAAGTGATCCAGTGTAAGGTATAGCACCGTACCTAACACACACTAAGAATTCAGCAAATCTAACTGGTATTATTCATCTTCCTGAATCTCGTTTCAGCCAACTTTTCACCACTCTCTCATGAGCACAGCCTGCCCTCTTTCAAATGGGCATTACCCTTTCCTTCCTTTGCTAACCATCTTGCCCTGCCCATAGCATGCTCTCCTGCTGTTACTCTGTTCATTACATAAAATCCCAGGCATTGGCAGGGCTCAGTGGTTCACACCTGTAATTTCAGCACTTTGGGAGGCCAAGGTGGATGGATCATTTGAGGTCAGGAGTTTCAGACCAGCCTGGCCAACACAGTGAACCCCCATCTCTACTAAAAATACAAAAATTAGCCAGGTGTGATACTGTGCACATGTAATCCCAGCCACTCCAGAGGCTGAGGCAGAAGAGTCACTTGAACCCAGAAGGCAGAGGTTGAGCCGAGATCATGCCACTGTACTCCAACCTAGGCAACAGAGCAAGATTCCGTCTCAAAAGAAAAAGAAAATTCTAGTCATCCTTCAGTCTAGCTCAAATGTCACCTCCTGCATGAAGGCTTTTCTGACTGCCTGGGCCATATGTTAATAGCCCCACCACTGAGTTCACATGGCATTTGTTTAAGTATCACTTTTCTGACAGTACAGAAGTCAACTGGCTCCATCCTTTTACCCCAGGCTGGCCCCATCCCTCCACCCCAGTCTGACCTCATCCTTCCATCCCAGGCTGGCCCCTTCCCTCCACCCCAGGCTGACCTCATCCTTCCACCCCAGGCTGGCCCCATCCCTCCATCCCAGGCTGGCCCCATCCCTCTATCCCAGGCTGACCTCATCCCTCCATCCCTGGCTGGATCTATCCCTCCACCCTAGGCTGACTTCATCCTTCCATCCCAGACTGGCCCCATCCCTCCATCCTAGGTAGGCCTCATTCCTCCATCCTAGGCTGGCCTCTTCCCTCCACCCCAGGCTGATCCCATCTCTCCATCCCAGGCTTAACTCATCCCTTCAACCTAGGCTGGCCCCATCCCTCCACCCTAGCCTGGCCCATCCCTCTCCCCAGGCTGACCTCATCCCTCCATCCTTGGTTGGCCCCATCCCTATACCCCAGGCTGACTTCATCCCCCTACCCCAGGCTGGCCCCATCCTGCCATCCTAGACTGGCCCCATCCCTCCACCCCAGGCTGGCCTGATCCTTCCACCCCAGGCTGACCTCATCCCTCCATCCTAGGCTGTCCCCATCCTTCCACCCCAGGTTGGCCCATCCCTCCATCCTAAACTGGCCCCATCCCTCCACCCCAGGCTGACCTCATTCCTTCACCTCAGCTGGCCCCATCCCTCCACCGCAGGCTGGCCCCCTCCCTCCATCCAAAGCTGGCCCCATCCCTATAACTAAGGCTGCTGCTCCTCTGGAGAGAGTCCTCTTTAAATGACTCCACCCTTGGGAGTTTGAGCAACTCCTCTCTGCCCTCTGGTCTCTGGATTGAGAGATAACAGCTCCTCTGCTTATAGTAGCTACTGGTTCCTGCACCATACTTCATATTTCCCTACCCTTCACCCTCACCTTTGTTGGCAACACCCCAACAGTGTTAGGACTCTGCTGAAACACTTGCCTGTGTGGATTTATGGCTATAAGGGGGACCCCCATCATGCTCCCAACTCCTGGGAAAATCCTATCCTGGGTTGGCAGAGTCTCCTAGACAACAGTTGCTGTCTGCCAGAGAACAGCTGGTGGGCCTGCACTGGCCCTGATAGGGCGCCATGCAGGATTGGAAGCAGCTAAGGGGAAGGAGCCCCACCCCACCCAGATGGTTTTGGTCTCTAGGGGACTTCAAGAAGGACCTTGCCCTCCAAGAACAGAGAGATAGCTTTTCAGTGGCTGTGATTAGACTCTGACTCCTCTGCATTTCCTGCTGGGCTTAGGGGACCTTCTAAGTTCAGATTTGCCTCTTCCAAGCGACACCACTCACTGGCTGAAAAATGATCAAATAGTGGTGCATCCAGGCATGGATTCCTCTTCAGCCAGAATGAGTATGACCCAACATAGAAGTCTTCCTTGATGTAATTTTAAGAGGAGGGATGTGGAAATCAGTCACACAACAGTAATGTAGTTTAATCTCCTTTTGTTAAAATACAAACTGAATAGGTTTGTGAATGCTCCTGGAAGGACCTAGAAAGAAAAGCACAAACTATTAATTCTCCCAGGGAAGACAGGTGGAAAATATTCACTTATTACTTTAAAAAAAAAAAAAAAAAAGAAGAAGATTTGTTGATTTTGTAATTAAAAAAAAAAGAAATAGCCGTCTTTGCTATTCAACTGGAGGCCTGGCTTTAGATCAATGAATTGCCTGGGGCAATGGGCCAACAGGTGTGTTTGGCTTTTCTTCTGGGTTGCTGTGGTTCCACCAGCTGACCCCACTTCTTCCAAAAACGTAAAGTGTGAATACGCCAGCTTGCAGGAACCTTGGCTTTCAGTGTGTGTGGACCTAGCTGGGGACTGTTGGCCGCCCACCTGGAAAAGCAAAGGCAACTGCCGCTCCAGCAGTGCCATTTGGAAAGCCCTGCGGGGTGACTACCTGTTGACCTGCAAATCGATTTCCTTCCCTCCTTGCCCCCAGTCCGGACCCTTTCCACTAGCAGGGAGTTCGAAGAATGTAGACTCCTTGAGTCCCCATCACGTGAAATAGGTGGTTTGTGCTGCTTTGAACTCAGAGGTGATGCACAGGAAACAATGACCGAGGTGACGCAATCATGCCAGAGCTGGACTGGCAGCCCCGTGCCCAGCCATCCACCCTCGAGGATGCTGGATTCCCCAGCTCTGCGCCGCCCAGCACTCCACCATTTGGGGGCTCCGGATTTCCTTCTTGGAAGTGGAGACGTCGTTTTCCACAGTGATCGAGGGACGTCTGAAGGAAATGAGTGTGGATTGCTTAACAAAGACGACAGAACCCACCACGGAGAAAGGCCCCAGAGACGGTCCTCGGTGCTCCCGGGGAGCTCCTTGTGCCAAGGCTGGACACACAGCTGCCCAGGGCAGGAGAGGGTCCCCGCAGACTGCCCGAGGACCCAGCTTGTGAACGAACTCTGCTCTCGCCCCGCCGCCCATGCCTGGGCCGCTAGAAGAACAGCGGGTCCTCCTGGTCAGGCCAGTGGGTGCAGGGACCCGGGCACAGCGGCGCTAGCACAAGCCACTTCCCGCCACTCCCGGCCCAGCAGCCTCAGTACCCGGGGCTGGGACCCGGGAAAGAGCGAGCAGGGGTAGGAGAGGCAGAGGCGGGGGCGGGGGCCGAGACACCGGGCATGACCCTTGGCCTCCATTTGGGTTTGGGGAGTGGAAGAGTGAGGGCGCCCGGCAGAGGACGGAGACCAGAGGCAAGCCCGGGAGTTTGGCAAGAACTGAGAGCATCCAGGGTGGCGCTGGTGTCCGCGGCGCCAGGGTGGAGAAGTTCTAGGCACTGAAATAGCGTTGGGGATGGGGATCCTGTCCAGCCCCCGGAGCAGATGAAAGACGCGCGAGGGGTGGCAGCAGATGTTGAACATCGCCCTGGAGAGCAGCAGAAGGCGCCGCGACCCTGAGACCACACTCCTTCTGGGGGCTGTGCGGTGGCGGGAGCTGGCAGCACTCAGAGACGGCTGGGAGGATGGAGAGCCTTCCTCAGGGGCCGCAGGGAGGCGATCAGGGCGTCGACTGTGGCGCGCCCTTGGCAGAGATCTGGCGCTCTCCACCGCGACAAGGTTAACGAAAGAGGTGTGCAGCCTCCTGGGGACCTCCAGCGTGGGGATCGGCAGCCAGGTAGCCACGAACTCATAAGGCAACCCATGGCGAGGACGGCAAGCGCGGCTACACGAGGACCACAGGTAGCGATGCATTCAGCCCCGCGATTCAACTGTGGAGGCCAAGGTCAGCGGCAGGCGCATGGGCACAGGAACACGGGGGTCACGGTATGCTGGGGCTGGGTCCTGCTGTTGATGCAGATAAATAGGGAGTTACCCAGGACCCCCTCCGAGGTGCCAAGAGCACAGCCCACCATGAGCAGCGGCTTGCAGCACCCCAGGAACGACCGCCCAGCAGGAGACCTTCGCCATTCCACAGGATGAATGATCTCTGCGGCCAGCCTGGGACGCAAGCTCACCCTAGCAGGGAGGGAGGCTCTCGTGGTGGCGCCCTGTGTGCTGGCGCTGCGCACAGGCCCAGCAGGGCTCCAGGGTTCCTGCAGCTCTCAGGGCTTGTGATCCTCCTCACCTCCGAGTCAGAATGCCTTCTTCGCCTCCAGACGACTGGCCCCTGGGAGCCCCGGTGGAGCCTGATTCCCGGCGGGCAGGTGGAGGCTGAGGGGTTCCGGCCAGGTCATTTTGCTTTGGCGCAGCTGCGCCACAAGACCGCTCCTTGTTTGTTTTGCTCTAGGCTTTTAGAAGACATCCTCTTCTCTCCCAGAAACTAGTTGATGTGTCAATGCCGCAAGCTCTGTAGTTATGTCATAAAAACGAGGGTTTGCTGGAGGAGTCTGGGATAAGAAGAAACCAGGGTAGAAGGAAATAGGAATTGAAGTCTGTCCTTAAGAGGCAGTTATTGGCCAGGCACGGTGGCTCACGCCTGTAATCCCAACACTTTAGGAGGCTGAGGCAGGTGGATCACGAGGTCAGGAGTTCAAGACCAGCCTGGCCAAGATGGTGAAACCCCTTCTCCACTAAAAATACAAAAATTAGCCGGGCACCGTGGTAGGCACCTGTAATCCCAGCTACTCAGGAGGCTGAGGCAGGAGAATCACTTGAACTTGGGCAGCAGCTGTTGCAGTGAGCTGAGATCGCACCACTACACTCCAGCCTGGGTGACAGAGTGAGACTCCTTCAAGAAGAAGAAGGAGGAGGAGGAAGAGGAGAAGGAGGAGGAGGTAGTTCTTGCCATTGAAGGTGCTTACAAGTGCTTCACTTTTCCACCTGTAGCTGCTCCTGGGTCTTCTTTCTAATATTAAGGTCAGTGTGCCCACAGCATTTGCCCTTAGGCAATGGCTTCAGAAGGACAGTTTCCTCACAGGAACCTGCTTGTGGGAACCTACAGGCAGTGGCCAGGCTACCATATCTGACTGCCAAGGCATATTATGCTGCAGCACTGTGCCCCCTCCCCTGGTGGCTGGGCCACCCTTCTAGGGAGAAGACCCAAGGGTGATTGTGATGATCTAGGCTAGGGAGGGAAGCCCAATGTCTGACTGCTAACCTGGAGCTCAAACATGGAGTCTGCTTCATTTTTCCAGGTCAAAAGAGTGTTTTCATTGCTTGGCAATAACTGTGGAGGCAAGAGGGGCAGGGGCTGCACAGCATAGCTTTCCATTTTTCATTGGATGTCATTCTAGAAGGAGGAGATGGGTCCTGGAACCAGGGGATTTAGTCATCAGCAAGTTAAGAAGAGGATTTTGTGAAAGCTGAGGGAGGGAGAGAGGCAGAGAGAGAATGCTTAAAAGCACAAATTGTTTCTCCTTTGCTTTTTTGACTCCAGTTTCTTTACTCCAGCACCAAACATAAAAACGAAACACATTTGACCTTTCATTGTTAGGCTCCTCTTGGGAGCTCTCTGTGAGATTTATCAGGTTGAGGGCCCTGTGGAGAGTCTGTGCAAACTCCTGTTATCCACCTGAGCCTGGAGTTTGACCATAAAATGACCAATTATGTGAACTCCAAGACCCCTCAGTGGGTGGGAAATACAACAAACTGCAGCCTTTTGGGAGCTAGGTGCAGTCTGTCTTCTGCAGTGGAATTAGCCAGGGGTTCTCTCCATCATCATTCACTTTGCAATGATTGAGCAGGGGCTGGATGCTTGAATCCCACCAGTTCACCACTGAGGAAGAAGGAGCTTCAGAGAGGAGATATAGATAACATGAAAAATTAGCAGAAAAAGCCATGAGAAATAAAGAGTGGAAAAAGAGAGGAACTGTATTGAAAAGCAAAGAAAATTCAATAACCTGTGAAGAGTGTGGATGTCAGTTTTCAAAATAAGCCTTTCTGCTTCCAAAGGCTGATTCGAAAGTGTGCAGTGTTTTACCAATCAAGATTGCAACTCTCATCAGTCCAAATATTTTACATTTCCCACATCTGTCTACTATTTTATTTTGCAGGATAAATGGGTCACTGAAAAGGTATACATGGATTCATTTTTAGGTGATATTTTAGGTGTACCAAAAAAATCTTTTTTATGACTCCATCATAAGCATTTTAGAAACTTCATGATTTTGCTTATAGACCCACATGTGGGATGTTGTTAGACCTTCCCAAGTTATATGTGAGAAATGGGTGATAAAATGCTAATATTTAAATAATTCTTCAGATATATGATGGCATAGAAATTAAGCGTGACGTTCTCTACTCTTGTTTTGATGGACCTGTGGATTTAGGCACATATAGTCTTGGGGAGTAGAGAGCTTGGTGCCATATATTTAAATGCTGGCATTACTGAGGTTGGAGGAAGTGGGTCACAGAAGACCCAAAATGAACAGTTCATCTCTGGAATAAGGTACAACTGACAAATCTAGATTGAGTAGCATGTTTTCCTTGGCATGATTTATCTTTGCTTTGACTCTGGCTATCCTTAGGTTGTGTAGTTACCCCATGTTTGTAACCGGCTTAGTTTATTAATCCCATGGCTGAAGACTGTGCAACTGATTTAGTATTTATTGAGCTCCCACAACATGTCAAACACAGTGTAAACTCCAGTCTGAAGAGCTTCACATGTGATTCAGTGGCACACGCATTTTACACACATAGCAAAGACATCAATGAATGAAGGTAAATCAATCAAGAACCTGCCTTGGGAAACAAAGGTGCTCCTGACCTCTCATCTGTGAGGGACAGGCCCTGTGTTCACTCCCAGATCTAGCCGCACTCTTGAGGTTAGTTTTGTGTCTTACATTTGAAAGACTGCTAGATGTTCAGGAATGCAAACCACGGAACAGAGGTGGTGGGTAAGCCTACCTGAGAAAATAAACCTGGAACTTAGCTATCCCAGTAAGAGAGCAGATTGAAAATTCACAAGAACAAAAAATCAAAACAGTTACAGGAATTGGAATATCATTACCTTAGCATCTCTCACAGTTGCTATTTCCAGGTAGCTGTTGCCAGGAAGAAACACTCTTTTGCCAGTTTAGTGAGATAAAGCTATTGATTGGCTGCCAAAAGTGAGACCTGGTGACAATGCTTGCAAAGAGGATTACAGAACCTCCCATCAGCCTTGAGAAGGGCTGCTGCCAAGTACCAAGTTGGCTCAGCTCCCAGCTTGACTGCCTGTATTACTCCTTGTAGGAAGAGGCCTATGTATACATCTTAGGTGCTTGATATTAACCAAAATGAATTATTAAATACAATTTTCTACCTACAATCCTATACAGATCCCTCTGGGACTCATGTCTGAGAGATTTTTTTTTTTTTTTGAAATTCTGTTTGATTTATAAATTAGTCCCAAACAGATATCAGATGTTGTAAAAATTGATTAATTGCTATTCAGTTACTGATTTTCATAATATGTAAAGATGTTATAAGCACAAGCTAATTCTCCAACCTCTTTAGGCTCTTTATAAAGTCCACGTAGTGTTTAAAACTTAAGTTGTAGGCATGACAGGATCCAGTGGCAACTATTCTAGTAATTAATGGAGATGCTTGTTTTCATAGCTGATATAAACATAAGCTAGTCAGGGATGACTTTTTCTAACACCCTGACAACGAAGATTTAAAATAATTCATGGTATGTAACTTTTTTTTGTTTTTTGAGACTAGGTCCCACTCTGTCACTGAGACTGGAGTGCAGTGGTGTGATGACAGCTCACTGCAGCCCAGTGATCCGCCTTGGCCTCCCGAGTACTGGGACCACAGGCATACACAACCACATCTGTCTATTTTTTGTAGAGATTGGGGTTTTGCCATATTTCCCAGGCTGGTCTTGAACACTTGGGCTCAAGCAGTCCTCCCCACTTGGCCTCCCAATGTTTTAGAATTACAGGTGTGAGCCACGGTACCCGGCCATGGTATGTAACTTTATAGTACAATTGACCTAAAGTTGAATGATGATATTTTTTTCTGAATTATTGGATGGATACATACAAAATATGTAAGTAAACTGTGGAACAAATCCCTACATATTCTGATTTCAATAATTTGCCTCTTTGTGATTGAGCAGGTATTGTCTGAAGATGAAAAGAATATTCTCTAACATGTAACACTGTCAAATTCAACTCCAAATTCTTAACACCTTTGGTGGGCGCAAATAAAGCTTCATTCAGATGTTTCTGAAATTCATTAGAAAGAGTATAATTTTTTTTTTTTTGAGATGGAGTCCTGCTCTGTCACCCCCAGGCTGGAGTGCAGTGGTGTGATCTCAACTCTCTGCAACCTCTGCCTCCTCAGGTTCAAGCAATTCTCCTGCCTCAGCCTCCTAAGTAGCTGGGATTACAGGTGCCCACCACCACACCTTGCTAATTTTTGTATTTTTAGTAGAGATGGAGTTTTACCATGTTGGCCAGGCTGGTCTCAAACTCCTGACCTGATGGTATGCCCACCTCAGCCTCCCAAAATACTGGGATTACAGGTGTGAGACATGGCATCCTGCCCTAGAAAGGATAATTCTTAAGGTGCTTATTCTTGGTTGCATATTAAAATCCCCTGAAGTGCTTTGGAAAATGCTAGTGTCCAGGCACCATCTCAAATCAATTAGATTCTTGGGAGGAGGGCCCAGACATCAATTTAAAAAAAAAAAAAAAAAAAAAAAAAAAAAAAAAAAAAAAAAAAAAAAAAAAAAAAAAGCTCCCAGGTGATTCTAGGAGCAGCCAGGGCTGAGAACCAGTGATTTAAACCTTCCAAAAAAGAGGCCACAATGAATCAGATCCTCAGATCCCTCCCCAAATAATTCCTCTCCCTCTCCTTCCCCCTACCACTTACACTCTCCGCACATGACCATCAAAGGAACTCTCTGAGGAAGTGGGAAATGTCTGGCCCAGAGCCTCCCAAGTAATAGAGCTGCTAGAAGCATAACAGCCAGTCCCCAGGAAGCCTGGGAGATGAGCTCGACTGGGGCAGGGGTGGGCTGCACCATTAGCACACAGGTTCTTTGTTCTCCAATCCATGGATAAAGCCCAAAGTTCATTTAGCACCATTGCCAGAGGTAACTTCCATCCCCATATTTGCCTGCCTTTTCCTTTTTCCCAAGCCAGCCTGTCCTACCCTTCACCATGTGCAAAAAGTCTAGCTCTGTAACTACTAAAGATTCCTATGCTAACCAGCCCAACCGTGAGTACTTCCACTCCCACCGTGGTTGTTGACATGAATGTAATAGGATTAAACCCTTGTCATTCCCATGTCATCCCTCTTTCCTTTCCTTTTAGGGCACATTTTAATGAGTGAGCTCATTTCTGAGAATAAGAGAAGCAGGAGGAGGTGAAACAGTGATTCTTGTGTTCAGTGAGCTGGGAAAGTAGTTGAACCTTACAGATGGTGACTGAGTTACTATGAACACAGAGGCTGATCTGACAGCTGGATACTGTGTATCATTTCCCAAGACTCCTGCCCTCACTGCCACAGTTGCTGTTCCAACAGTGTGGAGAATCTTGTCTCAAGACACTTGTCCTAATTTACAGAACTCTCAGGAGGTTAAAGTGATGCTTATCAGCCTGGTATCATGCCCCACAATCTTCACCTGTTCCCTTAACCCTGGAAGTAATTAGTGTTTGATCTACACATCACGTGGTTGGTAGCTTATTCTTCTGTTCTGTCCTTAAGTAAACTTCTGCCAGTCCTTGTATTCTGGGTTGATCATGTTCCAAGTATCACTACAGAGCAGGTGCTGAGCAGTCAGATGACAGCTGTTGATCTGTTGCAAGTGAGCAATTAGAGACTGCAAGAGAATGCCACACCACACAGTTTACATTGAGTATTCTGAAAACCAAATATTTGAGTGCCCACTTTGTGGCAAACACTGAGTACACACACACACACACACACACACACACACACGGAGAGAGAGAGAGAGAGAGAGGGAGAGAGAGAGAGAGAGAGAGAGAGAGAGGGAGAGAGAGAGAGAGAGAGAGAGGGGATGTCTGTCTTTATGTACAATTAAATGCCCTGTTAAATGAATTGGACCTTTTCCTCTTTATCTGTATTTATCTCTTCATTAAGTAATTCATCTCATCATTTTTAAATAGTTGGGGCGGAAAGGAGGGAAACAAAAGCAAGACCTTTCTAAAGGGAGCTTGTAGGTGTTTTTGCACTACAAATTCAAGTGGATTTAAAACTAAAATGCTTTTGGCATATGAAGATCTTATTCAGGAAATACTGAAATCCCAGATGTAGATTTTTTAATATTTATTTACCTGAAATCCTAGAAATGCAAGGTTTCAAATGGACTAAGCAATATGAGGGTCCTCTCAGCTGGGTTCTTTTTCTAAAGGCAAACTGAAAAGCTTTACCAAGCCCACCACATTCCTTTTAAATCCCATTCACACTGTTCACTTCTCCAAAGAGCAGGAGGAGGGGACGCCAGGAAGGCAATCATGGCTCTGAAATGCTTTTCTGAATGTGGAGAAAAAGTTTTGTTTGTCCTTCAAGGGCATAAAGAAGAAATAATAAATCCCCCCTCCCTCTCTCTGGCCTCCCCCAAGCAAAAAGCAAGAGTCTCACCAAAGCCCACTTAACATTTTACAAAGACACAAGGACAAGACAGGCAGCAGGACAAGAGGGCTGGGCTGGAAATGTCGCCGTATGTTGACTTAGCTCTGGTGCTAAGAATAAGCTCTCCAGGCTGACCTCGCGTGGTGCCCTCGGAGGCCAGTGGAAGTGGAGCTCCTTGACCAAGGCCTGGCTCAGTGGCATCAGATGACCACGCTGACGGTCATGTTCTGGCCATGGGGCGTTATCTTGCGGGGCCAAGCGAGCAACAGTTTGCGCAGCTCCTCACGGAAGCTGTCGTGCAGCCAGGCGTAGATGAAGGGGTTGTAGCAGGCCGAGCTCATGGCGAGCCAGTGGCAGAGCAGCTGCACCAGCCCGAAGGCGTAGGGGTTGATGGCGCGCGGGTCGAGGTCCCGCAGCAAGTTGAAGACGTGCAGCGGCAGCCAGCAGACGGCGAACACCACCACGACCACCACCAGCAAGCAGAAGGTGCGCCGGCGCCGCGCGCGGTCCCAGTCGGCCTGGCTCTGTGTCACGCAGCCAGGCACCACACGGTTGCGGAGCTTCACGGACACCCGGACGTAAGACAGGAGGATGACCAGCAGGGGGAGCAAGTAGGTGACCAGCAGCAGTCCCCAGGCATAGAGCTGGCGCTGGCGCTCCTGGGAGCCCCAAAACTCCTCGCAGAGGCGCACATCGTGCGGCCTGAGCTCCACGTGATAGGTGTGCATGGCCGCTGGCAGCGCCAGCACCGCGGACAGCGCCCAGATGGCCAGCACCACGTAGGCGCTGAGGCGCAGGGAGATGCGCCGCCGCAGCGGGTGCACCAGCACGACGTAGCGGTCCACGGCGATGGTGGTGAGCGTGAACACCGACACGTAGACGGTGACCGGCTGCAGGAAGAAGACCAGGTGGCACAGGCTGCCGCCGAACACCCAGCCGCGTGGCTCGAAGGCGTAGGCCAGCGTGAGCGGCACGCAGGCAGCGCACATGAGCACGTCGGACAAGGCCAGGTTGCCGATGAGGAAGTTGGTCACGTTGTGCAGCCGGCGCACCCGCGCGATCACCAGCACCAGCAGGCAGTTGCCCACCAGCCCCACGACCACCACGACGCTGTAGAGCAGCACGATCAGCCCCTTCAGCTGATGCACCAGCTGCAGGCTCTGGAAGGGCGTGACGGCCTCAGCGCCCGTGCCAGCCGCGGACCCGTTGCCAGCCGAGACCTCTGCGCTCTGGTTGGCGGGAGTTGTGATCGCTGGCGGCAGCTCAGAGAATAAGTCAGAAACCCTGGGGTCCTGAGTAGGTGGTGAGGCCATGGCCACCTGTGCAAAGATAATCAAAGTCCATCACTCCCCACTCTCCCTCTGACCTCCTGCACCAGCTGCGCCCCTCCCCCATCACCCGAGTCCTCCCTTGGGAATAACCAGCCACAGAAACGACAGCAAAAGCAACAAAAAGGGCTATCCTTCCACCTCTGTAAGATAAACCTAAGCATGGTTAGATATACACGACTTATTAAATGCTTCCGCCTCTATTTACGGTCCCCGCAGTCCACGCAGGGAGACCCAGGAGCGCGATCCTACCTAGGAATGGGGTTTGGAGGACGGGAAAGCTCTTGCGGGAGGAAGGGGCAGAACTTCTGCTGGCCCCCGGTGGTCTCTGCCCACGTCGGCGATTCGGTCTCGCTTCTCCGCGGGAGCTAAGCGGATCCAAACGTTCCCAGTTTGGATCTGAGAGGATCTGAGAGGGACTGGAGCTTCTGAGAGGGACTGGGAGCGCCTCCCCTCAGCTCCAGTCCCCACTCCAGTTCCCATGTATGGAAAAAGGGGGTGGAGCGCGCTCTGCCCTGCTGGGTGCCTAGAGAACTAGTGAGGAGAAGAGTGTGGGGAGGATGGAGCCCAAAACGGGAGGAGGGGCCGACAAACCTGACCCGAGCAGCGAGGGGAACGAATCTCGACTGCGGCAGCTCGCACGGCCCCTGGAGGGCACGCTCCTGGGGAGCGCGCAGTGGAGGAGGGCGGAGGAGAGGCTCTAAGCGTCAGGCTTTAGGAAGGACCCGGTGCAGTCTCCGGAGGGAGGCAGCGGGGGCAGGAAGTAGGAGTGGGAGATTGCAATGCAGCTAGGGGCTTGAGAGAGGTACAACTGACCCGTTCTTAAGAGCTGGGTCCTGCCTAACGGCCCGGTTGCGAAAGGCAGAGATGTTAGAGGGCTCGGGCGGGGATTTAGAAGCAGAGCCTGGCGCTGGTGGCGAACCTGAAGACCCTCACCCTCCCGCAGCCCAGCCACACGAGCCCCGGCTAGGCTGCCGTGCGCTCCGCGGTCTGCGGGTCCGGCCAAGCCAAAGACAGGAGTCAGCACCACGGACAGCTCCCGTCCTTCCTGGCACGCCTCGGGGGAAGGGCAGGGGACAACAGTTAGGGAATTCCTGCCCCTCTCTGGATCAGAGGTGTTAGGGGAAGGAACCTGGTCCTTTCGAAGAGCTGCCGCCGCCTGCTTTTTGGGCTGGGGCTGAGAAAAGTAGGGTGGCGTGGAGGCAGCTGAGCCAGGGGCTCGGGGGTCGGAGGGTCACGACTTTTGCTCCTTTTGCGGATCACTGCACTTGGTGCCAAGGACGGCGTTGTCTTTTACCTCCCGGGGTCAGAAAATGCAGCCCTCCTGCCAGTTATTCTACACAGAACCACGTCAGTGTCTGGCCCAGCGCCCCCCACCCCTGACCCCCATGCTTTCTCTCGCTGTCTTTCTCGGCTACCGCGACCTGTGCCGTTTCTGCCAGTTTCTCCCAGAACAGAATCGTATTTCCTGGACCGGGATTCGACCCCCTCTTAAATGAACACCCACAGGCCTCTTCACTTCATTTTAGGATTTTAAAAAATACTGGTAACTGCAGATTTCAGCTAGGGTAACCAAAAGTAACAAACATTTGAGAAGCTTATGCGTTTCATAAAATCTTCAGTAGTATTAAGTCCTCATTGAAATGCAAATTAGCCTGGACCAAGGGGCAGGAACCAGGAGAGGAGGGGCCTTTGTAAGCTTCCTCCTTAGAAGCTATCTCATTCCCTCAGCCTCTTGTTTCCTTTTTCCAGAGCATGAAGCTTCATTGTCTGCTCTCTGATAAGTCCTTATACTTTGTCCTCTGTGGCTGCAGATATCCCAGTTAGACTGGAAAAAAATAGCAATTTATTCTGCCCTCCAAATTTAAATGAATCATTCATATAGAAAAAAATCAACATTGGAACAAAAGCAATCAATGTTATGCACCTGTATGCATCCTAAACTCACACTCCCTGAGTTATCAATTTAGCTAAAAGTGTGTGTGTGTGTGTGTGCGTGTGTGTGCATGTGTGTGTATTATATATATATATATGTTTGGAATATATATATGTGTGTATATATATATTTGTGTATATATATATATACACACAAATATATATATGTGTGTGTGTGTGTGTATATATATATATATATATATACACACATATATATATATATATATACATATTTGGACAAGGTCTCACACTATCACCCAGGCAGTGGCACAATCATAACCTAGGCCAAAGTGATCCTCCCACCTCTCAGCCTCTGAGTAGCTGGTAGATATGGTGCACACCACCATATCTAGCTAATTTTTGTATTTTTTGTAATGGTGAAGTTTTTCCATGTTGCCCAGGCTGATTGAACTCCTAGGCTCAAGCAGTCCTCCTGCTTCAGACTCCCAAAGTTCTGAGATTGCAAGCATGAGCCACGGCACCCAGACTCAGTATTATATTTTTTACATTGCAGAGTTCTAAATTCTCATTTAGAATTTTTCTCATTATTTTCAACTGCAGGTTTTTATGCACCCAAGAGCAGGGGCACTCTTTTGTTTCAAAATCTCTTAAGCAGAGGAAATTGTGGTAAAGCCAGTAAAAAAGGATTTAGGATGTTGTTAGGCCTCCTAACTAGAGCCATCATTCTGGTCAATATCATTATGTTTGTCAATTATCATATATTATAGTAGAAGTAATAATATGAAGACAATCTTGTCAATAATTAAAGGTCATGCAAACATGGATATTTGAAGTTTCAACATTGGGGCACCCTCCAGAGGAAAGAGTTGATCATTTGTCAAATTCCAAATAAAGTCAGGCAAGTGTTTTAGTATTATCAATATTTGCAAGGTGGAAAAGAAGTGAACAGCTGTCCTTTGAAGAAGGAATGAAGATCTAATAGCCCACATTAAATCTTCATTCCCTCTTCTCTTCCCTGGAGTTAAGGCTAGTCCCTCTCCCAGCCAATACATCATGATTAAATCATACTAATGTTCAGACTGTCTAGTACTAAGAATGCTCCATAAACCTGAGACAGCATAAATAAACAAAATACTTAGGACAAATGAAGGAAAGGTAGTACTTCATACAGTAGACAGCAAACTAAGAAATCTTACTTCCTCTCATTCTCCAAAAGCTTTCAATGCCCCATCAAACCAAGGCCAGATGCTTTAGCAGGGCATTTCCAACCAGTGTGCACTCCTTTTTAGATACCCCCTCATGTTTTTGGTCTAGCTTCCTACCTTTGTTCATTTTATTCCCTATGCAGAAACCAAATTTTGCTGGGTGCTGAGATATCCTCACTATTCCTGTCTAATTCCTCTCTCTCTTTTTTTTTTTTTTTTGGACATGGAGTCTCACTCTGTCACCCAGGCTGGAGTACAGGGTTGCAATCTCGGCTCACTGCAACCTCCACCTCCCGGGTTCAAGCGATTCTCCTGCCTCAGCCTCCTGAGTAGCTGGAACTACAGGCATGTGCCACCATGCCCAGCTAATTTTTGTATTATTAGTAGAGACGGGGTTTCACCATGTTGGCCAGGATGGTCTCAATCTCTTGACCTTGTGATCTGCCCACCTGGGCTTCCCAAAGTGCTGGGGATTACAGATGTGAGCCACCACACCTGGCCTAATTCCTCTCCTAGACTTTATTTCTTTACTCCAGAATGTCAGTTGCTTAATCATCCCTCAACTCTACCTGTCCACATTCTTCACACCCTACAAGACCCAACTCAAAGATGACTGGTCTCAAAGACTTCTCCCTTCCATAATCATTCTGTCCTTTATTACTTTTTACCTTGAAATTACGAAAGTATTTAGCTTTCCTGCCTCCACCAACCCAGACTGTAAATTCTTTATGGACAGGGCCAATGTCTTGATGCATTTTGTACCTACAACATACCATAAGCCCAGTAGATATCCAATACATATGTTTTTCTTTTTTTTACTGAATGAATGAAAATAGCACCATTTATTTAGGGCTTTAGGCATCTCAGGCATTGCTAGGTACTTCACATAAATTGTCTTATTTGATCCCCTTCAAAATTATTGTTATACCCATTTTACAGATGAGAAAACTGGCTCTCAAGGCTAAGAAACTAACCAGAATGGCATATCTAATATGTAGTAAGGTTGGAATTTCATCTTAGATCTGCCTGATTCTGGCACCATACCATTCAACTACTATATTTTACTGCCTATGAATGAATGGCAGATGTACCTGCAGAGACTGAAAATACAAGCAGGTTCAAATGAGATTAAATAAACACAGGTACCCCCGCCCGCCCATGGTTTATTAGAGAAAGCTCTAGAAAATTTAGTTACAACTCACACCTTATCATGTTTAAGCTAAGCAGATCTTTATGCCTTACCCACCCTGTTTCTTGCTTCCATCCCATATAGGAGACAAAACCTGGGTCCATAGGAACTTCAGGGGATGGTCTTTGCTAATGATAATAGGTGACACTATATGGAAATCAGAAGACAGAAGACAGACGACAGAAGTAAGGACTGCTGTTATAGTTTTAGGAAGCTTGGTTAAAGCAAAGATTTGATGTCAACTAAGTTCATGCTGATACACTGTAGTTAGCCCAAATTTATGGGAAATCACTAGAGATATCAGTTTTGACTACTAGCACAAAGAACCAATTGCTGGTACAATTGTTTCATATTTGTCTAAGGCCAGATAATAACAGGGCAGAAGCCCTCCCAAAGTGAGTTTTGTCTTCTACACCTGCCCTGTGTGCTTTCCAACACCCACATGCCACCATGGCTGCTGAGGCTGAGCCAGGCACTAGTTCTTAAAGCTTTTCCAAATCACTGCCTGGTCACACAAGGGCTGGTCATCTAAGGCAGAGCAGCCTGTGGCAGGCAGTGTAAGAATGGATATGACAATTCATACAGAGATGAAAAAAAAACCTGTGGGTTTCCATCAGATGACTCTGAGGCAAGTGTATTTTGTCGCAGACTCCAGACATACTCATAATTAGATTTTGAAAACATCTCATTTCCCATGCTGTCCTCTCACTCTTGAAATAGCAACAGGTCAAGTGAAGAAAAATGATGTTTTAAAAAAGAAGAAAACCAGGACATAAGCCAAAGCCAATTACCAAAGGGAGGAGATAACACATCACAAAGCTCCAAGTCAAAATAAGGAATCATACACAGCTGCTGAGCTTGAATGACAGCTCTCCCGCTATGAATGTGAGTCATTGGACAAATTTTTTACCCTGGAAGAGCTCCAGTTTGGGAAAATCTAATAATGCCTACCTCTGAGGGATGTTGAGAAAACCCAGCGATATAACACATGGGGAAGTTTGGGCGAAGTGGCTCACATCTGTAATCCCAGCACCTTGGGAAGCTCAGGCAGGTGGATCACCTGAAGTCAGGAGTTTGAGACCAGCCTGACCAACATGGCAAAACCTCATCTCTACTAGAAATAAAATTAGTTATGGTGGCATGCACCTATAGTTCCAGCTACTCGGGGGAGACGAGGCAGGAGAATCGCTTGAAACCCGAGTGGCAAAGGTTGCAGGGAGCCAAGATTGTGCCACTGCACTCCAGTCTGGGCAAAAGAGTGAGTCTCCATCTCAAATAAATAAACAAATAAATGACACGTGGGAAGGAGCACAGTGGGTACATAGTGACGGTGGCTACTCTTGGAGAATCATTTTGTCCTGCCCTGTGGTGCAACCTCTTGTCAAGGAAGTTTTTGGGGTGCATTTCCCAACTCTTTCACTTGAATGTGACAACTTTTGTGGTTAGAAAAATTTGCTGGGTTTTTAAGTCTACATGATTCAATCATTGTTTACCAAGCATACAAAGCCCAGGATCAGATATTGCAGGAAAGAATCAGAGACCAAACCAAAAAGAGAAGTCATAATTGTCTAAATACTTGCAGTCTAGTGAGTGAGAGAGAAGCCTACAAAAATCACTGTGATGCATGAACCATGATAAATGCTACTACCACGTTGCTATGAAAGAGATATAAGAATAATCACTGGGAAATTTACTAATTGCTTTAGTAGATTAGAATAGTGTTCCTTCCTATAGATCATATTTATTTAAATGCACAAAGGTGTTTAAAGTGTTCATAATGGTTTTTTAACTCAGCCATATAAACACTGCACATGTTGCTTAAATGTATCTCTCTCTTTCTATGTTTGTATGCAACATACACAACAATTTGGGTCCATTGTGAATCTCCATGAATTTTTTTCTCAGATGGCACAGAATGAACCATTCTTCCCTCTTTCTCCAGCCACCTGCGCAGCATCCTTTCTTCCCAGGGGAGGTGCTCCCTGTGATTCCCTGAATCCCTAACAGGTTGTGGGTTAGACCATCAGGGTAGATTGTTACACGGCGCCATCCCTTACTCCTGTTTTCTGATCATTCTGTTTTTGAAAAGTATGTCTTTAAAAATATCCCAAGTGGCCTATGAGAGATGCTGGTAATAGGGCCTATTTTTGCTACAATTATCCAGGGCCGGATAATTATCCAGGGCTGTGGGGAGGCTCAGGCAGGCTGAGTTGCTGGGCTCTGTAAAGAATTATACCATGGCTCCATTCCCTGCCCTTGGTTCTCTAGTCATAAGCATCCATCTGCAGCCATCCCTGGACCTTCCTGGATTCCTGAAGATTCATGCCCCAGCTAGGGCACCTTCTCTGTTGGCATTCTGTGCAAAGATACCACCCTTAAAATACATAATTGACCAACCTGCCCAATTCAGGATCTTAACAGGCCTTCATTTTTTAACTTTCAATTGGTCTCTTATCAATACTCAAATATTAGCAGCATGAGTGATGTATCTCAGCAGAGTCTATTATTGGAGTAGGTGATATACACAAATATATAATTAAATAAACACAGAGACCAAAGCAAAACACTTGGAAACCATTTGTATTACATTCTTTCCCAAAGACAGGGATAAGGCAATTTGCATTCCCATTTTGCTTCTAACCCTCCTTCATTATCAACTAGAAATGGTTTTTATGGATGAAAAAAAAAGAAATGGTTTTTATGGATGTTATTTAAAAAAAAAAATCTGGCATCTGCACTCTGGTATCTAGCAGTGAAGGGCTCTTTGCAGTTACATTCAGGCGGAGACCTTGACCTTGCAGAAGCTCCTCATTTGGGTTTCCATTAATATATGTCTCCAGCCAAAGCACAGTGATGAACCCAAGCCACGTCTCATTATGCCTATCTCTGAATTATTATCTAAACACATCTAAGTGTTTCATGCTGGTGGCCTTATGTAGCATGAGACATTTTCCTGACTTTTTTTTAGACAAAGTGCAGAATGAGAATAGCCCTCAGGTGTTTTCAATTGTGTCATATGTGTGCATCCAGGCACACACACATGACAGTCATGGCTGGCAGTTTGGCAGCCTGGGTAAGACAGTGGATCCTCCTTGTGCCCCATCTTGGCTAGTGGACCTTTGTCACAAGAGGAACAACCCTAACTTTCATCTTCAAGGAGACTATGAGGCAATGTCTCAGGAAAAGGTAAATAATAGGAATGTATCATTTTTCTCTTTGTGTAGTCCAAAGGCCACCTTTACCAGAATCAGCTCTGGTGCTGATTAAAAATGCAGAGTGCTGGACCACAAGACAGGCTCATTAAATCAGAACCACTGAAGGTGAAGCCTGGGAAACCAAATTTCTAAAAAGCACTGTGAGTTATTCTGACACACTTAGGGTAAGAACCATTATCCTAAAGTCTGTTATTAGCAGATGGATTCATGAGCTGGGCTCCCTCCTCCACAAATAATTGCAGTGTCAGCCAGGGGCACAGAGCAGCTACAAACCCAACCTGCCCTCCTGCCTAGAGAGCCCAGCAGCTGATCTCAGCCCTCCCTCCCTTCCTCTTTGCATTATAGATTCTGGAATATAACTGTATTGTACTAGCTTGGTGCATTCTCTCAATTCCACCTTTTTTTTCCTAATGATTTTTGATGCCATAAGCAGCACGTGAATGCATTCTCCTGTTTAACAAAAACCCGGTAAGCCTGAAGTCCCCTTTGACTTTCACCCTCAATCTCCATCTCTCCCTCAGTGGTTATACCTGCCTTTCTAGACCTTTCCCTATGTATTTACATACATGTATCTGACCCGATGGAAAAGAAACCCTATTGATGGGCATTTAGATTGTTTGCAGCAGTTTGTTATTACAACCCTCACTATGACAGACACGTTCCTATATGCCTCCTTGGGGAGGTTTCTCCAGGGAGACACTCAGCGAAGGGAAATCTATGAGTCACAAGATATGATCCAATTTACCCTCACTGGTACTGCAGGGGACTCTCTTTTGCTTAATGAATTGTAAGAGCTCATTAAATATTGCATGAGTTCTTATAACAGGCAAATGTGTAAAGGAATACTGCTACTGAACTAAACAGCATTCTTTATGGATGCCAGGAAAGGCCCTCAGGTCCCCCACACTTGGTCTTCCCTGCATGTTCCCCTTTCTCCTGGTGAGCATCCACATGCATCCAGAGTTCCCTCAGGTACAGCAAGCTGTCATTGTCCTTACACAATCCACTGCCAACCAGGGCTTCACGGAGGCTACTGAAAAGGATGAATTCTCCTGGGAGAGATGTTGGGTCACCAAGTAGAACCCAATGTCCTCTCTTAAAATACATAATTGACCAACCTGCCTGATTCAGGATCTAAGCAGGCCTTCATTTTGTAACTTTTGATTGGTCTCTTAACAATACTCAGATATAAAAATATTAGCAGCATCAATGATGTATCTCAGCTTAGTCTATTAGGAGTAGATGATATACACAAATGCATAATTAAATAAACAGAGACCACAGCAAAACACTTGAAAACCATTTGCATTACATTCTTTCCCAAAGACAAGGACAAGGCAATTTGCTTTCCAATTTTGCTTCCAACCCTCCTTCATTATCAACCAGAAATGGCTTTTGTGGGTGATAAAAACTATCTGGCATCTGCATTGACCTGCACTGCTATCCACCTGGTTCTGAGCTCAGCAGAGGCACCTCTATTTTAATCTCCTTTTAAATTTAGAAGCCCACAAAAGAGTTCACTTCAGCTCAGAGTTCCATGGCCAATAATGTGCCTGAGGCCATAGTTGAAGTCACTGGCCCCCTGGATCTGCTAGACTTACTAAGACTCCATCCAGGTTCCTGTAGGAATAAACTAGAGAATGAATTGGAAAACAGACAGCCTGGAGAGACATAAAGGGAGACAGTATTGGTCTCAGGCCTGCAAGCCAGGACACCTGGGTGCAAATCCCCACACTGAAACTATCCAAGTCACCCAGAGCAAGCCCTGCCCAACTCAGCATCTCTGTTCCCTTATCTCTAAAATCAGATTAGGGAAAGAGAACTAGACAGCCCCTAAAGTCTTTATAAGCTCTGACAGCCCAGGAGTCAGAGACCGTGGTCCTGAGTTATTCCTGTCTACTATTTACACACCTAGATAACACCACTTCTCTGCACACATCTGAATGACACCTTGCCCCACTTCCATCTTTTAAAATGCTGTATATCTATCTGATATCCTCAGACATCCTCCTCAGACTCACTTTAGCGTTTTCCCCACAGGTCTGGCCTTCCTACATATCTAGGAAAGAACCTTAAGCCCTTGGATTCACAATTCACTGGGGGAAGAATCCCAGAGGGAAATCATTTCATTCACGCATACTCCCAGCAATGTTTCCACTTTCAAGCTGTAAGCACCGTGAAGCAAGTCAGCCTGAGCAATTGTTGGCAGTCTTCCGAGTTTAGTAAGTGGTGTTTGTTTGATTCCTATGATTCACCAGATCCAATCAAAACAATTGCTAACTCACTCACACTCTTCAAGCGTTTCTCAGCCACGTGAAGGCTCCATTCACTGGTTACGATGATGCTTTTTCATGTGAGATTTTCTTTTTTAATTTATAACAGTCTTTCTACAGCTTCCCTAGATACTTTCCTCTCATATGGCAAATTTCACTAACATAATTAATGGATATGGTGGGGTTTTTTTCTTACATCAAATCCACAGAATTAAACAGCCAGAGAGTTCCCTGGGATGTTTCACACTTGATCTTAGCCAAAAGGCCGAGAAGCAATCCCTGAGATGTTTCTTACGCAAGTATCTTCATTAACAAAAAAAGAAAACACAGAGGATACGAAACAATCAAATGTTTTCTGGGAACTGTCTAGCCATAAATCAAGGGTTTTAGCAGCTGACAATCCTAGAAAAATATTGGGACTCAAGACCTTCTTGATTCCATTTCTTCCTTTTATTTTTTTAAAATTATATTTACTGGCCTACCAAAAATGGGTTTAGATATGTCAGGGGCTCACTACCAGAGGTGTGATTCATAGGGTGGCAGTAGCAGCAGCTTCTGGGATTTGGTGAAAAATGAGAAGCTCAGCTCCAGCCCAGGCCTCCGGGATCAGGATCTGCATTTTAGCAAGGTCCCAGGTGACTGATGCCCACATTTCCATTTCAGAAGTGTTGTGCTAGAAGCTTCTTCATCTTGCCTCTAGTTGGGTGCCCAGAATTACCACTGTCATTTGGCATCTGAGTCAGTGCATCTGAGAAGACACTCCAGTATCATCTAAGGAAACCTCTCTATGAAGCTCAGGCCAAAATCAGGCCCTCAAAGGACCTGTCTAGGATGTACCCAACCTCACCTTGGTTTGTCTAATGGAAATGCCTCGCCCTCGCCATGGGCTCCAGACAGCATTTTGGTCACCCAAATCTCCCTAATTCCTGTTTTTCAGTGTGGGTGTGCATGTATTCAGGGGTGAGGGTGCATATTGTGTGTGTGTGTCTGTGTGTGTGTGTGTGTGTGTCTGTGAACTTCAACTTCAGGTGGGGAGTTAGTCCTGCTCCTCAGTTGATACCCATTACCATCATATAAGCAGAGCTCTTCTCTTGTAAATGTCTATTTTTTCCTCCTTTATCCCCCTCTTTGGACACCTACTCTAATGATTTCATATGTGTCCTTGAATAAATCTGTATATCCTCAAAATGAAATAGTGTGGGTTTGGAGAGAGGCTTAATTTACATATATGTTAGTGCCATAAATCTTATTGTGGGTAATCATTTTTTCATTCAGTACTATGCTTTTAAGGTCTATCTGTTTGGGAACATGTATTTCTAGTTCATTGCTTCTAACTGATGCTTTGCATTCCACAGAAAACAGCATAGCCTGTGATAAAGGTGACACTTCAAATCAGTGTGGAAAGGATGAATTAAAGAGATAGCAATAGATAGATAATAGATAGATAAGATAGATACATTCTTAGTACAAGAATGTAGTTGCTACATTTATATTCAAGCTAAGCTGCTTTTCTAAGAGGCCCCAAATACAGAGTAGCTTCAATAAGAAACATTTCTTTTTTTGTTTTGTTTCTTTTTTAACAATGATTTTAGGTTCAGAAGTGCATGCACAGGTTTGTTGTATAGGTAAGTTGAGTGTCGTGGGGGTTTGGTGAAATAGATTATCTCGTCACCCAGGTAATAAACATAACACCCAATAGTTTTTCAGTCCTCTCCATTCTCTCACCCTCCACCCTAATGTAGGCCCAAAGACAAACACTTATTTTCCTTCTTGAAACAACCCAGCAATAGATGTCCAGGACTGGTGGGAGCTGCTATGTGTGGTTTTCCTCAATGTGTGGTTTTCATTTCTGGGTCTAGTTCTCACCACTCGCTCATCAGAAGGAAGGATGTAGAGCTCCAGGGAAACACATGCCCAATTCTTACCGTAGAAAAACCCAGGAGTAACACACCCCCTTTGCCACAAACTTCCATAGCCATCCCTTGCTGCAATGGAGGCTTGGGAACCCAGCTAAGCAATACAATTATATTGCTTACAAAGAAGGAGGGAGTGACTACTGGAGACAGCTAGTCATCTGCCAAATTGTGTCACAGGATCCTTCAGGTGTCATTTTGCCAGCTAGAAACCTCTGTGGCTGGTGGCACCTCTGCTTCAGTTTTGCTCATGCCAACTGGGCTTGTTCTACCCACTTGGCCCAGGAGGCTGCACTTGGCTTGCACTGCTGGCCCAGATCCCACATCTGCCAAGGGTGAGCCAGGCACAGAGCAGTGAGGGGGTGTGTGAGCAAGTGAGCATGGGGTCAGCCCACTGCACATGGCCAGGCACCCTGGCTGCTGCAGCAGAGTGGGTGGCTCCAGGCACCAACTCTGTGCAAGGCTGCAGCTGGACCAGATGTACCACAGAGGCTTCTGCTATGGGCACCAGCCTCTGGATGAGGGGAACACAGTGGTGATCAAAAGCCTGGAGATGCCAGGAACTGCAGATCCCCAAAGAGGGTGTTACAGCATCACAGCCCTGGCTTAGGGACCCCCAAGGTCTGGGCTCCCAAAAGGACCACAGATCATCACTTTCTTATCACCTGCAGCGTGGTGACCAGGGGTGTTTTTCAAGGGGCATGTTTCAGCCCATTTGTGCCATAGCTCTTTCTGTCCTTCTGCCCCACTCCGGCCTATGGCTGCTGAGCTCGCCCAGCCCCACTGCTGCTTCCCTTCACATGGGGCAGTCCCCCAGCACCAGCAGAAGGTGGGAGAGTTATAGTGTTGTAGCTCTGACTCGGGGAATCCCAAGGTCTGGCCCCCAGAAAGGTGACCAAGCTTCATTCCCACAGCCTGGGAAAATGTCACTGCCTGCAGCTCAGCCAGGAATATGTTACAGCCCTTTAGCTCCTACCCACAGCTCAGCATGCCAGCCAGGAAAGTGTTACAGCTCCTTTCACTCCTGCCATTCCGTGGGTCCTAAGTTCTTGTCCCACGTCCAGGAAGAATGAGGTTATGTGGACAACTTAGCAAGATGGAAAAGAGCTTTATTGGTCAGCCCAACAGCTGTCAGTGGAGAGGAGACCTGAAGTGAGTAGCTCCTATTTGCAGGCCGGTAGTTGGACAAGTGCCTGAGTCTGGCTCAGTCTGGGGCTTTTATAGGCTCAGAATGGAGAAAGTGTGTGCTGATTGGTTCAAGGAAAGGCAAGGAAAAAGCACCACTTGATTAGCTGAAGGACATCAGGGAGGTTCTCATTCCAGGTCATGGACTTTACCCAGAATTGGCAGCCCAGCCCCCAGGCTTCCTGCCATTCCTGGCTTGAAGGTGAGGTTTCACCAGGGACCTACCCATTCCCACCTAGGAACCTGTCTGCCTCCCACTGCCATCAATTACACTTCCCCTAAGAGAGTGCACAGGCTGGGAATCGTGCAACTGACTGCATCTGCCAGTTAGCAAGGCTCTCAAAGCTCCATGTGTGGCCATTTCATGTGAGCACAGAGGGTTTCAAGGCACATATTTGGATACAAGATGCAATCTTGCCTTCCCGTTGTTTCTCTAGTCCTGCTTCATCTCCACTCTGTTTTTCTTACCTAATGTATGTGTAATGGGGGAAATGATTTATTATTTATAATCAGGCTGCATTTTAAGGAGAGAGGCTCCCCTAAAAAGAATTATTTGCTTGCTCAATAAAGAAAGAAAAGGAAAGAGAGAGAGAGAGAGAGAGAGAAAGAGGGAGGGAGGGAGAGGGAGAGAAAATTTACCCTAGATAGGAAATGGGAGTAGATAAACAGATAGACAGATTGATGAAGTCTTGTGGGGCAAGAACAGAGATGTCATGTGGGAAGTTTGTCTCTTCCATCTCCTACATCACCTTTGGTAAGCTTGTACCTTTCACTAATGCCTTTGCCATTTGCTACTGGGCTGAGTGAGGCCTGGTTGAAACAAGTGCTGAGTCTGGCATCCAGGTGGGCCTGGACAAGAGCAGATGCTGTTCTGAGGACCAAGTAATTTCAGATTGAAGCTCCAGTGTTGTGAACAACCCAAGTCCTTCTGGTTGGAGGAGGTGGTGAAGAACTAACTGTTGACAGCATGATACCATCATGACACTGGCTCCATTTCATCACACCTGGATGCCATAGGGCACTGGCTGCTGAGGAATTCATCCCTGGCAACCAGGGGCTTCCCAAGGAGCCCAGGGAGAAAGATAACGAAACTGGAAGGAAAAAGAAATTTTTACAGAGGAGGAGGCTGAGGCCAGGCTGAGGGACAGGCCAAGGTCATTCAGCTATTCAGTAGCAAAGAGAGGTCAAGCTCCCATCTCTCCAGAATTATGCTCAGGGACCTTTTCAGCTGTGCTTAGGGTGTTCTTGTGATACTAACAGCCACCTGAAAGGGTAACAGATTCCAAATGGTGTCCCTGACCTTTATGACACGTCTCTTTTATTCATTCAAGCTAGAAAACCATGCCAGCTGCAGACACATAAGAATAAAGAGACGAAAGAGCTCCATGCCAGAGGTCAGCTTTGTTCATTCCCAGTTCAATGCTTTTCCCTAGGCTGTGCTCACTCCCCATAAGCCAAGGCATCCTCAATCATTTTTATCTTTTAACATCCTGTATCTTCAATAAAACCAAGGGAGAAAATGGACCATTTCAAGCCCGCACTGACCTCTTCCTCTTCCCAACTCCTCCAAAGTCTGATGTCTCTCCTGTCTTGTGGTCTGTCTCTCATTTATTGTTTGTCTTTCTCTTGGGTGTTATCTATTTGTCTTAATTGCCCCCATGAGACCAGCCAGGGATGGCAATTTAGCCGTCTCCTGTTCCCCACAGCACTCTGTGGCTTCTGGTTAAATTAAATCTAGATGGAGACTTGACAACTTCCAGAATTGGTTGAAGCCAGCCGTGAGCAACAGTATTCCTTTAAGACATGATGTTTGTTCCAGTCAGTTGGGAGGAGATGAGAAAAACAGTTTTCCCTGGAGGTAGAATGAGACAATATCATGTCTGCTTCATAAATTCAGCCTTTGCTTTCTTCCTTCAATTCCTTGAAAGAAGAGCATTGATTTCATAGGAGAAAGAATTGATTTGTACAATGTCTGTTCACCTTCTTCCTTTCCACTTAAAATGGCCCTTGAGGCCAAGCATACACCGCTGCAGAGGTGTTTGACTTAGAGCAAAGAGCAGGTGGGTTTTGCTTTCCCTGCAGCACTAAGAGTGAGACGAGATGGGCCCTATGAGCAGTGAATGAGTCTGTGGCTCTCAGGTCATCTCACTGCATTGGGCCCCACTTATTCTCTGCCATCTATCCCCAGGGTCTTGAGATGTGGGCTAGCAGCATTAATGCAGCCAGATCCTCTGATTTAATTCCCTGAGTGTAACGCACATTTTCTGCTGCATAGTCCTGTGGTCTGTCCTGTTCATTATTCTTTGTGCCAAGAGAGGTCTGGTGTCCTAAGCTCCCCCTAAGCTCAGTTGCTCAGGTCACACACCCCAAACATCCAACCCCATACAGAGTTTCAGGACCAAATCCAGAGGCAGAGATAGTGGAAAGGGAAAGGATATGAAAAGTATTGTCACTGCCACCCCCTCAAAAGCAACTTCTCTGGAAGCTGACATCTAAGGGAAGACATGGGGCAGGCCTGGGAGAGGGATGACTAAGGAGACCCCGTGCACTTGGAAACAAGTTTGTCCTGTCCAAATACATAGTCAAGGAAACATTGGAGGAACTGGATGGACACCAAATGGTAGCCACGGAGAAGGTTCCATGGACAGGGAACAAAGACACTTGGAAACCACTTCTTCTGGAGGTCTGTAGTAGGAGCAGCATGCCTGGGGTCAAGGACATGGACTCTAACATCCTAACCCTTCCTAGGTGATGCTGGGTGAGTCTCTGAGCCTGATGAGCCTCATGACCATCAGGTGTCCCTGATATACCTCATTAAAGGCCTTCCTGCAGGTCCTTGCACATAGTTAGTGCTCAATAAATGTCAGCAACTATTACTGGCTCTCTACACTTTTTCTTGGTGGTCCCAGCATTCATTGCTGTTTATGGACTTAGAAACTGAACCTCAGAGAGAATGATTCCTCAAAAATCCCCTGCTAGAGGGGCGAATCTGAGCGCACGCGAGGCTGAGGGTCCATCAGCCTCTTCACTCAACTCCTCATGTGAGGGCACCAGATGTCAGGGCCTTGGGTGGTTCTAAAAGCATGATGAAGCTTCTGAGCTTGCAAAGCCTTTCACTCAGCACAAAAAGAGACACACATTTCCTTCATGAGACAGAGAGGGCAGGAACTCACCCATGCCATACCGTGTGGGGTTGAGAGTGTGGGTTATAGGACCAGACTGCAGAGTTCAAATCGAGGATCCACCACTTCCCAGATGGTGGCTTTGGGCTGTTACATAACCTTTCAGTGGCCTTAGTTTTCCCATCTCTGAAATGGGTACAGTAATTTTTATGCCTGACTCAAAGATCCTAAATGACTAAAGTGCTTAGAACAGCAGCTGCCCACAGTAAACTCTCAATAAATATTAGCTGTCATTACTTGCCTTTCACAGATAAAGATCCTTGGTGTTGGAGGGGCAGAGACTCAAAGACTGGTTTCCAATATTCTTCCTGCCCTCCCTTATGGGCCCAGCAGATGTGCTTGTAACCAGAAATGCAGAGTTGGGGAGATTGAAGCTTCCTTGGTGGCTCAGTTGTGTGTCAGCCACTTGCCCAAATGATCAGCTACATCCATGTAACTCAACCCATGCATAATTCCTCCTATCACTAGACTCCTTTTAGAAAATTAAATACATATTTTTTAAATTCCTGAAGCTTTGTCGCTTTTCAGCATAAACTCAAGAATTAAAAGCCTCATGGGTGCAGAGCAATGTAATTATGCCAGAGATTAAATCAGTATTTAAAAGCTAATTTTGACATGTGCCTTCAGCAACGAAAGTTGGAATGCATTAAGCAGATTGAAAGCATTAGTGAAAGCACATGCCAATCCTAGACTCTGATGGGAAATGCTTTCAAGTTCAGGTGAAAACATTGTCTAGAAACATAATATGCTTTCCTTTTCTGTGGTTAAATTACAATCTAATTAAGTCACAGAATTTGCCATAGAGAACTTCACTGAATCCATGGTGTAACTGAACAAACAGCAGAATTGCAGAAATGTAGTGAATAATCACACAGGCACACAGATTCATGCCATCAAGACATGGTGTTGCTGGAATTTACATAAAATTGGTATCAAGCACATGCTACCAACTTTAAGACTATGGTCAAACTGTACAAAAGTACCTGATAGGCTGGGCACGGTGGCTCATGCCTTTAACCCCAGCACTTTGGGAGGCCCAGGCTGGTGGATCACTTGGGGCCAGGAGTTTGGACCAGCCTGGTCTACATGGTGAATCCCTGTCTCTACTAAAACTACAAAAATTAGCTGGGTGTGGTAGTACATTCCTGTAATCCCAGCTACTCAGGAGGCTAGGCACTAGAATTGCTTGAACCCAGGAGGCAGAGGTTGCAGTAAGCAGAGATCACACTACTGTACTGCAGCCTGGGCAACACAGTGAGACCCTGTCTCAAAAAAGTAGCTGATAATTCCAAAACAATCAAAACATTAGTAGTACAAATTCTCATCCTCTTTTATTTTTCTTTTCTTTTTTTTTTTTTTTTTCTGTCTTTGAGACAGAGTTTTGCTCTGTCACACATTCTGGAATGCAGCAGCACAATCTTGGCTCACTGCAACTTCCACCTCTCCGGTTCAAGCAATTCTCCCACCTCAGCCTCCTGAGTAGCTGGGATTACAGGCATGCACCACCATGCCCGGCTAATTTGTTGTGTTTTTAGTAGAGTCTGGTTTTACCATGTTGGCCAGGCTGGTCTCAAACGGCTGACCTCAAGTGATTTGCCCACTTCAGTCTCCCAAAGTGCTAGGATTACAGGCATGAGCCACTGTGCCCAGCCTCAAATTCCCATTTCCAAATGATGGCAGATCTTAGGTCCTTGTTTCCCATTCAAAAATGAGAGCTTAGAATACAAAGATGGGGTCTCATTTTTACTTTTCAAAAATTTTTCCTCCAGGCTAGGGAAAAGTTACTTAGACAAGGCGTGAGGGGTTTTATCTGGCTAGAGGCTCAGCAGGAACGCACTGTGAGGGGTCCTCATTCAGAAGACTAGCATGCAGTTAGACAACATTAATAATAATGATGATGATGATTAACAGAAGTGCAGGTTATGAGCTCAAGGAGATGACTGTCCCATTATTCCATTTATTTGCATAGGGCACAGCTGGACCCCTGGAGCCAGTCTGGAAGAAAGATGTGGTCAAACAAATATATATATTTATGACAAGAAGACGTGCAGGCTGAGAAAAGACCTAGAAGCCACATCTAGGAGGAAAAGTTGAAGGCACTGAGACTGTTTAGGGTAAAAAGAAACAAAAGAATAGCAGTTAACAAGTCTTACTTAGGTGCAGAAAGGGGAAACACTCAGGGGCCCAAGAAAAATACATTAATATTATCTTGAATATGAAGATTTCTGCAAACATATTGTTTATTCATATAAAGAATATAGCCAAAAGAATTGTTTCTGCTCAGGAATATTCTTTATGAATATATTTTCTTGAGTCTAATTTCGGATGAATTAATTATATTCAATGAATAGATCACCTTAGGGCTCTAGTCTTATGAATATATCCTCATAAACATGTTCATGGTTCCCCGTTTTCCCTCCTGCTCCTCTGGGACTCTCCTCTCTCTGCCCCTACCATCATTTACTGTTTTCAGACTCGTTTTGGAAACAGGAAGCCAGGGGAAAGAGACTAAATATTCTTTAAAATACTGCCATGAAGACAAAGGGAAAACTGGTAAATTAAAACTACCCAGGTTTATTTTATTTTATTATTAGTAAATGTGGTGAGTCAATAGTTGAGTATTCTGCTAATTTTTATTTTTTTATTCTTATTTTATTTTTATTTTTATATATTTTTAATTTTTTTATTATACTTTAAGTTCTGGGGTACATGTGCAGATTGTACAGGATTCTTACATAGGTATACACGTGCCATGGTGGTTTGCTGCATCCATCCCCCTGCTGCCTACATTAGATATTTCTCCTAATGTTATCCCTTCCCAATCTCCCCACCTCCCCAACAGGCCACAGTGTGTGATGTTCCCCTCCCTGTGTCCTTATGTTCTCAGGGTTCAACACCCACTTATGAGTGAGAATATGCAATGTTTGGCTTTCTGTTCTTGTGTCAGTTTGCTGAGAATGATGGTTTCCAGATTAATCCCTGTCCCTGCAAAGGACATTAACTCATCCTTTTTTATTGCTGCATAGTATTCCATGGTGTATATGTGACACATCTTCTTTATCCAGTCTATCATCGATAGGCATTTGGGTTGGTTTCAAGTCTTTGCTATTGTAAATAGTGCCGCAATGAGCATACATGTGCATGTGTCTTTATAATAGAATGATTTATAATCCTTTGGGTATATACCCAGTAATGGGATTGCTGGGTCAAATGATATTTCTATTTCTAAGTCCTTGAAGAATTGCCACACTGTCTTCCACAATGGTTGAACTAATTTACGCTCCCACCAACAGTGTAAAATTGTTCCTATTTCTCCACATTCTCTCCAGCATCTGTTGTCTCCTGATTTTTTAATGATCGCCATTCTAACTGGCGTGAGCTGGTATCTCAATGTGGTTTTGATTTGCATTTCTCTAATATCAGTGATGATGAGCATTTTTTCATATGCATGTTGGCTGCATAAATGTCTTCTTTTGAGAAGTGTCTGTTCATAGCCTTTGCGCACTTTTTGATGGTGTTGTTTGGTTTTTTCTTGTAAATTTAAGTTCTTTGTAGATTCTGGATATTAGCCCTTTGTCAGCTGGGTAGATAGCAAACATTTTTTCCTATTGTGTTGGTTGCCAGTTACTCTAATTGCTTCTTTTGCTGTGCAGAAGCTCTGGAGTTTAATTAGATCCCATTTGTCTATTTTGGCTTTTGTTGCCATTGCTTTTGATGTTTTAGTCATGAAGTCCTTGCCTATGTCTATGTCCTGAATGGTATTGCCTAGGTTTTCTTCTAGGGTTTTTATGGTGTTGGGTCTTATGTTTAAATCTTTAATCAATCTGGAGTTACTTTTTGTATAAGGTGTAAGGAAGGGGTCCAGTTTCAGCTTTCTGCACATGGCTAGCCAGTTTTCCCAACACAATTTATTACACAGGGAATTATTTCCCCATTGCTTGTTTTTGTCAGATTTGTCAAAGATTAGATTGTTGTAGATGTGTGGTGTTACTTCCAAGGCCTCTGTTCTGTTCCATTGGTCTATATCTGTTTTGGTACCAATACTATGCTGTTTTGGTTACTGTAGCCTTGTAGTATAGTTTGAAGTCAAGTATCATGATGCCTCCAGCTTTATTTATTTATTTAGCTTAGGATTGACTTGGCTATGCAGGCTCTTTTTTGGTTCCATATGAAGTTTAAGGTGTTTTTTTCCAGTTCTGTGAAGAAGGTCAATAGTAGCTTGATGGGGATAGCATTGAATCTACAAATTACTTTGGGCAGTATGACCATTTTCACGATATTGATTATTCCTAACCATGAGCATGGAATGTTTTTCCATCTGTTTGTGTCCTCTTTTATTTCCCTGAGCAGTGGTTTGTAGTTCTCCTTGAAGAGGTCCTTCATGTCCCTTGTTAGCTGTGTTCCTAGGTATTTTATTCTCTTTGTAGCAATTATGAATGGGAGTTCTCTCATGATTTGGCTCTCTTTAAGCCTGTTATTGGTGTATAGGAATGCTTGTGATTTTTGCCACATTGTTTTTGTATCCTGAGACTTTGCTGAATTTGCTTATCATCTTAAGGAGATTTTGGGCTGAGACAATGGGGTCTTCTAAATATACAATCATGTCATCTGCAAATAGAGACAATTTGACTTCCTCTTTTCCTAACTGAATACCCTTTATTTCTTTTGCCTGATTGCTCTGGCTAGAACTTCCAATATTATATTGAACAGGAGTGGTGGGAGAGGGCACCGTTATCTAGTGCCAGTTTTCAAAGAGAATGCTTCCAGTTTTTGCCCATTCAGTATGATACTGGCTGTGGGTTTGTCATAAATAGCTTTTATTATTTTGAGATATGTTCCATCAATACCTAGTTTATTGAGAGTTTTTAGCATAAAGCACTGTTGAATTTTGTTGAAGGCTTTCTCTGCATCTATTGAGATCATCATGTGGTTTTTGTCTTTGGTTCAGTTTATGTGATGGATTATGTTATAGACTTGCATATGCTGAACTAGCCTTGCATCCCCAGGATGAAGCCAACTTGATCGTGATGGATAAGCTGTTTGATGTGCTGTTGGATTCAGTTTGCCAGTATTTTACTGAAGACTTTTGCATCAATGTTCATCATGGATACTGGCCTGAAATTTTCTTTTTTAGTTGTGTCTCTGCCAGGTTTTGGGATCAGAATGATGTTGGTCTCATAGAATGAGTTAGGAAGGATTCCCTCTTTTTGTATTGTTTGGAATAGTTTTTTTTTTTGAATTGTGCTTTAGGTTCTGGGGTACATGCGCAGATCATGCAGGATTGTTGCATGGGTACATACATGGCAAAGGTGGTTTGCTGCCTTCATCCCCCCATCACCTATATCTGGTATTTCTCCCCTTGTTATCCCTCCCCACCCTCCCTACCCCCCGCTGTCCCTCCCCTAGCCACCCCCCAACTGACTGCAGTGTGTGATGCTCCCCTCCCTGTGTCCACATGTTCTAATTGTTCAACACCTGCCTATGAGTGATAACATGCAGTGTTTGGCTTTCTGTTCTTGTGTCAGTTTGCTAAGAATGATGGTTTCCAGATTCATCCATGTCCCTAATGAAGGACACAAACTCATTGTTTTTTATGGCTGCATAGTATTCCATGGTGTATATGTGCCACATTTTCTTTATCCAGTCTGTTGTCGATGGACATTTGGGTTGGTTCCAGGTCTTTGCTATTGTAAACAGTGCCACAGTGAACATATGTGTGCATGTGTCTTTATAATAGAACAATTTATAATTCTTTGGGTATATACCCAGTAATGGGATTGCTGGATCAAATGGTATTTCTATTTCTAGCTCGCTAAGGAATCGCCACACTGTCTTCCACAATGGTTGCACTAATTTGCACTCCCAACAGTGTAAAAGTGTTCGTATTTCTCCACATTCTCTCCAGCATCTGTTGTCTCCAGATTTTTTTATGACCGCCATTCTAACTGGTGTGAGATGGCATCTTAATGTGGTTTTGATTTGCATTTCTCTAATGACAAGTGATGATGAATAGTTTCAGAAAGAATGGTTCCAACTCCTCTTTGCACGTTTGGTAGAATTTGGCTGTGAACCCATCTGGGCCTGGACTTTTTTTGGTTGGTAGGCTATTAATTGCTGCCTCAACTTCAGACCTTGTTATTGGTCTATTCAGGGTTTCAACTTCTTCATGGTTTAACTTTGGAAGTGTGCAAGTGTCCAGGAATTTATTCATTTCTTGTAGATTTACTGGTTTGTGTGCATAGAGTTGTTTGTAGTAATCTCTGATGGTAGTTTGTATTTCTGTGGAATCAGTGGCGATATCCCCTTTATCATTTTTTATTGCATCTATTCAATTCTTCTCCCTTTTCTTTCTTATTAGTGACTAGAGGTCTATCTATTTTGTTGATCTTTTCAAAAAACCAGCTCCAGGATTCGTTGATTTTTTGAAGGGCTTTTTTGTGTCTCTATCTCCTTCAGTTCTGCTCTGATCTTAGTTATTTCTTGTCTTCTGCTAGCTTTTGAATTTGTTTGATCTTGATCCTCTAGTTCTTTCAATTGTGATGATAGGGTGTCAGTTTTAGATCTTTCCTCACTTCTCATGTGGGCATTTAGTACTATAAATTTCCCTCTAGACACTGCTTTAAATGTGTCCCAGAGATTCTGGTACGTTATATCTTTGTTCTCGTTAGTTTTGAAGAACATCTTTATTTCTGCCTTCATTTCATTATTTACCCAGTAGTCATTCAGGAGCCAGTTGTTCAGTTTCCATATAATTGTGAGGTTTTTAGTGAGTCTCTTAATCTTGAGTTCTAATTTGATTGCACTGTGGTCTGAGAGACTGTTTGTTATGATTTCCATTCTTTTGCATTTACTGAGGAGTGATTTACTCCCAATTATGTGGTCAATGTTAGAGTAAGTGCGATGTGGTGCTGAGAAGACTATCTGCGGATTTGGGGTGGTGGGTTCTGTAGATGTCTGTTAGGGCTGCTTGGTCCAGATCTGAGTTCAAGTCCTGGATATCCTTGTTAATTTTCTGTCTCATTGATCTGTTTAATATTGACAGTGGGGTGTTAAAGTCTCCCACTATTATTGTGTGGTAGTCTAAGTCTCTTTGTAGGTCATTAAGAACTTGCTTTGTATATCTGGGTGCTCCTGTATTGGGTGCATATATATTTAGGATAGTTAGCTCTTCTTGTTTCATTGATCCCTTTACCATTATGTAATGCCCTTCTTTGTCTCTTTTGATCTTTGTTGGTTTAAAGTCTGTTTTATCAGAGACCAGGATTGCAACCCCTGCTTTTTTTTTNTTGCTCTTCATTGCTTGGTAGATCTTTCTCTATCTCTTTATTTTGAGCCTATGTGTGTCTTTGCACATGAGATGGGTTTCCTGAATACAGCACACCAGTGGGTCTTGAGTTTTAATTCAATTTGCCAGTCTGTGTCTTTTGATTGTGGCATTTAGCCCATTTACATTTAAGGCTAATATTGTTATGTGTCATTATCATTTGGCATGTTTTTGCAGTGGCTGGTACTGGTTGTTACTTTCCATGTTTAGTGCTTCCTTCAGGAGCTCTTGTAAGGCAGGCCTCGTGGTGACAAAAATCTCTCAGCAATTGCTTTTCCATAAAGTATTTTATTTCTCCTTCAATTATAAAGCTTAGTTTGGCTGATACAGAATGCTGAGTTGAAAGTTCTTTTTTTTAACGATGTTGAATATTGGCTATCACTCTTTTCTGGCTTGTAAGGTTTCTGCTGAGAGATCTGCTGTAAGTCTGATGGGCTTCCCTTTTTGGATAACTCAACCTTTCTCTCTGGCTGCCATGAGCATTTTTCCCTTCATTTCAAACCTGGTGAATCTGACTTGTGTCTTGGAGCTGCTCTTCTTGAGGAATATCTTTGTGATTTTCTCTTTATTTCCTGAATTTGAATGTTGGCCTGCCTTGCTAGGTTGGGAAAATTCTCCTAGATAATATCCTGAAGAGTATTTTCCAACTTGGTTTCATTCTCCCAGTTACATTCAGGTACACCGATCAAACATAGATTAGGTCTTTTCACATAGTCCCATATTTCTTAGAGGCTTTGTTCAGTTTTTTTCACTCTTTCTCTCTAATTTTGCCTTCTCATTTTATTTCATTGAGTTGGTCTTCAATCTCTGATATCCATTCATTTGGCTATTGAAACTTATGTATGCTTTGCGAAGTTCTCATGCTGTGCTTTTCAGCTCCATCAAGTCATTTATAGTCTTCTCTTAGCTGGTTCTTCTAGTTAGCATTTCATCTCTTTTTTCAAGGTTCTTAGTTTCTTTGCATTGGGTTAGAACATGCTCCTAAAGGAGCTCAGAGATGTTTGTTATTATCCACCTTCTGAAGCCTGCTTCTGTCAATTCACAGAACTCATTCTCCATCCAGTTTTGTTCCCTTGCTGGTGAAGAGCTGTGATCCCTCGGAGAAGAGGCATTCTGGTTTTTGGTAATTTCGGCCTTTTTGCACTGGTTTCTTCCCATCTTTGTGGATTTATCTACCTTTGGTCTTCCAAGTTGGTGATTTTCTTATGGGGTCTCTGGGTGTCCTCTCTATTGATGTTGAAAGTATTTCTTTCTTTTTTTCAGTTTTCCTTCTAACAGACTCCTCTGCTGCAGGACTGCTGGAGGTCCACTCCAGACCCTGCTTGCCTGGGAATCCCCTGCTGGGGCTGCAGAAAAGCAAGAATTGCTGCCTGTTCCATCCTCTGGTAACTTCCTCCCAGAAGGGTACCTGCCAGACATCAGCCAGAGCTCTTCTGTATGAGGTGTCTCTCAGGATATACAGGGGTCAGGAAGCCACATGAGGAGGCAGTCTGTCCCTTATCAGAGCTCAAGTGCTGTGCTAAGAGCTCTGTTGTTTCCTTCAGAGCTGCTGGGCAGGGACATTTAAGTGTGCAGAAGTGAAACTCACAACCAACCCTTTTCCCAGGTGCTCTGATCTGGGAAGGTGTGTCTTTATTTATAAGTCCCTAAGGGGCTGCTGCCTTTTTTCAGAGATGCCATGCCCAGCAAGGAGGAAGTCTAGTCACAGTTTGCCTGCAGAGGCCTTGCTGAGCTAAGGAGGGCTCCATCAGCTGCTGTGTAAATTTCCTTGTGATTTTGTTTACACAGGCAAGGTTAGAACTGCCTGGGTAAGGGCACCCCTCCCCGCACTGAGTTTGACCATCTCAGGTCGAGCTCAAACTGCTGTGCTGGCTATGAAAATAACAAGCTAGTGGGTCTCAGTTTGCTGGTCTTTGTGGGGGTGGAAACTGCCGAGTCAGATCATTTGGCTCCCTGCCTTCAGCCCCCTTTTTTTCAGGGGAATGGGCAGTTCTGTCTCACAGGCATTCCAGGCACTGGCTAAAATGGCTGCCCAATGTTGCGCTAGAAACACATAGCTCTGGTGTTGTTGGCACCACTGGGAATCTCCTGGTCTCTGGGCTGTAAAGACCGTGGGAAAAGTTCAGTGTCTTAGCCAGAGTGCCAGAGTGTCAGGAAAAGTCCCCGATGGTCTCCCTTGGGCAGAAGAGGGAGTTCTCTGGTCCCTTGCACTTCCTGGGTGAGGCAACAACCCATCCTGCCTTGGTTTGCCCTCCTTGGGGTACGCCCACTGTCCAACCAGTCCCATTTGAGATGAACCTGGTACCTCAGTTGAAGATGCAGAGATCACTTGCCTTCTGCATCCCTCTCGCTGGGAACTGCACTCCGGAGCTGTTGCTCTTCTGCCATCCTGGCGGAAGTCCCTATTTTTATTTCTATTTTTATTTTTATTTTTGAGATGGAGTTTCACTCTTGTTGCCCAGGCTGGAGTGCAATAGTGCCATCTCGGCTCACTGCAACCTCTGCCTCCCAGGTTCAAGCAATTCTCCTGCCTCAGCCTCCTGAGTAGCTGGGATTACAGGCACTCACCACCACACCCGGCTAATTTCATAGTTTAGTAGAGACAGAGTTTCTTCGTGTTGGTCAGGCTGGTCTTGAACTCCTAACCTTAGGTGATCCACCCACCTCAGCCTCCCAAAGTGCTGGGATTACAGGCATGAGCCACCACACCCAGCCCCATTCAGCTAATTTGATATTCTATGAATTAACCTGGTAGCAGGTTACATGGAAAAGGTATCATGGCATGAGGGTTTGGGTTGGCTACCAGTCCGGTAGGAACTCTGTGAGGAGTAGTTAGTAAGAAAACTAACTCATATTTAGACAGCATTATTAATGTTTTTTTATTTTTATGTGTGTATATATGTATGCATTTTAGAGATACAGTCTCACACTGTTGCCAGGCTGGATTGCAAAGGCATGATCCTAGCTCACTGCAGCCTCGAACTCCTGGGATCAAGCAGTCCTCCCACCTCAGCCTCCTGAGTAGCTAGGACTAAAGGTACATGCCACCATGCCTGCCTAATTTTTTTTATGTTTAGTAGAGATGACAGTATCTCATTATTTTGCCCAGGTTGACCTCAAACTCCTGGGCTTAAGCAGTTCTCCTGCCTCAGCCTCTCAAAGCACTGGGATTACAGACATAAGCCACTGTGCCCAGCCAGACAAAATTATTAATAATAACGGCCCTTGCCCTTGACTGCAGTTAATTGAGTCAGATGTGGACAGCTGACCCAAGCAAGGCCAATCAGAATTCTTCCCTAAGACTTTTCAAATTGAGATTGAGAAAGAGAGTGAGCCTTTCCTAAGTTATCATCCTTAAGAAGTAAGACAGGGAAGAGTGGGCAGGCTTGTTTCTCAGCAGGTGAAATAAGCCACCACCTGCACAGAGAGAAAGGAGCTGACTGGCAAAGAGGAGCAAAGAGCACAGAGCAAGAGAGTCCTGGCAGAGTCCCGGCACCCGGATCCTGCTCTTCCTGAAGCCCACCTGCATCTTTGTCCTACCTGAAGTAAGGGGTAGCCAGTTCCAACCTGAGGGGATGGGTCAGGTTATGCTTGGAGTGAGTCTCAGAAGATAAGAAAGAAAATGCAAAGATCTGGAAGATGAGAGCAGCTCAGGCCAGATGTGCCAGAGGCACAGGCTGATAAGCCAAGTTGGCAGTGGGGAGACTTAGATGCCCAGAGACGGCAGGGAGGCAGGGTCTGGAAGGAACCTGTAACCACACTAACGAGTTTGCATTTTAATCTCTAAGAACCAGGACACATTGGTGGGTTTTGTTTTTTGTTTTTTGTTTGTTTGGTTGGTTGGTTTTTTTTGAGACAGAGTCTTGCTCCATCGCCAGGTGCCAGGCTGGAGTGCAGTGGCACAATCTCGGCTCACTGCAACCTCCACCTCCTGGGTTGAAGCAATTCTCTTGCCTCAGCCTCCTGAGTATCTGGGACTACAGGCGTGCACCACCATGCCCAGCTAATTTTTGTATTTTTTGTAGAGACGGGGTTTCACCATGTTGGCCAGGATGGCCTCGATCTCTTGACCTCGTGATCCACCTGCCTTGGCCTCCCAAAGTGCTGTGATTACAGGTGTGAGGCACCATGCCTGGCCTGGTGGGTCTTATACAGGGAGCAGAGTTCCTTCAGGTGGGAGACTAGAGAGTGAATTGCAGTGGGGAAAGGCAGGAACTGGGGTGCCCTTTGGGAGGCTGCTGCAGAGGTCCAGATGAGAGGGGCAGAGAGCCCAAACAGGGTGGAGAGAAGTGACACAGAGGAGCATTGCTAACTCCCTGGACTACCCCCAATTCCCACCTCTGAGTGGGCCAAACTTCTTGGCAATGGGAGGGAGCAGCCTTCTGGTTGGTTCCAAAGGCTACCCTAGAGAGCATGCACCCATCCTGTGCCCAGCCTGGGTTCCTCAAATGCTAGATTTCCTTCCAAACACACATGAGGTAGGAGACATGGCCAGACAACCTGGATATTTATTCCAAGGCCTCTCTCAGAGCCGACAGGAGAACCCCAGGCCAGCTGCTCCCAGGAGGGGCTGTCTCTCTTCTGGACACACAGATGTCATGACACATTCTTTTTCTATAGCACATCCCAAATTCCTGTGCCAGGTAGTCCTCACAAAGTGGAGCCACCGACCCCACATGGGCCCTGCCTCTGATTACAGTTCACCTACCTCCCTGGCCTTGGCTTATCCTTGTTTTAATGCCAGACTGGTAAAATGGGGACCTATCGCCAAGACAATGGAGAGTGGCATGTGCCTTGACAGGGCCATGTGACTCTGAGCCCTCACCCACCTCCTCTCATTTCCCCCACCTCCTCCGGGTTGCCACGTTCCTTCCCCTCAGGGTCTGCTGGGCCAGCACCTTCCTCCTGAATCTGCCCCTTTAGCTCCTGTGTCTATTGGCAAACTTGATGCATTTCCCCTCCTCCTAAATCTGAAATCTATGTCTCTTCTGACATCAATCCCTCTGCCCAACCCCCTTGCACGTTTGACAAGTGGCATTCTAAACTATCTGTCTCAAAAATGAGTCAGATGTGATTATTTCTCCCATCCATCCTTTTAGCTGCATTTTTCCCTCATATTGCTCTGCCCTAATGTAATACCAATAAAATAGTAATCAGAACCCCACTGATGTAATTTCTCTTCTTATGCTATATAATCAACCCCCAAACCTCTTCCAGCCCAATTATCCAGAAGCTTTTCTTTCCAGCACTGCAGATAGAGGGCTTTGACTTGCTTCTCTGTCCCTTTGTTCTGCGTAGCTCATGCCCCTGCCATCTTTCACCATGGTTTTTAAAGTGCTGTGTTGCCCATTGTGTATGTAGCCTTCTTTCCAGTGAAGACAAATTTTCTTTTTTTTTTTTTTTTCACTTCAGGATGTCATCTGTTCCTTGGGCAGGAGCAGAGAGCCATGCACTTCAGGAACATTTTGTGACTCATTGGCTCCTCTACATAGAACTTTCTCCATCCTTGCAATTGGCTACAGCACAAGGAGAGGCTTCTCAGATGCACCATCCCTCATGTTCTTCCTCTGGGGCTACCCGAGTGCCCCCACAGGTGGGAGTGCAGGTGTGGGCATACGCATTTCAACAGACCCAGTTGCAAACAGGCATTGAAACCAAAGGGCTTCCATGCAGCAGCTGTGAACGTGGCCATCGTGCCTTCCCGAAGGGATCTGACATCTGTCTCCAGAGCCAGTGCTTCAACTCCCAGGTGAACAGCAAGATGGGCTTGTGTTTCCCACTTGAGACACAACTTTCCTTCCCTTACAGCCATGTCCAGAACTAGATGAGATCCAGCCCACACCCACTGCTGGCCCAGTTGTCATGTAACAGTTCTCACATGGCTGGGGCCCCGAAGACATCCTGCAGCCTGGTCAGCCTCCAGTTGCCAGCCCCAGCTGCCAGCGAGCTCACAGCATGCACCAGACACATTACTCTCAGCCCTCCTCCAACACCCTGTTAAAAATAATCCACCTTCCCCGTAAGAACGGTTCATTCGTCTCCTAGCTTAACACATGGAGCTTGTGCTTCAATAACTGTTTCCCTCAAGGTTTGCAAGTTCCCATTTCCTTGTCTGTTTTTGACTTTTGGCTCAGATTCCTGGAATTGACTTTGAATTGTGTCGCTATAGACATGACTTGCCTGAGGGCATCATTTGAGAACTAACTATTTGAAAAGAGAAACCCAAATCTTTCCCTGGGAAACATCAAAGAGCCCTCAACACAGAGCACTCAGTGTCATTGGAAAAAAATCTCATACACCTGACAAAAGACAAAAATGAAAGGGAGAGCACCACAGAAGATACTAGCTCTTGAAGTTTTGCTGAAAACCCTTCTCCAATTTTCTTCACTTGAGCTCTGTATTTGAATTTGGTCTTTTTTGTTGTTGTTTGTTTGTTTTTGAGACACAATCTCGCTCTGTCACCCAGGTTGGAGTGCAATGGCACAATCTCGGCTCACTGCAACCTTTGCCTCCCCAGTTCAGGTGATTCTCCTGCCTCAGCCTCCTGAGCAGCTGGGATTACAGGCACACGCCACCACGCCCGGCTAATTTTTGTATTTTTAGTAGAGATGGGGTTTCACCATGTTAGCCAGGTTGGTCTCGAATTCCTGACCTCATGTGATCCACCCGCCTCAGCCTCCCAAAGTGCTGGGATTATAGGCGTGAGCCACTATGCCTGGCCTGAATTTGTTTTCTATTCTTGAAATTGTTTCTTCATTTTTGTGAGTATTAATTTCCCTCTCCCAGGCGTCTTTAGGGCCGAGCTCTAGTTTCTCAGAGGAACATGGATACACGCGTATTACCTTAGTGTTGTATTACCTTAGTGTTGTTGCCCCACAAATCCTTATACTCATTGAGACCATCAAAAAAGGAGAATCGAATTAATATCCAGTCACCTAAGAAATGTGCTGTGGCAGAGACTCTTCTGTCTTCACCAAACTGTTTCCTTTTTCTCCTGAACATGAGCTGGGCTGTATTTCTCAGCCTTCTGTGTAGTTAGGGGAGCCATGTGACTAAGTGCTGGCCAAGAAAATGCGGGTGAGATGGTTAGACACCACTTCATGATCTTCTCCCCTAAAAAACCTCCTTCATCATCTTTTCATTTCTGCTGCTGAATGCAGAGGACAAGGCCTTAGAAGAGCAAAGACTCACATCTTGGAAGAAACCTGGGTCCCTAAATGACAGAACAGAGCAGACTAAACCTTGTCCCCACTTCCCAGTGACCACTACTTAGGCCACACTGAACTGTGACATGAGCAAGAAATACAATATGACTGTATTAAGGTATTGAGATTTGAGAAGTGTTGTCATATCAATTAGGCTACCCCAAATTACACGTGTGCCAGGTAAGATAATTCAAAAACTTCTACCCAAAAAGTTTTCATAGAACAACCACCATTGCTCATATATCTTCCACCATATTGACTGTGCTGTGTCCCTCAAGAATCAATTCACAAAAGGCAAAGACACAACCCAATTATGACATTTCAGTTCCAATTCTGTGATCAGCTCACATTTAGATGTTTCCCAGTGCATTACAAATAATAACTATTGTTTTTATCTCATCCCTAAGAGTTTTGATAGCCACACTAAAACATGAAATAAAACAGAGTTCAACATCACAACTACAGGAGGTTTAGGTGGAAATCTCCATGTTTTCGTGGATGAACACAGTATGTCCATGCCCACACCTTTAATGCTCCTCCACTGAGAACCCTCCTTATCAGAGGGCCTCAGCTGAGATCATTTCTCCACTCTGACTCAACACTTTTTCTCTCCAAGCCCCCTGGGTCCATAGAGGCAGGAGTGATATGGTTTGGCCCTACGTCCCTGCCCAAATCTCTTGTTGAATTGTAGTCCTCAATGTTGGAGGAGGGGCCTAGTGGGAGGTGATTGGATCATGGGGGCGGATTTCCCCCTTGTTGTTCTCGTGATAGTGAGTGAATTCTCACGAGATCTGATAGTTGTATAAAAGGCAGCTTTCCCCGCCTCCTTCTCACTTTCTCTCCTGCCACCTTGGGAAGAAGGTGTCTGCTTTCTCCTTTGCCTTCTGCCGTGATTGTTTTCTGAGGCCTCTCCCACCCTGCAGAACTGTGAGTTAATTAAGCCTCTTTTCTTTATATTAGGTTGGTACAAAATAATTGAGATTTTTGCCATTGAAAGTAACTGCAAAAGTAACAAATTACCCAGTCTCAGGTGTGGCTCTATAGCACTGTTAAAACGAACTCATACAAGGAGCCTTTTTGTTTGGGGCTCCTCAGCTGCAAGGCAATTTCCTCTGTCTGCACCATATCTGATCAGATGCCACTCCATCGTTACCCAGTGCCATTTTAGGGAGAGAAATGAAACCACGAGGAGCTGCTGCCTTCCTCTTTTTGGCTCCTGACTTGCTTGCTCTATCACAATATATGAGGAAGGGCTTGTTTGTTCTGTGTCCTAATTACCACCTCAACAGGGAGCAGCTCAACAGTTTGTTCTTAACTGCTGGAGTTTGTCTCTACAGCTCCCACCCAAGCAATTCCAGAGACACAGGTGCATCCAATTCAAATGCACCTTGGCGTTCAGACCCAGTTCTTCCTTTTCCTCGTCTTGCCTTTGTTGTGTGTGTTCCTCTCCTCCAATTCTCTCTCTCCTCAAAGTCTGGCTAGACCACCGCATTTCTCCTGAGTTTATCAACTGAGCTCCTAGGAGTTTGTATTTAACATTAGTTAACAGTGGTGCATTTCCTATCATCCCGTATCGTGGATATCCTCCTGATCAACAGTTGCACTCACTCAGGCTGAGAAAATAAGCTGTGGCCTGGAGGAAGGGAAAAGGCTAAGAGGTGGATTCCAGGGGCTCTGGCTTGTGTGATGAAAGAAGAAATTCACTTAGGGGAAGGTGATTGTTTCACTTTGGGACAGGCTATGTTTGAGGTGCTGTTATCCAACCAGCTGGAGATCCCCAGTGTGGATTAATGATTTGGCTCGGTGGGTGCTTCCCAGTGCAGGTGAACGATAAAGCCACAGGCATGGACTGCCTGCCAAGCATGTGTCCCAGGGACTTCTGCACCCTGGGAGTAGTTGGGGTGCATGGGGCCTGGGGATAGAGCCCATTCCACAAGAAATAAAAAGAGGTCCTAATATCAGAGGCATTAGAACAATAGCGACTCCATCTTGAGTGAAGGCTAGGAAAAATGAGGCTGGGACTTGCTGGGCTGCATTCCCAGAAAGTGAGGTATTATTCCTAGCCTCTAGATGTTTACAGTTAAGTCAAAAGGTGGGTCACATTTACTAAACAGATCCAGACTTAGAAGTGTTCTGATATCCTAATATCTTAAGAACAGAAGAATTCCTAATTTTCCTTTAAAGATAATATCAATTCTTGCAAAATATAGTCATTAAGAAAATCTTTATCACAAACCCTGGTAGCAGAGCACATCTCCCCATGATCTTTTTTTACCCTATTTATATGTATAAACAAGTATTGCACCTAGGTTGGACACACTCCTCCTCCTACTTTTGGTAACGCCCTACTCCATCTATGAAGTAGCTGTTCTTTCACCACTTAACTTTCTTAATAAACTTGCTTTTGATTTGCACTGTGGACTCACCCTGCATTCATTCTTGTGCAAGATCCAAGAACCCTCTCTTGGGGTCTGGATCTGGTCCCCTTTCCTGTAACACTAATGAAGCCTCTTGTCACCCAGCAAAGTGTGAGGAGTACAATCACCATATTTCTACCAGAGAAACTAGCCCTGTATCTTGCACTGTGCCCTTTCAATGAGAAAATAAAGCAGAAAACCAGAGCTCTGCAGGGTCAGAGTGACCTGAACTCACATAACTGTTTTTTCCCCACCATAATAGGGACTCTCTAGAAACACAATTATCTTTACATGGCCAGCACTGGGCTTTGGCCAAGACAGCTGAATAAAGATCCTGCTATTGAAACAACCTGGGGTCCACATGCCAGGTGGAATAAGGATAGAACACCCACACCGAGGTTTGCAACAGAAGACAGGATGCATTTATTTGCCAGGCAGTGCTGCCTGATTTTCCTTACTTGGTGCCTGGAAAAATGTCTTCCCCTCTTCCTTCCTTGGTGCACAGCAAATAATCCTGACCTCACTGATGGCTTGCAGGTAACGATTTTTAAATGCAGGGGTCAACTTCAGGACAGCAGAAATTACAGACAAAATTGTAAATCCGTACATGAAGGTTACACATTGGTTTTGGCCTAAAAGAGTAAAATACCTTGACATAGGGGCTTACATGTTAATAGGTAGATTCAAAGATTTTCTGATTTGCAATTGGTTAAGGAAGAGAAGCTTTGTTTAAAAACTTGGGGATCATGCTGGGTATAGTGGCTTATTCCTGTAATCCCAGTGCTTTGGGAGGCCAAGGTGGGCAGATCACTTGAGGTCAGGGGTTTGAGACCAGCCTGACCAACATGGTGAAACCCCGTTTCTACTAAAAATGCAAAAATTAGCCAGGCGTGGTGGCACATGCCTGTAGTGCAACTACTTGGAAGGCTGAGGCATGAGAACTGCTTGAACCTGGGAGGCGGATATTGTGCCACTGCACTCTAGCCTGGGTGATGGAACAGGACTCCATCTCAAAAATAATCATCATAATTCTGGCGTGTGCTGCACAAGTGTTTAAAGACCTAAGAGGGAACAGCGGGGGATAAAGACATACAGACAGACAGACAGACAGACATATATAAAGCTAGGCCAGGCGGTCTGAAAAGCTGATGATGTCAGTCTCTTCGGCCCCATCCTGCCTCAGAGTGCTTTATTTTATATGTTCACAAAGCACATAGCGAGGGAGGGTGCAGTTACCCAGAACAGCCTGTGGTTATAATTCTCATACTTCAGCTAACAACTATCTTGCAGCAAGGTCAGTGAGAGCTGGGTATCTTTTGCTAGGTCCGACTGCTCTTCTCCGAGACATACACATTCCCAGTTTCACTTCTCTGGAGTTCACCCAAAGTTCACAGCAGCCTTGCTGCAGATTCCCTCAGAGGGGGTGGTATACTCTGGCTCTCTACAAATAATAACAAAATAAAAACTGGGGGTCAGCAGAAAATGTTATCTCCAGCTCCTGGATGTGACTTCTTCTAGGCACCTCAGGAAGAAATAGAGAAGAAACAACAGTGGTCTGAGGTCAGTCCTCAGTTCCCCTTTATCTGAGGACTACAAGCCAGTCTAGTGGGGGTCCAGGTTTCTGATAAACAATTTGGGGACATATATTAGGATGTTGCCTTTGGTTTCTACAGGGAACCAAACAGCCTGTGATTCCAGCTTCCTCGGCTATTCGACACTACTACCTTCTTGCCTATTAAGTTGCTCATTTACTTCTCAGAGCGATTGAAGTGCCTGGAATTTCCCTGGAAGGAGCTCAAGATGTTCCTTTATTTCCACGCTTGGGGGGTCTCAGGCTTCTCAGTCGGGGGTTGGGGGAGCCTGCTCCATCTCAACCCCATGCAAAATCCCAGATAGGAGGGAGAAAGGAGGTCACAAATCCAGCTGGAGGTCAGTGGGGCCCTGCGCCCTTCCCCTGGCTGTAGCAAGAAGGAAGCTCTGTGCCACAGGGCCATGGAGAGAGGAGGAGGCTCAGAGCCTGAGTCAGCTGCATGGGATGATCAGGAAGAGCGCCACCTGCTGGTGTCAGCAGCTCTGTGACCAGTGTAGCCTCCATCCCAATCTCTCTCCTGTGCCTCCCCAGGGCAGCCTGGTCCCCTGTCCAAACATGCAGCAGGGAAAACTTGGAGACGCAGCGGCTGCTGGGACCTGCCCAACCCCCTTAGTCCTCTGCTTTCTGATGCCCCTCCAAAACTAGGAGACCCTTGCCCCCACCCAGCAAATACTGTGGAAAGATCCTTTAACTGAAGAGGCCTGGAAGCTGATGCCAAATCTACTTCTGACTTGCTGTGTGACTATGGGGAAATCACCTTGACAGGTAGAAAATATTAGCCCCTATTTGGAAGGTGGCAGAGCTGGGGTCCAGATAGATGAAGTAACTTGAACAAGGTCACACTGTTAATAAATGGGCAAAGCTTGGATTGGAGCCCACATCTTTTCATTATACCACAGATGCTGACCCCATAAAAAAAGTCCTATACCACACAACTTAGAATCCAAACCAAAACATTTTATAGGATGACCAACTATTGTGGTTTGCCTAGAACTGAGAAGTTTCTCAGGACAAGGGACTTTCGGTAACAAAACTGGCCATAGCCCTGGGCAGACAGGGACAGTTGGTCATGCTACTTCTGAAGGTGGAGGGGACACTATTATTCAGTTTGGTATACTTTTTGATTCCCCTTGTGATTTCTTCTTTGACCAATAGATTGTTTAAAATTGTGTTACTTCATTCCCAAAAATTTGGAGATTTTCTAGATTTTTTTTTTTAATGTGTAATTCCATTTTGGTTTGGGAACATACTTTATATGATTTTAACCTTTGTAAATTTGTTGAGATCTGTTTTGTCGTCCAGTACATGGTCTATCTTGGCGAATGTTCCATTTGCATGGGAAATGAATGTGTCTTGCTGTCACCGAGCGGAGGGTTCTGTAAGTGTCAACTGGGTCAAGTGGGTGGATAGCGCTGTTCAGATCTTCCAGATCCTTGGTGTACCAGAGATCCTTTGCACTACCAATTACTGAGAGCAAGGTAATAAGATTTCTTATGATAGATCTGTCTGCTTCTACCTTTAGTGTGGTCAATCTTTGCTTCTTATATTTTGAAGCTCTGTTACTAGGTGCCTGTACACTTAGGAATGTTACATCTTCTGATAAATTAGTCCTTTTTATTGTTATAAAAGGTCCCTCTTTATCTCTGGCAATATTCCTTCTCTCAAAGTCTATATTAAATAATTCATATGCTCCTTGCCAACTCTAAGAAAGGAAAAGCATGTATGTCCCTGAAGCTGCCCTGACTCATTTGAAGTAAAAGACATTCATGGGTGGTTGTTTTTTCCACTCTCTCAATGCATGACAGATCTCAATGTTTCATACAAAAACAAATCCTTTCATACAAAGACAAATCCTTTCATACAAAAACAAATCATCTGTTTGGTTAAAACCATCCCAGATGTGATTCCAGTTTAGCTACTGCAGAAGCAGCTGTTTCTGTCAGCCGAGTTGATGAGGCACTTTGTCTTGGGAAGAAGTGGCAATTTATCAGTTCTCATAAACCCAAATCTCTAGGCTTCCAAATAGACTGCACTGGTGAGGATAATGCTGCCCTTTGGAAACCTCAAAAACACAGGTGACCTTCTCAGTAACAACCTCCTTCCTTTCAGCTTGTCTGTCATTTCATCTATACAGAGATATGCTTGGATATCGTGGAGCCTCGGGGCTCACGATGATGACAGAACTTAGACCTGCCATGCAGGTGGGTGGCAGGCAGGTAAAAAGAGGTATATGTATGGTTGTGTGGTTTCTAGTTTGGAAGACAGGGAGAATGGCATTTCCAAAGACTGGAATAGGGTCACTGGTTGGTACCATCTTATTCATCATCATTTCTCCGCCCCCCTGCCACTCCCCTGTTCAGCCCAGTGATAAGCATCTAGTAGAGGCTTATTACATATTTGTGGATGATTCAATAAATGAGCAAATGAAATTGAAGTCAGAATATGCTCTCAGGGGAAGGAAGGGAATAAATCAGGAGTTAAACACTCTACCCCTTCAGGGACTCTATTAGACAGGTTTCAATTGCAGCTAACAATAACCACTCTAGCTAGTCTAAGGAAAAGTGAATTTAAGTCAGGGAATTGGGTACTTACATAGGCATTGGAAGGGGATAGAGAAATAAATAGTCTCTAGGCTGAGAGAAGATTCCCAAAAACCGTCACAGAACTGCTCCGCCAAGGGAAGGGAATTACCACTTTTTCTATAATCAAAAAGCTGAGGATGTAGCAAGTAGCTACTGGCTGGAGGTCTATACCACTAGTGGCCAGGGTTCAGAAAGCTTCTCCTAGAGCTATTGGCTCCAGAGCTATGTTGTGCCTGCTGGAATCCAGCACAGAAAATAGGTGCTGCAAACCTCCCCACTTAGTTCTGAATTCAAGTCCCAAGCAAGTGCATTTGATTGATAAATTTGAATCCCATCCAGAGCCATTCCTGCAGGGAGCTTGGGACAGGCAGATCTTAGCTTTCCAGTCTCTGCCAGAGAGGAGGGTATTCTAGAAGGGGGTTGGAATGGCTGCTGTGTGAACCCGCCTGCCATCTCTACCACAATTGCCAATGTGGTTGGTATAAGACAATGGGTGTGGTACCTGGGGGAGGTTCAAAATGATTCAAGAACATCGTGCTGGCCAGTTGAGACACATCTCAGTTACTCCTGCCTCACTCTAGGACCATGAGGCTCCTGGTATGAACAAAAACTGGAGAGGCTGGAGGAGAGCTCTGGGTGAGTGCCCCAGGTGGGGAGGAGGGGAGGAAGAAAAACCAGTAAAGCAAGCATGAAAGGAAAAGGAGCAAGGAAGGGAGAGAAACCAGGAAGATGGCACTGGTCACCTGTATTAGTCAGGGTTCTTTTAGAGGGACAGACTAATAGGATAGATATATATGTATATATAAAGGGGAGTTTGTTAAGTATTAACTCACATGATCACAAGTTCCCGCAATAGGCTGTCTGTAAGCTGAGGAGCAAGGGGAGCCAGTCCAAGTCCCAAAACTGAAGAACTTGGAGTCAGATGTTCAAGGACAGGAAGCATCCAGCACGAGAGAATTGTAAGCTGGGAGGCTAGGCTTGTCTCTCCTTTCCATGTTTTTTTCTGCCTACTTTATATTTGCTGGAAGCTGATTAGATTGTGCCCACCAGATTAAGGGTGGATCTGCCTTCCCTAGCCCACTGACTCCAATGTTAATCTCTTTTGGCAACACCCACACAGACACACCCAGGATTAATGCTTTGTATCCCTCGATCCAATCAAGTTGACACTCAATATTAAACCATCACACCACCCATCATCAGAGAAGAGGAGGCAGGCCCCTGTAAGATGTGCAGGGGAGAGCCATGCTGGAGGGAGTGAAATGGGCCCTTTGGCAGGACCTGGTAAAGCTGAAAATGCTCACCTAGTCTCCTTTGGAGAGACTCACGCACAGCCACAGGGAGTTAGGGGGAAATTCCCACCTAAATGTCCAGCAGCCATTGCAAAGTGTACTTTACAGTTACAAAGAAGTATGTATGTGTGTCCAGAGCATATACGTCAACACAGATTTCAAAAACAATGTTGGATGGGAAAAGCAAGATGACAAATCGTGTCTAGAACAATGTCATTTGTGTCCATTTTTAAAGCACATACACACACATATGAATCCTGCTCTAGGACATGGAAGTGTGTGTGCTGATCGTGGACTGGAAGCATTCACAGTAACCCGCTCAAGGTTAGCTCAGGGTGGCTGGGGAGAGTGAAGTGGGATTGATCAATATAGCTTAACAGGACTTTACCTCCACTGCAAATGCTCATTTATTTTTAAATATGGAAGAAAATAGGATAAGATGTCAACAGCTATTAATTTAAGTGGTATCAACATGTCTTGGTTATATCCTTTTTGTACTTTGGTTGGTTGTTTGGATTTTTGCTCCCCCAAAAGCTCATGATGAAATTTGATCCCCGGTGTTGAAGATGAGGCCTAATGGGAGGTGTTTGGGTCAGTATTAAACCATCACACCACCCATCATCAGAGAAGAGGAGGATCCCTCATGAATGGCTTGGTTCTGCTCTTGAGATAATGAGTGAGTTCTCACTTGTTTCCACAAGAGCTGGTTGTCGAAAAGAGCATGGCGCCTCCCCTCTAGCTCTCTTGCTTCTTCTCTTGCCACGTGAGCTCTGTACAGGCTTGCTTCCCTTTACCTTTCACCATGAGTGGAAGCAGCCTGAGGCCCTTGTCAGAAGCCGAGCAGATGCCAGTGCCATGCTTCTTGTATGGCCTGCAGAACCATGAGCCAAATAAACCCCTTTTCTTTATAAATGATCCAGCCTCAGATATTCCATTATGGCAACACTAAATGGACTAAGACAAGTACTTTTCCATGCAATTTAATTTCTCACAAAATGGATTTTTTTAAGAAAAGAGGGTGGGTGATTCTGAAGTGATTCTGAAGTTGGTTTTAACGCAACTCAAACATTTGTTTCACACTGACATGTTTGGATGCTATGATTGCTGTCTAGTGGGAGATGCAGGATTTGCCAGGGCCAAGACTTAGGCGAATTGATGGGGCTTCAGGTAGCTCATCTTTGCATTTGGAGATGCAATCTAAAAACATCGCAGCTCTGCTGCTGCTCTGGAGGGCAGGTAGACAGCCTCATCAGACTGGCAGTGAGGTAGACAGGTATCCCCCCACCAAAGCCTGACTGCCCCCACTCTCAGGGCTAGTGGTCCCCTCCAATCCCTCCTCTGAACTTCTCCCCTCACCCTAAGGAGTCAGATGACAGTGAGGAAAGGATCCCAGAGAATGAAGCAGTTGTTCTTTCCATGGAGGACAGGTGAACCAAAGCAGGGAAGTAGAGAGTTCTCACAACAGACAGAGCCTCGACCCTTTCTGGTGAGCCTCACCTTGCCCTCGTTGTTTGTTTCAGACTATCTCCTCTACTTTCATAAACCCTGATCTCCTGGGCAGAGATTGGGAGAAAATCCCATTGGGTGAGTACCCATGTATGCCAGGCTCTGAGGCAGGCACACACTCACACCACAGATTCACTCTCTGCCATCTCCCAATAAGCCTGTGGATGACTTAGAGCTGCTTGATTGCAAGCAAGAGAAACTAATCCTGGAAGAATGTAAACAAAAAGGAGTCTACCAGAAGGATATTAGGCTCATGAAGTGACAAGAAGACTGGAGAAATGGATCAGAAGAGGACCCGGAAGCTGGGCAAATCCCAAGGTCTAAGGAATAGCATCTCTCAGGAGTCTTGCCAGGGCCTGCCTGTCAGAATGAGGAGCACGGGTCATTCTGGAGGTGTCCCTGGATACACCCTGATTGGCCCACCCTGTACAAGTCCCTGTGGGATTATACACAGGGGAGAAGGTAATTCCCCAAAAGGAAATCAAGGAACTGTTACTAAAAGAGGGAGAAGAGGTGTTGAACAGCCAATAAACAGCAACTGTCCACCACACTTTTAGGATGGTTCTCCCACCATCAGATTATAATTCCACGATAAGAAAACTGAGTCCCAGAGAGGTTAAATGGTTTTCCCAGGGCCACATACTTAGTGCAGAACTGGGATTCCGGCTTCATTCCTTGGACCCCAAAGCCCATGCTTGTCCCACTCACCATTCCCAAATCTCCAAAGACCCAAGAAGTGTGAACAGGACAAACATCACCCCCAGAGTCAAGGGCTCCCTCCTGAGTTTTAGCTGTATACACAGGTCATCTGAAAACTGCAGCTTTTCAAAATCTCCGTGCTTTCTCACCTCAGATGGAAATTAAGACCATGACCAAGCTCAGAACTTGGTGCTGTGCTAAGGGATGCTGCCTGAGTAATTGCCTTATTATAGCAAGCCCAGAGACGTAATTTCTCAAACCATCTGGCTGGAGTACGTGCCTGGGAAGGAAGAATTAGGATGCCCTTGGAGAGACTAATCAAATAATAAATGACAGACACGCTCCTGAGAGCCCTGGTTCATGGAGAAGCAGCCCTGGAAGCTGTTAAGGACAGACAGGCCTGTGTGTATCTGCCCTTCTGCTCTCCCTTTGCAGAGAGAGAGAGAGAGAGAGAGAGCTCCCTCTGTCCATCCGGGTGGTGAGTGGGGAGGGAATGGGGGACAGGAAACTGAGTTCCAGATGGAGAGCATTCAGCACAGATGACATGAACTTGTTTCTCTCCTGAAGAGCCCAGTGGGCTAAAATCTGGGCTAAAACATTTCAGCTACAATCCCCTGCTAATCTTGTCACCATGATAACAGCCACTATTTCAGCTGCACTTTTCCCTCAGGAAGACTAGGAACAAACAGCAGGGGGAACACAAAGGGAGCAAGACTTGTAACCAGACTCTTCCATCCAAGAGTTGCCTTCTGAAGCAAGAGCAGGCAGCTTGGAACTGGCCTGAATGTGTTTCAGATGAAGACATGGCACCAGGCTAGATATTAAGAGACAATCTCCTATTGACCAGCTCTGAGTTAAGAGAATATGTGTGTTTGTGTGTGTAAGGGGGTGGGGGTGGGGATGCACCCTGCAATACACAAGGCAATTAGAACAAGCAAGAATCATCCAGCCCAACATACATCAGAGTTTCCTACCCTCAGCACTATTGGTATTTTGGACTGGTTAATTCTTTGTTGTGGGGTGTCCTGTGCATTGTATGTTTAGCAGCATTTGAGGCCTCACCTGCTAGATGCCAGGAGCAGCCTACCAGATTGACTGCACCCCGTCTCTCTCCAGATCCTTCATCCTTCCCAAGCTCATTCCCCACACATCCCACCAACAATGCCAACTGCCTAGGTCAGAAACTGCTGGGCTGTGGGTGAAATTTGGTCTGCTTTGGTCTGCTAGTGTTTTAAGTTCTTTAATTGGCTGCTAGAAGAACACGTTTAGTTTTCAACTTGTCCTGATAATTTTAAAACTTGGAAAACACAGACTTCCCTGTCTGGAGTGAAGCCTCACAACTCCAGGGTCCCTTGTCCCCATACAACCTCTAATCCTACTCTCAAGCCACTGCCCTGACTGGTGAGACCAGCCCAGCCTTCTAGGCATTTGTGTTTGTGACCCTGGTCTATGCAGATGCTGCACCTGAAAGCTTGAGCCCTAGGCCCCTCTGTAAATACCCTCTTCTGACCCAAGATGACCCTGAGGCCAAGGATTCCATACTATTGTTTCCAATCCTCCTTTCTTATGAGGCCCCACCCTGTGGGGCACCTCGAAGCCCACAAGGCTCTCCCACAGTTTCACGGTCATCCTCTTCATGTTTGCAGCATCCCTGGAAGATGGAGGAATAGGTACAATCTCCCCCAGACTTTAGGAGAGAAATCTGATTCACTTTACCCAAATGACCCAACTTATTGGTGGAGGAGCTGGCTGGAGCCCAAGGCTATGATCTAGGGTTTGCTCCTATTATAGGAGATTTTAGAATCCTTCCGATTCATGTATTGAAGCCCTAACCCCCAGCATGGTCATATTTGGAGATGGCACTGCTAAGGGAGTAATTAAAATAAAGGCATAAGGGAAGGGCCCTGATGTGATAGGATTTGTTTCCTTGTAAGAAAAGACACCAAGAACTCCAAATTTCCATCTCACTCACTCAGCACACCCACACAATGAGGAAACACCCTATGAGCACCCAGTAGGAAGGCAGCCATCTGCAAGCCAGAAAACGCGGCCTCACCAGAAACCTTGATCTTTGGACGTCCAGACTTCAGAACTTTGAGAAAATAAATATCTGTTGTTCAAGCTCCCCAGCCTGTGGTGTAGGCAACACTAACACCTCTCATCAGGGGCCACCTTTGCACAGGGACCCCCTGAGGGCTGTGACCCCCAGGGCTGAGAAGCTGGTTGGTGAGTGAGCAGCAACACCAGCCTCAGGTGCCCACTCTGCTTCTGCTCACTCTGCTGCTTCAGCTGTACAAGGGCCCTGCTGCTCCCCAGTCTGCTACCCCAGCCTCAGGACTTTGCCTGGCTCTTCCCTCCACCTGGAACTTCCAGGTCTCTATTCTGTTTCTGCTTGCTGCCTCCACTCAGCTCCTTGGCTTTCTTTCCCTTAGAGTACTGGTCTCTACATTGCATTATATCATGGAGTCACTTGCCTGCTTTCTCCCTCTCCCACTAGAATCTAAGCTCATAAGCAAGGTTGTCTGTCTGGTTTATCTCTTTCTGCAACAGAGCCTAGCACACAGTGGACACTTCATAGCTGTTAGAAACAAGATGCTTGTTCCTTGGTGCCACAAGAAAAAATTAGCATTTAAAGCAAAAGTTTTCTCAGCAAGGCAATTTTACTTACAGCAGAAAGGGGCTGCCCATCAGTAATCTTGCTATGAGAGCACAATGAACAAGAATGGCAGGAATGTTTATCCTTTACACATTGGGTCCTTACCGCTGTGTCCTATCTCCATTGGTTAGAGTTGAATCTCACAGTCTAAGCTAAACTTGATTGACTAGCAACTTAAAACCTTCTTAAATAGGTGAAGGCAATGGAGAACAAAAGGAAAAGAGGAAGCTGCTTGGAAAGGACTTAGAATTCTAGTAACATTTCTAAATAAGGAAGGGGCATAGGCTGCGAGTTGGGACATGCTTGAGCATGTCCAGAAAAAATATCTTGATTAAAGTTCAAGGACATAGAATGTACTTATTTTTTTTTTTTTTTTTTTTTAAAGGTAAAAAAGATAGGGCTTAATATATCTTTGTTAGAAAAAAAAAAAAAAAAAAGGCTTTGAACAAGTTTCTTTTTTAAAGGAAACTATTTCTAGCATTTATTATTTATTCTTTAACAAGAAGGGAAACTTTGAAGAGGAACTTTTTACTTTCCACAGTTTCTTCCTCTTGACTTCATAGTTCTTCTTCTTCAAACTTTCTTAATGTGTCTTGGCTTAGTTGTTTTGCCTGAGTCTCTAAAAGAAAGAACTGCTCTGAATAATGTGGAGGAAAGCCAAGGGAGGCTTTAGTAAGAGCTGTTTTATTAACTTTTGCACTAACTTTTGGATACATAGTTTAGCACAACACTTAAGGATTATACTTATTACAGTTGCTACAGAGGTAAGAATTGGGGCTATAGTCTTTGTCTATCAGCTGAACTACTTTTCTAGCCATTTTGAAACTGGGTTATTCTGGAATTTTTAGCTAGTTCTTTAGATAAAGTGGTAAGCCTTTGTAGGGCTTTCGTTATGCTTCCATTAGGAGCAGTGTTGTTTGAGATGAAGGTAGAACGTTGGGCTTTAATCATAACACAAACACCAGTGTTTTCAGCTAATACTGTATCTAACGTTATCCTCCTTTCTTAGGCCGTTTGGCTAGTGGACTTTAATGCTTCTGCTATTCCTTTGACAGCATCTTTAGTGTAATTAATAAGTCATTGATTGTAATAAATACAGTTTAATCTACATTTTTATTAACTGCTATTTATGGGAGGATAGATTCAAACCTTGCAGCTATCTGGTCTTTAGCTTTAAATTCATCTGGTACACTTCACACAATGCTGATTGTATCTAAGTAGATATGGGGATGGAAAGACCTATGAGGAGCTTCTCTTGTTTTATGACGTTGTGTTTTTTTCTCTTTCCAGTTGATGAAATGCCAGGGTAAAAGAGATAGCCAATTAAACTATCATTTACCAAGTACCATTCTAATTATTTGGCAGTTTGCCTAGTAAAGGTCCTCCACAACACTACTATACATCTGCTCTGGGATGAATAAGGGCGGACTGATGGGTCATCTCTTGGAAGTGCCTGACCTCACTGCATCTTGTTAAGTCTCTAAGGAATGACACATTTTCCTCTTGTCATTGGAGACACAAGGCAAAATTGGTCTTGGGAGATGGAGGCTGGATGGCCTTCAGGGGCTGACTGCAGGGTGCTGCACTTCAGGAGATAGCAGAAAAAGAGTCTGGCACAATTAATTATCCTAGGCTGCAGAATTTTGAAAAAGAGCTACTATGCAGTCTATGTCTTGTCTATTAGAAAACTATCCTAGAGGAAAGGGGACAATCTGGGCCTCTGGCCTACTGTCCTCACAAGCGTAACAATCATTTTTATTTAGAGCACGGATGGAGTATTTATTCTAGCCAGGCATTTACATCCTGCTACTTTGTCTTGATTGCTATAGTTTGCCTTGGGTTTTTTACTTCTACTACAGAGATTTGGTTTTGCCATTGTGACTAGGAGAAGTGATTGATAGAGAGGTTGAAGGAGCAATAAAGCATATTTCAAAAATTCCTTTAGAATCTTTTCCTGAAATGTCAGCTCTTATGCTATAAATATGACTTAATGAAGGGGAAGAGTTTTCAGATGTTGCAATAGCAATAGTAAGCTGTATAGGATTACATTGGTTATATTGACAGCTAGAAAGAGTAATTCCTTTGGTGAAACGAATATATGGTTTTAAGGACTGACAAAAACCTGTGAAAGCAGGTCCATCTTAAACCTTTAGTGTTTTATAGGACTTTAAGCAGAACAAAGAGATTCTGTTTTAGAGGGACAAGAGTTAAAAGGAAGAAAAGAAGACAGACAGACTAAGCTTTTCTTAACTTTAATTTGGTAGGACTTGATTCTGGAACAATGGCCTATGATTCTGATGGTGATGATGCTTTCTTGACTCAGGTGTAATGTGTCCATCCTATTTCTGCAGTGCACACAGCAGTCTCAGTGGTTAGCAGCATGAGCTGGCTTGGTTTTTCTTCTATCTTTTGTTGAGGACATGGTCCCCAGGCTGGTGCTGGTGTACTGGAAATTCTAGGGGCAATGCCTGTGCTAAAAGACCTCTGGTTTTAAGAGAAGAAAAGGTGGAGGAGATACCAAGTATGTAATTTCTGAGAAACTGATCTTTTGTTTCAAACGTGGGGACATCAGTGCAATGTAAGTAAGGCAACCTATATTACATTTCATAAGGGGATAGGTCAGCATCCTTCCGAGGAGCAGTCCTAATCCTCAGTAAAGCAATAGGATGGCATTCAGTCTATGGCAACTGGGTCTCTAGGATTAATTTACTTAGGTGGCTTTTAAGGGTTTGATTTATCTTTTCTACTCTCCTTGAGGATGGGTGCCAAGGAATGTGATATTCTCACTTTATGTCTAGTACTTAAGCCAACTTTTTAATGATATGTGCAGTAAATGGGTTCCATTGTCTGAATCAATGTTTTTTATTAGCCCTAACTTGAGTATAATATGTTCAACTAATGCTTTAACTACATCACTAGCAGTTGCATTTGAAAACGGAATAGCCTCTACTTAATGGGTGAAATGATCTATTACTAATAAATACTTTAGCTGACTAATTGGGAACATATTAGTGTAATCCCTCTGAAATGATCTTAGTCTTGGATTTCTTCCTCCAAGAGGTAATTTTCTTAGGGCTTGTTTTCTTACAAATTAGACAACTGTCTGTAACTCGTTTTGCTGAAGTATAAATCTTAATACACCTATAAACTTTGAGAACTGCCCACACATAGCTTGGGGGCCTCAATGAGTTCCTTGATGTAGTTGAGATAAAACCTCCTCCACAAGGGGCTTAAATAACATTTCCCTTTGGTTTGGGAGTATCATTTCCTTTTTGAATTCTTTTGAGCTCCTATTTTTACTAATTTTTCTTTCTCAGTATGAGAGAAAATAGGAACTACAGTGGGAGAAGGAAGACAAGGAGTTAAGTGAAAGATGGGTGTCTCCGAGAAAACAGCAGCTTGCTTGGTTATTTGAGCTGCAAGATTATTTTCTCAACTTTCAAAAGAAAAGTTGCGTTAGTGTCCTGGAACATGGACAATGGCTATTTCCTCTGGTAATTGAAGATTATTCAGGACATGGATAATGAATGTTTCATGAGCAAGATCTTGACCTTTACTATTAATAAGCCCATTCAGCCTAAAATTTTCCAAATGTATGAGACACCTTAAAGGCATACTTAGAGTCAGTGTAGATGTTTCCTACCTGGTTCTGGAAGTATTTTAGGGCCTGGCTAAGCACAAATAGCTCACAGGCCTGGGCAGACTAACTATTGGGTAATCTTCCTGATTCTGCCTCTTTGAGAGTTTCCTTATCAATTACTGCATACCTATTATGTTGTTTTCCTTCAATAATCCAGGAGGAATCATCTATAAAAAAAAAAGCCACCCTGTTTTAAAGGGGGTTTCCACTAATTCTGGCCTGTTATATGGTAGTCAATTAAATCTAGACATAGGAGTTCCTTTTTTTAGCAGTGGGTCCCTGCTCAAGAAACCTGCTGGGTTAAGTGAATTGTCTGGAGTGGTTCAATCATCTTTTTCTAATAGAATAGCTTCATATTTTAAATTTTTGGAGTCAGTGAGCCAATTTCCTGCCTTTTGGTTTAGGATAGGTGTGACTTGGTGAGGTGTACTTACTATCAGATAACCTCCAAAAGTTAATTTTTTGCTTTCTTTAATATCACCATGGCCACAGTGGATTGAATCCACTGTGGCCATTCGCAGGTGACTGGATCCAGAACTTTTGACAGGAAGGCCACTGGCTGTCAGCAGCCTCCATGTTCTTGGCTAAGCACTCCTAGAGCCTTTCTATTATCTGCATTAACAAAAAGATGAAATGGTTTTCCTAGAGAGGGTAGGACCAGGACAGGATCAGTTATGAGTCTTTAACTCCTCAACCTGATCAACCTTTTCAGAAGTCTGTATGAGGGGATCAGGTTTTCGTTTAGATAGCTTCTCATATAGAAGTTTACTTTTTAATGCATATCAGTCAATCCATAAATGGCAGTATCCAGTTATTCTTAGAAATTTTCTGAGTTCTTGCTTGAGGCAAGGGCAAAGGCACAATTCTCTCAACCCATTCAGGTCCTATTCTTCTTTTGCCAACATTTATTAAATAGCCTTAGCATTTAACTTCAGGTTCTACACAGTTAAAGCTTTCCCTTTGAGACCTATAACCCTTCAAATTGTAAGTGGCTAAGAACATAAGTAGAAAACTCAGCTAACTTTTCTGTATCTTCTCCAGATATAAGAATATCATCTATATATTGGCACAAACATAGCGGCTTTGGGACAACAACTGTTTCTAATCCTTGCTCTAAGATTTGACTCAAAAGACTGGGTGAATCTGTAAATCCTTGGGGTAAAACTGTCTATAATGTTACTTCCATCTTGAATAGGGACCTTTCTATTCAAAAGCAAATACATCCTGGCTGTCTTCAGCCAAGGGACATGCCTAGAATGCATCTTTTAAGTCTATTGCTGTGAATCGCTGATGACTGTATGGAATTTTACTAAGAATGGTGTAAGGGTACAACAAGATGAGTGGTCTGGATTGTTTGACTGATAGCTCTAAGGTCCTGCACTAGTTGATAGGACCTATCTGATTTTTTGACTGGTAAAATTGGAGTGTTATATGGGGACATACAAGATTTAAGTAGTCCATCCTCAATAAGACTTTCAGTTATAGGCTTTAACCCTATCCTTCCTTCAAAAGGGATAGGGTGTTGCTTTCTTCTTACTACCTCCCCTGGAGTCATTAACCTGACATGTATTAGAAGAATTCAGAGCTCTCCTCCATTTCCCTCCTTTGACCAAACATCAGGATGAATATGCTTCTCCCCTGCTGTGGTAAGCAAATTTAAGGAAGTTAGGAAACATTTTGGGCCAACTTGCAGACCTATACCTAGTTTTAACATTAAATCTCATCCTAACAGATTGGTTCCTGCTTCAGGAATTAATAAAATTTGAATACAAGTTGACTGATCCTGGTATTTCACTTCTGTATTTTCTAAAACTTTCACCTTAAACCCTTCTCCCTTTACCCTGGAAACTAGCAATTCCTCTGGAGAACAAGTTAAAGCAGCTGGAAGAAAACAAACAGATGAGCCAGCATCCCCTGAGTCCATTAAAAAGATGATTAATTGATGTTTGGGTCCCACTTCTAAATTTATCAAGGGCTCCTGGTGGGACTCAAAATAGAAAAGACAGAGCCCCTGATCCCCACATCCCTCTTCAAAGGTAGTCATGAGTGGAAGAGCTTCTGCTTTCTCTAATTCAGGGCATTCCCTCTTAAAATGGCCTGGTCTTCCACATCTGTAACATCTGTCTTGTCCTCCCTCTCCCCTAAGCTCAGGGCCTCTTTGTCTTTCCTCCTTACCTTCGCATCCATTGCCCTTAACATCATTTACTTTGACTTTCTCCCTTAAAGTACTGACCCTGCCTTCTGTCTCTTTCATTCCTGAGTTCCCTTTCCCCTCTCACCTCCTCTAGAAAACTTTGTAGATGTGGGTCTAAACTTAGCCCCTGATATCATTTGTCCTCGTGAACTCTGCCAAAAGATTTTTGCTTTCTGTCTCGGCCTTTCTTCCTCTCTTCTTCCATGTACTTTTTGGGCTTCTCCTAAAAGCTCTTCTATTGACTGATTCTTCCAATTTTCCAGTTTTTGCAATTTTCCTGCAATATCTGGCCAACTCTTAGTAACAAAGTACAACTTCAACATCCCTTGCCTAAGGGGGCTCTCTGGGTCTAAATCAGCATATTTTCTCATCTGTTCCCTCAGTCTGTCCAGAAACTTCATAGGCCTTTCATCTTTATATCTGTATATCAAAAGCCTTAGAGAGATTTTGAGGTCAGGGTGCTGATTCCCAAATTCCTCTAATTATCATTTCCCTTAAATCTCTCCTGTTACCCCTGTGGACTGCAATATTGTTATCTTAGTGTGGGTCTTAGGCTGGAAATTTTTGGTCTGCTGCTGGGACATTTTGGCCCGGAGGATGGTCACGCCCCCAGGCTCCCATAGCAGCTCTGTGGATCACGTTCTGCTCTTCCTTTGAAAAGAGGAGAACTAGGATGGACATTAATTCAGTCCAGGTAACTGGGGGCCTAAAAATGGATCAGTTTGGTATGCCACTCTATAAGGATCATCTAATAATGGCTTGAGTTCTTTTTTTAGACTTTGGACTTCAGAACCAGTTAAGGGAGCATTTACAAAGCCAGTTGCCCTCCCTCCCCACTGCCGCCCCCCGCCTTGTGGTACCTCCCTTAAAGGAAAGAACTTTGAAGCTGGCTCCTTAGAATTTGGGGAGAAAGGAAGACTCTGAATATCCTTTCTACACTGTTCTATTTCCTGTTGAAGTCTTTTCTTTAAAGAAGGATATTCAGGCTGACAACGCTTGGCTCCCTGGGGCGATAACTCTCATGAGCCTGGGTTGCATGGGGGAGAAGTAACCTGAGTAGGAGGATCTGGAGTGGAGTCTGAGGCGGCAGCAATTGCTTGAGGAAGAGAATGTGGGTTATTGAGAAATGGGGCAAGTTGGTCTAGAGGATCTCACTTACTCGTGGATGTCTTAGAAGTAGAAACTTTGTTCTCAAATGAGACAGCCTCTGATTTCTTTTTACCTTCTAGTTCCTTCCCATCTATTCTTAGGGGGTATAGAAGAACAGGCCCCTGCTACCAGCACAGAGCATAGTCTATTGCTTCTTGTGAGACAGGACTCTTGTCATTAACATACACTATTAGGAGCTGGAAAATCTAATCCTCATTCAACCCAAACTTTGGCCAGAAAACTGTGGGCTTGAGGATTGACTCTTTAGTCCAAATAAAGCAGTAGAACTTTATCATTTGCTGCTTTTTCTTGAGTTTAGTCCTCTCATTGTCTAATACTTTAACATAAGCCCTAAAGGACTATCGGGGTGGGGGGGGTGGATTTGACCATCTGCATTCTTTCCCATCCCTGTTTTACTAGAAACATTCCCCAACTGGGTACTGGTTAGACTCAACCTCTTGACCCAGAGGTTTCTTGCCTATCTCATTTTCCAGAGGCTTGCTTAAAACTTAACCTCACATTGCAGTGAGCTGAGATTGCGCCACTGCGCTCCAGCCTAGGCGACAGAGAGAGACTCCATCTCAGGGGAAAAAAAAAAAAAAAACTTAACCTCACATGCTTGAGGTTCCTTTCCCTGGAGAGGATTCTACCTATCTCCTCCCCGCACCCCTGCCCCTCTTCTGGAGGTCTCTTTTACTCCTTTCATTTCACCTTCTCTGGCCTCTAAACTTACAGAGAGGACCCACTCACACTACTCATACATGCACACCCACACTCAACCTCCAGAATTTTGACCACCAAGAAAGTACTTTGTAACCCCATTGTGATGTTTCCTATCGTGGTCTATGCACGGAGTTGCCTGGTCACTGCAGCATTACAAGCATTTTCTCCCCATATTGCTGAGAGTCCAGGTTTATTCACACCAGGTGCATCCTGATTCCTTACCCTTGAGGCCACCACAACATGGCAGCAGGGCATGCCTCCTCATGAGAGAGGACTGAAGACCACCCCCCAAGGGGAATGGCTCCCCATACAGGCCACCAGAATTGTTAGAAACAAGATGCTTGTTCCTTGGTGCTGCAAGGAAAAGTTAGCATTCAGACAAAAAGTTTTCTCAACAAGGCAATTTTACTTTATGAAGAAAGAGTGTTGCCCATCAGCAGTCTCTCCATGAGAGCACACTGAACATAGAACAGCAGTAATATTTATCCTTTATGTATTGGGTCCTTACTGCTGTGTCCTATCTCCATTGGTCGGAGTTGGACCTCACAGCCTAAGCTAAACCTGATTGGCTAACAACTTAAAATTTTCCTAAATAGGTAAAAGCAATGGAGAACAAAAGGAAAAGAATAAGTTGCTTGCGAGAGGACTTGGAAAAGTAATATTTCCAAATAAGGGGCATAGGCTGCAAGCCAGGACATGCCTGAGCATGTCCAGAACAAATATCTTAGTTAAAGTACAAGGACATAGAATGTACTTATTTATATCTATCATGTACATAGGATGGGGCTTTAAAAAGGCAGCTTTCAAGGAAGTTAGTCTTTAAAATAAACTATTATTTCTAACATTTATCATTTATTCTTTAACAAGAAGGGAAACTTTGAAGAAACTTTTTACTTTCCACAATAGCTGTCTTGGTTCTTTTCAGACTGCTGTAATAAAACACAGAAACTGGGCAGCTTATAAATAACAAGTTTATTTCTCACAGTTCTGGAGACTAGGAAGCCCAAGATCAAGCTGCCCACAGATTCAGTGTCTGAGGAGGGCCTGCTTTCTGGGTGATAGATGCCACCTTTTCTCTGTGTCCTCATATGGTGGAAGGAGCAAGCTCTTTGATTTGGATGTTAATCCCATTCATGAGAGCTCCACCCTCATGACCTAATCATCTCCCAAAGGCCCCACCTGTACATACTATCACCTTTGGGGTTAGGCTTTCAACATGTGAATTTTAGGCCTATAGAAACATTCAGATAATAGCAATAGCTAATTGCTGAATTCAGCTTATCTACTTTATGTATTTATTAAAGGAAAATTGAGCCATTATTTTTTTGTTTGTTTTTTGAGACAGCTTCACTCTGTCCCGCAGGCTGGAGTGCAGTGGCATGATCTCGGCTCACTTGCAACCTCTGCCCTCCTGGGTCCAAACTAGTCTTGTAACTCAGCCTCCTGAGTAGCTGGGACTACAGGCATGTGTCACCATTCCTAGTTAATTTTTGTATTTTTAGTAGAGGCAATGTTTTGTCATGTTGACTAGCCTGGTCTCAAACTCCTGGCCTCACCTCAGACTCCCAAAGTGCTGGGATTACAGGCATGAGCCACTGTACCCAGCCATTGTTTTTATGATATAAGAAATACATGTTCCTAAAAAATCAGATAACACATCAACTTACAAAGAAGAAAATAATTCTGACTCCATTCTCTTCCACCCTCTCTAGCACCTCACCCACATCAAAGCATTTGTTAAAATATTTATGTACTTCCTTCTCTTAGATCTTTTTCTAATACCAAAATACTTAATATATGCTGGGGCCTCTTGTCCCTCAGAGATCCAGATGTGGTTCGTAAACTGCCAATTCATAGCCCACCACAGTCCCCAGTTCCTGCTAGTTCCTAGGGGCCTCCTCTGCTCCCTGGTCCCCTCAGCTGTGGGTCCTGTATCTCATGTGTTGTGTCTGCCTCTCTCCCCACTTCCCCACACATAGAACTCAGCTGCCTTGCCAGTCTCCATAGGAAATCCTCTCAGGCATTTTGGCTTTCCTGAATATATGGGGGTCCCACTGCCCATGTTGTGGTCACCCCTCCCATGACTCCCAGACTGCTCTGGCAGTTCCAAGACAGCCCACTCCCCACCATGCAAGGAGAGCTGATGCTTCCAGCTCCACCCTTAACCTGGAGCTCCCTCCAGGGATCAGCAGAACAAAGCAGGCTCCATCTGACCAGAGCCACACTGCTGAAAACACAGTTGTTATAAAAAGCAACAGTGACAACAAATCTGTTACATACATACACACCTTTTTACCCAAACAAGATCATACCCTGTTATGGACCAAACTATCTTTTCCCCCTTCCCTTTCAAATTCATATGTTGAAGCCATAACCCCCAATGTAACTGTATCACCCCACAGTGTGGATGGGGACTCCTCCCTGCCATGACCATTGACCAAATCAAAACATCAGATGCAGGTACTACCAGAGTAGTGTCCAGCTGGAGATCCCGCATGTTCCCACTTCAGTGGGATGCCCCCGCCTTTGCCCTTTGGGACCTTTGACATTCTACCCATCTGTCGAGGCACTAGCATGACAGTGATAGGACCTTTACACTTGATCTTAGCCAAAAGGCTGAGAAGCGATGTGATAGGACATTTAAGGAGGTAATTAGGAAGACAATTCAGGTTAAACGAGGTCATAAGGTCATTGAGTAGAGCCCTAATCCTGTAATAAGAGTGTCTCTATAAGAAGAGACACCAACAGTCTCACTTTGCACACATGGAAAAGGCCATGTGAACACACAGCAAGAAGGTGGCTGTTTGCAAGCCAGAAGGAGAGCCCTCACCAGAAACAACACTTTGGTACTTTGATCTTGGACTTCCCAGCCTCCAGAACTATGAGAAAATAAATCTGTTTAAGCCATCCAGTCTTGGGTATTCTGCTATAGCAGCTGGAACTGATCAACACATACTCTACACACTCTTATAAACTGCTTTTTCACCTAGTAGTGTATGGTAGATATCTTTTGGGGTTCTTTCCTATTAAGTGCTACCTTGTTATTTTGAACAACTATGTTCAGCTTATACTAAATGTTTCTGAAATTGAGGCATTTTAATGTGTGTCCAAATCAATGTGTTCTGCCTTAGAACAGAAACTTCCTGAGGGCTGGGCCATAGAGGTTCATGCCTGTAATCCCAGCACTTTAGGAGACTGAGGCAGATGGATCACTTGAGCCGAGGAATTCCAGACCAGCCTGGTCAACATGCAAAACCCTGTCTCTACAAAGATTACCAAAAAATTACCCAGATATGATGGCATGCACCTGTAGTCCCAGCTGCTTGGGAGGCTGAGGTAGGAGGATTGCTTGAGCCTTAGAAGTTGAAGCTGCAGTGAGCCAAAATCACACCACTGTGCTCTAGCCTGGGTGACATCCTATCAGAAAA